>NC_135235.1:251620365-251981199 GCF_051348905.1 Ranitomeya variabilis
TTCCTCGGCGTTCCGGCCACCGGTTATGCGCCTCAATAGGATGTTGCCTCGTCTTACAGCACGACTCCTACTGGTATTCTCTTTGTTGCGTTGATCTCGTTTCTCACTCAGCACAATATACCTCGCTTCTTGTCCTTTCTTGGGGTACCGCCGCTATATCGTGCAGGCGCGGTCCCGTAACGTTCTCTCAGCTTTGTCTTCTAACTTCCTGCCTAACCCCCAGTTTTACCAGATTGTGAGGAGTGGCCTAATAAATAGAACCCTTAGCTCCCCCTGGAGGCCAGACTGTGAAATGTATTGGTGTCTGTGATACCTGGTCAGATGAACTCCTTCAGTGCCATCAGATGTACCATAGCCCCCCTTAGCGGCGGAGCAACAGTAATGCAACGACCAGGACTCTGGGGCGCTGCACTCCCCCCCGGTTAAATCCAGTACTCCTGGACTGGGAAGAAAACAACAATACATGTCAGCAAAAAGACATACAATTTTGAAAATGCAAGTACAAGTAATCTTTTTAACAGAGCTTCCCTTTTTGGGAAGTGAGGACACTTGAACACTTGAACGTTACAAACATGGTTAAATACTTTAAATAACATACTATAAATACTTTTCTTACCCAACCGGGTATTCTACTAAGTGCAAAATCTTTGAACAATAATTTAACTTTGCCTTTAAGGACGTACTCGCTGAATCCACTAAAGACCTTCTTATAAAACATTATAAGGCTAATTAACTTTTATGCATTCTCCTTCTTTACATCTGCAGGACCGCCTGTCCTAACTGCTCCAGACCTACTGCCTCTCCTTTCTGTTACAGGACCGCCCCTTTCTGCCCGGGCCTACTGTCTTTCTACTACTATACACAGTATAGAACATATCATCCATCTTTCAGTTCGGATTACTGAGCCATCTCTGTATGGCTCCTAAGAGGACTCACCACTAACCCCTACGGGTTCACTTCCTGTCCTCATTTTCTAGCACATTATTAAACATTTTCTATTAAATAAAACATTAAACTTCCTTCATTACTTTCTTACTGACATGTATGCAGGACGCTATGTCTACCCCTACGGGTCTGCTGCATCTTTCTTCCATCTTTCACCTTTACAGGACTTTATTTCAGAGCACATTACCAACATTTCTTACAATCAACTAGTTAGTTACATTTAACTTCTTCTTTCAAGACATTTTTGCCATTTAACCATCTTAAGGCAACACTGTTCATAAGTGCAATATGTGAACATTCCCTTTAAGAGGGAACCAAGTCTCTATGAGGTAGTGCAACTTCTCAAGCTGCAAGTCTGTTTGCAGTAAGGACTCCGATGCTGGTTCCTAGACCAGTGTCTTCGCAAAGAGTCCTTTCCTTGTGTAAAACCAGTAGAGAGCACCTTTAAGAAGGTGCAAACTATTTACAACATCAGTTTTTGAATCATTCACCGTCCATGATTCGGCAGTCTCTTGATAACTGAGGCAACAAGTAGAAAACAAACAAAAGGCAATAGGGATCCCGGGTCAACTAAGGGATCCCTTTAAGAGTTAACCCTGGACGGGTTTTAGCAAAGCAGCAGAAAAACAATGAACTATTTACAATCAATAAAGCATTCTTGCTTACTCAGTTTTCTTGTGGTGCAGGGGGTGGTCTCCTTCCAGGCCTCACCCGGCCAACGGGTCGCGTTGGTGCAGCAAGGGCCGGTCCCGGCTCCAGCAACGACAGGATCCCTCGGCGAGATGCCCTCCTTACTCGTGGGCAAGCGCGACCCAGGGGCACGCAGTGAGCCCGGACTTCCGGAGGTTCCACGGAGACAGGTTCCATCGCCTTCTCTGCAGGGGGCTCGTCCTCAGATGTCCCGGTATTGGCCTGAAGTGCGACACACCGCTGGACGCCCCGAGCGATCCAGCCAGCTTCGCCAGTTTCCCTCCTCCACCGGGTATAGGTCACGGCGTCACCCGGCTCCAGATCGCAAGCGAACCTTCCTCCACAGGGCTCCACTTCCTCCCGGTTGACACGGACCTGTAGCGACTCCCCGATCTCCTGAATAACTCCCCTTCCTTTCCGGGAGTTAAAGGATATCACTACACCCCAGTGTGACGGTGGAACCTCCTCAACGCTCTTCAGATCGACCTGGGCTGCCGGTTGGGGTCTGTTCCGCCACTCGGTCATCAGGCGCTGCAGGTGTTCCGCCTCCGGCAGGATCCTCAGGCCCTGTGTCTGCAGCTCACACTCCGCCGCGGTCGGGATGAAAGAAGCGGGGGACACCGGAGACAGGCGGACCTCCGTAGGTTGGCCCAGCCGAGCGATCACACGGGCGTCGGCCTCCAGGCGGTAGGCTATCTGCCGGGCCTCGGCTGCAGCCACACACTCCTCGGACGGCGGCCAGGGGGGTCGGCCCATCGGTAGCTCCGCAAGGGTCAGTTCCCGCAACGATGGCATGTCCGGGGCTGTGTCGGGTTGTGCAGCCTCTCGCTGAGTCGGGTCATTCCCATGCGGTGCTCCCGGCGTCGCCATCTTCGCTTCCTCTCCAGTGTCCTCTTCCCGCGGTCTCTTTCGTGGGCGGCCCCGTCTCCATGGTCTCCATCCTCCAAAGAGAATAAGGAGGCGGACCTCGGCTGCTGACGGGCACGTCCTCAGGACGCAGAAATATTTAGACTGGGCGGCCATTGTCTTTTGCGCTCTCCAGCTTGTCTACGCCCACGCCCCTCTTCTTCATCCTGGGCTCTCCTCAGCGCTGTAATAGCGGATTTTGGCGGCAAGTGGCACGGCACAGTCTTTGCAATAAGTCACAGTCCAAGTATAATAAATCACAGTTCCAAGGCACACATGACCTGATTCTTCAGGCTTAAGTAGATCCTGTTCGTGACGCCAAGTTTTGCAGCGCCCCCACTGCCGCAGGGCCGAGGGGTACCCGGTACCGGGCCTCTGAGTCTCTGCTCTTGGATTGTCACGGTGGCTAGGCCCGGCCCGTGACCCTGCTGAGGGGCGCCCAAATAATAGGGTGTGGATGGTGGTGGTAGTGCGGTGCAGTAAATAACGAGGACACCAGGTTGCAGTCTCTTTACCTCTTTACTGAAGGCTTCAGGGTCCTTAATCCGGAATACGGTTAACCGGGCTGCGCAAGCCTGGCCGGTCCGATGGCACATCCAGAGCTCCCTTTGCAGGTGGAAATCTGTGCCTACCTTCTAGCGCTTGTGTGTTGTAGTCCTTCCCTGCTAAGCACCACGGGATAGTCCTCACAACTGTTGTGTCTGTTTCTCGTGTTCCCTCACAACTCGATTCTGATGTTCTTCCACGTCCCCCAGATCTTATGGATAGGACGCACCCGTATGACGGGGAGGCTCGGAGCTCTTCCGGGACTCTAGCGTCGCCCCACTCCTGTTGTTACCCCCCTGTGTCTTCCTAGGTCAATTGGGTGAGACAGCCCGCCTATAACTGACTGTCCTGCCGTAGGTTTGAAGTTTGGCCTGGAGCTCTATACTTCCTCTGCGTTCCGGCCACCGGTTATGCGCCTCAATAGGATGTTGCCTCGTCTTACAGCACGACTCCTACTGGTATTCTCCTTGTTGCGTTGATCTCGTTTCTCACTCAGCACAATATACCTCGCTTCTTGTCCTTTCTTGGGGTACCGCCGCTATATCGTGCAGGCGCGGTCCCGTAACGTTCTCTCTGGTTGCTAGGCCTCTGTCAGGATCCCACCCCTGACAGGGACCCCTCCGAATCTTCCCCTACAACACCCTCTGCCACAAGGTGTTGCCTGGTTCCAACCCAGTCAGCTTTCTCTTCTAACTTCCTGCCTAACCCCCAGTTTTACCAGATTGTGAGGAGTGGCCTAATAAATAGAACCCTTAGCTCCCCCTGGAGGCTAGACTGTGAAAATGTATTGGTGTCTGTGATACCTGGTCAGATGAACTCCTTCAGTGCCATCAGACGTACCATAGCCCCCCTTAGCGGCGGAGCAACAGTACTGCAACGACCAGGACTCTGGGGTGCTGCAAAGACATAGGGGGCAACTGTGGGAGAGGGGCGACGCTAGGGTCCCGGAAGAACTCCAGGCCTTCCCGTCATACGGGTGCTTCCTATCCATATCATCTGGGGGACGGAGAAGAACATCAGAACAGACATAAGTTGTGGGAAATAACATCAGAAACAGACACAACAGTTGTGAGGACTATCCCGTGATGCTCAGCAGGGAAGTACTACAACACACAGGCGCTAGAAGGTAGGCACAGATTTCCACAAAGGGAACTCTGGAGGTGCCATCGGACCGGCCGGTCTCATACAGCCCTGTTAACCGTACTCTGGATTGAGGACCTTGAAGCCTTCAGTAAAGAGGTAAAGAGACTGCAACCCTGTGTCCTCGTTATTCATCGCGACCTGCACCATGCACCACCACTTACAACTTTCATTGGACGCCCCTTAGCAGGGTCATGGACCGGGTCTAGCCACCGTGACAACCCCAGAACTGAGACAGAGAAGCCCGGTACCGAGTACCCCGTGGCCCTGCGTCTGGGGGCGCTCCAATAAGGCTGCAGATAGGGTTAGGGATAAGGCTGTGGATAAGGTTAGGGATAAGGCTGTGGATAGGGTTAGGGATAAGGCTGTGGACAAGGTTAGGGATAAGGCTGCCGATAGGGTTAGGGATAAGGCTGCGAATAGGGTTAGGGATAAGGCAGCAGATAAGGTTAGGAATAAGGCTACGGATAGGGTTAAGGTACCATCACACTAAGCGACGCTGCAGCGATACAGACAACGATGCTGATCGCTGCAGCGTCGCTGTTTGGTCGCTGGAGAGCTGTCACACAGACCGCTCTCCAGCGACCAACGATGCCGAGGTCCCCGGGTAACCAGGGTAAACATCGGGTTACTAAGCGCAGGGCCGCGCTTAGTAACCCGATGTTTACCCTGGTTACCAGTGTAAAACATCGCTGGTATCGTTGCTTTTGGTGTCAAACACGACGATACACGCTGGTCTGACGACCAAATAAAGTTCTGAACTTTGTTCAACGACCAGCGATAACACAGCAGGATCCTGATCGCTGCTGCGTGTCAAACTAAATGATATCGCTATCCAGGACGCTGGAACGTCACGGATCGCTAGCGATATCGTTTAGTGTGACGGTACCTTTAGGGATAAGGCTGCAGATAGGGTTAGGGATAAGGCTGTTGATAAGGTTAGAGATAAGGCTGTGGATAGGGTTAGGGATAAGGCTGTGGATAGGGTTAGGGATAAGGCTGTGGATATGTGGATAAGGTTAGGGATAAGGCTATGGATAGGGTTAGGGATAAGGCTGCGGATAGGGTTAGGGATAAGGCTGCGGATAGGGTTAGGGATAAGGCTGCGGAGAGGGTTAGAGATAAGGCTGCAGATAAAGTTAGGGATATGGATGCAGATAGGGTTACGGATAAGGCTGTGGATAGGGTTAGGGATAAGGCTGTGGATAAGGTTAGGGATAAGGCTGTGGATAGGGTTAGGGATAAGGCTGTGAACAAGGTTAGGGATAAGGCTGCGGATAGGGTTAGGGATAAGGCTGCGGATAGGGTTAGGGATAAGGCTGCAGATAGATTTAGGGATAATGCTGTGGATAGGGTTAGGGATAAGGCTGCGGATAGTGTTAGGGATAAGGCTGCAGATAGGGTTAGGGACAAGGCTGTGGATAAGGTTAGGGATAAGGCTGCGGATAGTGTTAGGGTCAAGGCTGCGGATAGGGTTAGGGATAAGGCTGCGGATAGGGTTAGGGATAAGGCTGCGGATAAGGTTAGGGATAAGGCTGCGGATAGGGTTAGGGATAAGGCTGTGGATAGGGTTAGGGATAAGGCTGCGGATAAGGTTAGGGATAAGGCTGCGAATAGAGTTAGGGATAAGGCAGCAGATAAGGTTAGGGATAAGGCTACGGATAGGGTTAGGGATAAGGCTGTTGATAAGGTTAGAGATAAGGCTGTGGATAGGGTTAGGGATAAGGCTGTGGATAGGGTTAGGGATAAGGCTGTGGATATGTGGATAAGGTTAGGGATAAGGCTATGGATAGGGTTAGGGATAAGGCTGCGGATAGGGTTAGGGATAAGGCTGCGGATAGGGTTATGGATAAGGCTGCGGTTAAGGTTAGGGATAAGGCTGCGGATATGGCTAGGGATAAGGCTGCGGATAGGGTTAGGGATAAGGCTGCGGATAGGGTTAGGGATAAGGCTGCAGATAAAGTTAGGGATATGGATGCGGATAGGGTTAGGGATAAGGCTGCGGATAGGGTTAGGGATAAGGCTGTGGATAAGGTTAGGGATAAGGCTGTGGATAGGGTTAGGGATAAGGCTGTGGACAAGGTTAGGGATAAGGCTGCGGATAGGGTTAGGGATAAGGCTGCGGATAGGGTTAGGGATAAGGGTGCGGATAGGGTTAGGGATAAGGCTGCAGATAGGGTTAGGGATAAGTCTGTGGATAAGGTTAGGGATAAGGCTGCGGATAGGGTTAGGGATAAGGCTGCGGATAGGGTTAGGGATAAGGCTGCGGATAGGGTTAGGGATAAGGCTGCGGATAGTGTTAGGGATAAGGCTGCGGATAGGGTTAGGGATAAGGCTGTGGATAAGGTTAGGGATAAGGCTGCGAATAGTGTTAGGGATAAGGCTGCGGATAGGGTTAGGGATAAGGCTGTGGATAGGGTTAGGGATAAGGCTGCGGATAGGGTAGGGATAAGGTTAGGTAATGTTATATTCCTATATGGAGGTTTCGTTAAATGCCCTAAGCGTGGGGGGAGTTATTAAATCACAGAAAATATTCCCATGATTACTTAGAAGTTTCTGGTCTCCTATATACAGTGGGGCAAAAAAGTATTTAGTCAGTCAGCAATAGTGCAAGTTCCACCACTTAAAAAGATGAGAGGCGTCTGTCATTTACATCATAGGTAGACCTCAACTATGGGAGACAAACTGAGACAAAAAAATCCAGAAAATCACATTGTCTGTTTTTTTTATCATTTTATTTGCATATTATGGTGGAAAATAAGTATTTGGTCAGAAACAAACAATCAAGATTTCTTGCTCTCACAGACCTGTAACTTCTTCTTTAAGAGTCTCCTCTTTCCTCCACTCATTACCTGTAGTAATGGCACCTGTTTAAACTTGTTATCAGTATAAAAAGACACCTGTGCACACCCTCAAACAGTCTGACTCCAAACTCCACTATGGTGAAGACCAAAGAGCTGTCAAAGGACACCAGAAACAAAATTGTAGCCCTGCACCAGGCTGGGAAGACTGAATCTGCAATAGCCAACCAGCTTGGAGTGAAGAAATCAACAGTGGGAGCAATAATTAGAAAATGGAAGACATTCAAGACCACTGATAATCTCCCTCGATCTGGGGCTCCACGCAAAATCCCACCCCGTGGGGTCAGAATGATCACAAGAACGGTGAGCAAAAATCCCAGAACCACGCGGGGGGACCTAGTGAATGAACTGCAGAGAGCTGGGACCAATGTAACAAGGCCTACCATAAGTAACACACTATGCCACCATGGACTCAGATCCTGCAGTGCCAGACGTGTCCCACTGCTTAAGCCAGTACATGTCCGGGCCCGTCTGAAGTTTGCTAGATGATCCAGAGGAGTTTTGGGAGAATGTCCTATGGTCTGATGAAACCAAACTGGAACTGTTTGGTAGAAACACAACTTGTCGTGTTTGGAGGAAAAAGAATACTGAGTTGCATCCATCAAACACCATACCTACTGTAAAGCATGGTGGTGGAAACATCATGCTTTGGGGCTGTTTCTCTGCAAAGGGGCCAGGACGACTGATCCGGGTACATGAAAGAATGAATGGGGCCATGTATCGTGAGATTTTGAGTGCAAACCTCCTTCCATCAGCAAGGGCATTGAAGATGAAACATGGCTGGGTCTTTCAACATGACAATGATCCAAAGCACACCGCCAGGGCAACGAAGGAGTGGCTTCGTAAGAAGCATTTCAAGGTCCTGGAGTGGCCTAGCCAGTCTCCAGATCTCAACCCTATAGAAAACCTTTGGAGGGAGTTGAAAGTCCGTGTTGCCAAGCGAAAAGCCAAAAACATCACTGCTCTAGAGGAGATCTGCATGGAGGAATGGGCCAACATACCAACAACAGTGTGTGGCAACCTTGTGAAGACTTACAGAAAACGTTTGACCTCTGTCATTGCCAACAAAGGATATATTACAAAGTATTGAGATGAAATTTTGTTTCTGACCAAATACTTATTTTCCACCATAATATGCAAATAAAATGATAAAAAAACAGACAATGTGATTTTCTGGATTTTTTTGTCTCAGTTTGTCTCCCATAGTTGAGATCTACCTATGATGTAAATTACAGACGCCTCTCATCTTTTTAAGTGGTGGAACTTGCACTATTGCTGACTGACTAAATACTTTTTTGCCCCACTGTATAAGACTGAGCTGACATTATATCCGCACATTTGGGAACTGCAGGTTAAATCCGTCCAATGATGTCACAGAACTGATGAACTCTGCCCAGATAATGTGGATATGACTCAGGGTGCCATATACTTAGGGTGATGTATACTGAGGGCGGCATTTACTGAGGGCGCCATATACTGAGGGCGTCGTATACTGAGGATAGTTTATACCAAGGATAGCGTATACTGAAGGCACCGTATACTGAGGATGGTGTATACCGTGGATGGCGTATACTGAGGATCGTGTGTACCGAGGATAGCGTATACTGAGGTACCGTATAAAGAGGATGGTGTATACCGAGGATGGCATATACTGAGAGCACCGTATACTGAGGGCAGTGTATACTGAGAGCACCCTATACTGAGGGCAGTGTATACTAAAGACTGTGTATACTGTGGATGGTGTATACTGAGGACGGTGTATATTGAGAGTGACGTATACTGAGAGTGCCTTATACTGAGGGAGTGTATGCAGCATGTCAGTGATGTTTTCCTTCCGATGCTCACTGAGATCCCGGGGAGCTGTAATAAGAGGTGTTATTAGGAACATCTCCGTCCTCCCCTCCCCCACTCTTTGCTGTAATGAATTCAGGGTCTGTGTCCAGTGCGATGGTTGACATGACAACACAGCCGGCATTATTAGGGAGAACCGCGCACGTTTCCGTTATCAGCTCCCTGCCGCGGCCCCACAACTGCCGCAATATCTGCTGCTTATAAAAGCTGCCTGTACATTATACAGAGGTATTAGGAGCCTACGACTAAAGATGAGCGAACCTTTCAAGGTTCGGTTGGATTCACCGAACGTTTAGCACAGCAGCAGTCAGCCATGGCCAATGCATGAGGTATCAGGGTCAGGCCCAGCATCGACAGCTCGGAATTGAAGTTGATGAGGACCTGGGGGTTAAGGGAGCGATGTACGCCATCTTAGCTGAGAGCCTGGATACCTCATGCAACACCTCCAAGAATATTTTTCCCAGCCACATTCAGTTTTGTAGACTACTATTGATAGAAAAATGTAAGGAAAGTAACACAGGTAGTTGACTGAAAGTAAGTGTTGGCTTCAGGGCTGCTTTTATGAATTTCAGGGCCCCATACTGGCAACATTTTCAGGGCCCCCTTGAGACTCTGCCCAGGCTCTACCCTTCCACCTTCCTCCACCCCTCCAACCTTCCACAGGCCCACTGCCCTCTTTTGGAAAATCTGGACTTCTGCACCACATCCTCACCAATCACACATTAACAGTTCCCATCATCATATCACATACATAGCCAACAGCTTTTGTTTCTGTCAAAAGTTTTTTTAATCCGCCAATTCGACAAGGTAGACTCTTTAGGCCGGGCCCTACTCTACTCTATCCTATCAAACATTTGTTGAAATATCCAATACAATGTTAGGTATATTTTTATTTATTTTTCAATTTTTAAAATGACCAATAATATCACATACAAGGAACAAATACCACCACACCATGACCAGACTACATATTACCACCACAGTGACTGAATAATATCACATACAGGGAATAAATACCACCACACCATGACCAGACCACATATTACCACCACAGTGACTGAATAACATCACATGCAGGGAATAAATACAGCCACACCATGACCAGACTACATATTACCACCACATGGTGACCGAATAATACCACATGCAAGGAACAAATACCACCACACCATGGCCAGACCACATATTACAACCACAATGACCGGATAATACCACATACAAGGAACAAATACCGCCACACCATGGCCAGACCACATATTACCACCACATAGTGACCGAATACTACAATACTGATGATTCATAAAAAACACGATACTAATATCATCATAAGTGCCATTATAAAGAGATCTGTACTTACTATACAGTGTACAGGTTTTACAGTGATCACCAGTGATTCTGCCCCATGCTTCTCCATCGTCTCCATCCTGCCCCATGATCGTGCACCATGTGTCTCCATCCTGCCCTATCTGTCTCCATCCTGCCCCATGATCCTACACCATGTGTCTCCATCCTGCCCCATTTGTTTCCATCCTGCCCCATGTGTCTCCATCCTGCCCCATGATCCTGCCCCATCTGTCTCCATCCTGCCCCATCTGTATCCATCCTGCTCCATCTCTCCATCCTGCCCCATGATCGTGCACCATGTGTCTCCATCCTGCCCCATCTATCTCCATCCTGCCCCATGACTGTACACCATGTGTCTCCATCCTGCCCCATGATCCTGCACCATGTGACATCAGGATCATGGTGCAGGATCCTGGGGCAGGATGGAGACAGATTGGGCAGGATGGAGACACATGGTCCATGCCCCATGATCCTGCACCATGTGTCTCCATCCTGCCCCGTCTGTCTCCATCCTACACCATGTGTCTCCATTCTTCCCCACCTGTCTCCAGCCTGCCTTATCTGTCTCCATATTGCCCCATGTTCCTGTGCCATCTATCTCCATCCTATCCCATCTGTCTCCATCCTGCCCCATGATCGTGCACCATGTGTCTCCATCCTGCCCTGTCTCGATTCTGCCCCATGATTCTACACCATGTGTCTCCATCTTGCCCCATTTGTCTTCATCCTGCCCCATGTTCCTGTACCATCTGTCTCCATCCTGCCCCATCTGTATCCATCCTGCTCCATCTGTCTCCATCCTGCCCCATCTGTCTCCACCCATGCCCCATGATCCTGCACCATGTGTCTCCATCCTGCCGTCAAAGTATATTGCGGCTTGACACTTTCAATAAAAAAACAAAACACTTTCTCCTTACACCATGTACCATGTGTCTCCATCCTGCCCCATCTGTCTTCATCCTGCCCCATGATCCTGGACCATGGGTCTCCATCCTGCCCTCATCTAGAGTTTAACTGAACCTGCGTCAGTTAAAGGCCCTAGAGGAGGTGGAGGAGCCAGAAGCAGTGGAGGAAGGGTTATATACAGAGGTTTGTCCCGCAAGCCATGGGGATTAAAAGACTTGTAGTGCAGACGCTTGACTGCCTGCCCCCACAGCCACCAGAGTCACCCAGTGACCCATCAGTGAGATGTAGCGCCCCTGCCCATGTTTGCTCGTCCAGGTGTCAGTGGTGAAATGCACCCTGGCAGACGTAGATTTTTTCAGGGAATGGGTGATGTTGTCAGCAACATGGTGGTGTAGAGCAGGCAAGTAATGGCGACTGGGAAACTTGTAGTGGGGGACTACGACGGCCATCAACTTTCGGAAACCATCTGTATCTACCACGCGGAAAGGCAGCATTTCCATGGCAAACAGATTGGAGATGGTAGAGTTCAAGCTCTTAGCTTTGACATATGTAGGAGGAAACATTTGTTTATGTGACCACAACTGTAGGACTGAGGGCTAGCGGCAGTGCTGAGAGAGGGCGGAGTATGGAGAAAAGATCAAACTGCTGGACTGTGAGTGAGGTGCAGGTGAAAGAAACAGCATCTGTAGTTGATGGGACGGCCGGTGGTTGGTGAAGCCAGCTAGTGTGCATTTTAGCGCAGTAAGACTAAGGCATGTTGATCGTGCATGTGACGGTTCATACATGTAGTTGTCAAATTATTGCAATTTTTGAAATTTTTTTGCAAATTTGGCAGATAACGTGAGTTGGATCATCCTTTGCGGCCTCCAAAAAGGCCCAGGCTAGGCATCCCTTGCTGCCACTGTAAACTGCACACTCGTGACCAGTGCTAGGTTGGGAATAATGATGCAGTTCCTGTCATGGTTGCATTACTTCGTGTTTGTGAAGCCATAATGTAACCTCCTCGTCTTCCTCCTCCTCCTCCTCTGCTAAGCTACTCAGCTGCGTATCTCTGGGTTCACATCAAGTGGGATCTACAACCTCATCATCATCCTTTCTGTCCCCACACTCCTCACTCTGAGAGTCACCCTCCTCCTCTTCCTGCCCTGACAACCCAGTCCAGTCCGCGTGTTTCTCTGGTATCTGAGTCTCATCAGGATCACCTCCACCCCAAGTGGTTAACGTCTGGTGATGAGGGTCTGGATTCTGCTTGGACCCTTCTTCATCAGGCCCAGGATCCAACATGAAAAGATTCTGGGCATCGATGCAGATGCTTTCCTCCTCTGGATTCTGTGAATCTTCGGAGCAGACCTCTGATGCCAATGGAATACAATGTGTGAACAGCTCTTCAGAATGACCCGTCTGTGGTTCCCCACAGTCAGTTTGATGTTTGGAAATTTGTGACATGGGGGAAATAAGGGTGATTGGGGTACCACCTCTGAGGATTGTACTGTGTGTGATGTTAAGGTGGAGGAAGAGGTGGAGAGGCCAATTGATGCAGCGCTTGTCATCCACTAGAGCACATACTCTTTCTGGCCCTCATCTACAAGGTGTACCAATGTGTAGCTGCCAAAGAAAGGAAGTGGAGTAGGCCGGCCAGTAACAGATGTTGTCAGTGGCCTTTGGAAAGGACGAGACGGTGATTGTTCAGTTGCACTTTAATTCACATTAACACCTAACCCATGTACACATCGAACACCAAGCCTATTCCCCTTTCCACCATGACCTCGCTTTTTCCCCACTCATGTTGTACCCTTCCCCTTTTGTACCCCGCTGTTTCACAATCTTAGGCCTACACCTGTCAGTCACCTGTCACTAAATGAACAATCACTATTTATATTCTTAGATAGTGTGAATGAACTACACTTTTATACCTAACGATTTTAAGAGGAAATCCGGCCTTCTGATTTCTCACTGCAACACAGTTTTATCACAAACTATGTGGATTAGTAAATGTGGCCTCCTGAGACTTCAACACAGTTTTTGCACAATCTAGTTAGATGCTGGACAATCGATTTCACACAAGGCAGGATCTTATGTAGCTAACTGACTAGTTCACTTGTAGAAGAGTCTAGAGGAGGAAAAGGACAGAGGAATCTTGAGGAGGAGGATAGAGGAGTCTGAAGGAGGACAGAGAAGTATGGTGGAGGAGAAGGGATAAAAGAGGAGTCTGGAGGAGGAATGATGACAGGAGTCTGGAGGAGGACAAAGGAGGTTGGAGGAGGAGGACAGACTATTCTGAAGGAGGATACAGTAGTCTGGAGGGTAACAGAGGGGTCTGGAGGAGGAGGACAGAGGAGTCTAGAGGAGGAGGGATGAGGACAGAGGAATCTGGAGGAGGACAGAGGAGTCCAGAAGGAAGTGGAGAAATAGGGGTCTGGAGGAGGAGGACAGTGAAGTCTGTGTAATCTCCCCACTGGGAACACATGGACACTGGTCTGAGCTGCTGGTGTGTGTGCGGGTCGGTGGATAATGCTGTTGGCCTATGGGATTTGTCTGACGCCCTGTACAGTGTAGTTCTGGCTTATATCTTGTGCCCTCACTGCAGCAGCTGCGTTACAGTGTACCTGAGGACTGTAGTGATGCAGAGGCAGCTCCTGTGCGATACAGAGTAACTGATACCATGTGGATACATTGTGGAAACTGTTGTATGGATCACGTGTTGTTCTGGTTCGGAGATTTTTTTAGCTTCTGGTTTCATTTTTTGGAAAGGAAAAATTTTGGTTGGCAGCCGCGGCGGTGGCTCTGCTGTCTGTTACCATGGGAACCGCAGTCTATTATTCCACCTTGTCATTCATCAGGACAGGATCCCTCTTGACAGAGTGAACCGCCTGCAGTCGGCAGCGATAACGCCGGCGGCTCCTCCATCCTCTCTGGGAGGAGGGGGACGCACAGAATTATCCGACTACTGACGTTTTACTCATCAGAATTGATTTTATGACTGAGATTCTGATCTACGAACACGAAGACAGAAACAAAGGATCACGTGGGACCTGAGCACCTGACGGCTCAGCTCCGTGCTGGGGGGGATGGGGCCCCAGCGCCGCTCAGCGCCTTCCAATACCACCGCCATATACCGGAAATACAGTGTCAGTCAGCAAGATCATGATTTGCTGTTTTTTTTTTAAATTCCTCGCCATTTTCTGCTTGGTGTCAGTGAATGCTTATTTCAGTGGTGGACACAGACAGGAGAACCCTGTGCGACCTCGAGGGCCCCTGTGCGACTGCACATGTTGCACCAATGATATGTCCTCCCCTGACCTGTCCTGACCCAATACATGGAGCTGCACGCTCCGCTCTGGAGTGCTGGCGCCAGAGATGGGTTTTCACCTGCGAGACTCGGCCGTATCTCGCGTATGTGTGATCCCGGCCAAATAGTGATGAGCGAATATACTCGTTCGGAGATTTGGTTTTCTTCGCCGCAGCTGAATGATTTACATCTGTTAGCCAGCGTAAGTACATGTGGGGATTCCCTAGCAACCAGGCAACCCCCACATGTACTTATGCTGGCTATCAGATGTAAATCATTCAGCTGCGGTGATGAAAACTAAATCTCCGAGCACTAAAAAATACTCGGAGGACCCCCGAGCGTGCTCGAGAAATCTCGAGTAACGAGTTTATTCACTCATCACTAGAGCTAAACACAACAGCAACACAGATTTCTCCTGTTTTCATAGTTTGTTACAATGTATCAGCGCAGGTAAAATGTATCATCTGTAGTCCAGGAAGCGTCTGCAATATAATTGTAGGCAATTACAAAGTGTTTGGAGTTTTCTGGATGTGACAAGAATGTCTTCAATCACCGACAGCAGAGAGATCAGGAGAGGAACTGACACACCAAGCGGAGAATTTACCATAAGAAGAGGTTGTGCTTCTGGTTATCGTTATTTGCACCCAAGCACAAGATTTGATACGTCTGACGCATCATTAGATGTAAAACTTCAGTCTAAAACTTTTTTCTCCACCTCTTGACTGGTGGTTAAAAAGATGCACATCGTAACTACGGCGAAACTGTTACAATGTCCAGGAACCGTCACTATTGAAGAACACAAAATAAAAATGACTGACTTGGGCAAAATTCTTCACAAATGGTGCAAACCTTCAATAAGTGTGGTTGCAAACTATTCTGCTGCAAAACAAATGGTGTCTCCTCCCCAAAGGTCACTCAAAGTTGTTGAACTTCCCCCATTATTTCTTTAAATCAGACTGGAGCAATCTGTTACTTCATGGCGACGCAGTGGTGGCACATTATACAGCGCGGACGCCATAGAAAAGGAAAAACCAATGTAATTGATGCCATGCATGAAAGATGCAACCAAAGATAAAAACTCAGCCTGCTCAGGGAGAGATGCTACCTAATGGGCAGAAATTGGTAGCAAACTTAGGGGGTGCTCCATCTGTGGGGATCACTTTTTTCTAACTTAAATGTATATATTTTTAGCTAGAAATCTTATTGTAATTGGGTTTGATTAAATATATTGCGCCAGTTGCCTTCTATATGCCTATGCCTTTCTTTTGCACTGTCTATTGCTGGCTGCAAAATGAGCTGAGGATCTGTCAGTGACCTTAACAGGATGTAACTCTTCTCTCAGCTGATTTATGATCACAGATCACATCAAAGTATAACAAAACAAAGAGCCTGGAAAAGCCAAACGGTGCAACATTTTTAATCAAACTCAGTAGCAAAAATGATTTTTAGCCCGAAATACATACAATAAAATATAAGAAATGTCAGAGGTGGAAAACCCCTTTAAACTACAGTCTCAAACTAAGAACTTCTTGGCATAAGGAAAACGTGACCAAATTGCCTTTGGGATGTGGTAAATGTTGGCGCCATTCTCTACTGTTCTCCTCCCGCCGCCATGTTTGGCTATCTGGAGAGCTGGGTGGATGACTGCGGATGCCGCGCTCTGATTGGCCGGCTGCTCAGGTATGATACATTGTATCACGCTGCTCCCGGAATGTCCGCACCATTAGAATGGGGCGATGTGATTTTAATATTCGTCAGCTGGAACATTAACAAGGGCTGACACTGGAGATTAGACGCAGACAGCAGGAATGCCAGCTCTTTGTTGCAGGATGGAGCGCGGCCAAGAGGGACCTGGGAAAGTCTTCAGAATAAAGGGGTGAAAAAGGTATTTTCAGTCCGAGGCCCATGAAGGCAGATAATGAGCGATCCCGTCATAATTCAACATCTCACCAACCTTCAGGAAGAGGACAGGAAATGTTCGCTGCGGCCCCATTTGTCACATTTGCGTTTTTTCTTGTATTTTTTTTTTTCAATTCTTTACTTATCATTTTGACAAAAAGTTACATGTGACTCACATCAAAACATGTCTTATAAGGAGAAATTGTTTGTAATATAAGTGAGTTTATACATATCATGATAATATAACAAGGTAACCCAAAAAAACGAAACAAAACCCTTAAGGGCATGTGCACACGTTGCGGATTTCCTGCGGATCGTTTTTTCCGTGCAGAAACGCTGCAGATCCGCAAGTGATTTACAGTACAATGTAAATCAATGGTAAAAAAAAAATGCTGTGCAAATGGGTGCGGAAGATTCCGTGCGGAAATGCTGCGGATTAAAAGAAGGAGCATGTCACTTCTTTTTTGCGGATCTGCAGCGTTTTTGTACCTATTCCATTATAGAAATCTGCAGGGATAAAAAACGCATGAAATCCGCCAAAAATCCGCAGCAAATCCGCAACAAAAATGCACAAAAAATGCACAAAAAACGCGACAAATCTGCACCTGCGTTTTCTGCCAAGAGATGCAGAATCCGCACCAGAAATTCCTACGCCTAATCCGCAACGTGTGCACATGGCCTTAAACAAAAGAAAACAAAAACCTGATCTCTTCTCCAGGACAAGTTCTGTGCCGCAGCGATCTGCACACGGCCACACATGACTCCACCTGCTTCATGGGGTCCGCTTCTTAAAGTGAAAGTGTCAGGTGGTTGTGGAGCATTAGGCCACACCCTTAGACTATATTCACCATGCCCATTTCAAGCGATGGACACGCCCCTCGCTGAGGATGATGGGAAGGAGAGTCCTATAGAAAACGTAAATTTCATGTCATTAGAATTATTACAAGTGACCAGGATCATTTTTATAAATTTGGCAGAAAAGTGGAATTCTGTAATGTAATTTAGGAAGAAAATATGCAAATTAGCACTCTTCCGGAAGGAAGCTGTCCCCTCTACTGCCACCTAGAGGGGGCGTAGATGACCTAGAAGTGATTATCACTTATGTCATATATTCTGCAGCACATTCATAGCAGGATAAGGGGAGTAGACAGTGCCCCCCAGGATGGAGAAAAGCCAGAAATCTAGAGCTAAGCCCCTCCCCTCTCTAGGCTCCTCCCCTCTTACTGCACTATCTGCTGAGCTTGTGTTTATACCCAGCAGCCATTGTGAGTGAGCAGAGCTGCAGTGTAAAGCATGGAGTAGTGACATAGCAGCCTGAGCCAAGAAAGATGTCAGGAGGAAAACTAGAGACTCCAATGACGAGTGCAGCGAACATGGGGTCACATCAAATTCAAACAATCTGCGCTAATCCGTAAGTTTCAGATGCTGCAATATGGGGCCTTAGTTTTGGGAACTTATTTTTTTGAGAACCCATAGACTAGAATGGGCGAATCTTATCCGACCCATGGAAGAAACGACTGCAGGCGGCGAGGACATTCAGTGAAAACAGGCCGTCATCTGACGGCCCCCTGGAGTTACGGTGGTCCCAGTGCTGGAGAGAGAGATCAGGTGTTTTCATGGAAAGAACAAGTCCAAACCTCGCACCAGTCAGCCACAGAACGAGACTGCTGGCAATGTGAGAGCGCTCGAAGGAGACCGCGCACGTCTGTACCATCTAAGGGCTCATTCAGACATCCGAGCAAATCGGAGATCGGATCGCAGTGCACGGACTGGTCGAAGATCGGATCGCAATGCATGGACTGGCCTGTTGTGAATTAGACTTTTTTGGCTCCCTCTTGTGGTCACTAGTGGTATGACTCTGAGATTGTCTTTCCCTAGTTTGGCACCCACCTGGGTCGTTAGTCCAGGGGTGTTGCTATATGAACTTCCTGAATTCTTAGTCTGGTGCCTGGCATCGTTGTAATCAGTCCTTTCTGTTTGCTCCTGTCTGCTGGTCCTGGTTCTTGCAAAATTAAGCTAAGTCCGGCTTCCTTGTTTTTTGGTTATTTGTATTGCTCTTATTTTTTGTCCAGCTTGTACTAAATGTGATTCCTGATTTTGCTGGAAGCTCTAGGGGGCTGGTATTCTCCCCCCGGGCCGTTAGACGGTTCGGGGGTTCTTGAATATCCAGCGTGGATATTTTTGATAGGGTTTTTGCTGACCGTATAAGTCATCTTACTATATTCTGCTATTAGTCAGTGGGCCTCTCTTTGCTAAATACCTAGTTCATTCTTAAGTTTGTCTTTTCTTCTTACCTCACCATTATTATTTGTTGGGGGCTTGTATCCAATTTTTGGGGTCTTTTCTCTGGAGGCAAGAAAGGTCTATCTTTTCCCTTCTAGGGTTAGTTAGTTCTCCGGCTGGCGCGAGACGTCTAGAACCAACGTAGGCACGTTTCCCGGCTGCTGCTATTTGTGGTGCTAGGATTAGCTATACGGTCAGCCCAGTTACCACTGCCCTATGAGCTGGTTTTTTGTGTTTGCAGACTTGGTATTTATTTCTGAGACCCTCTGCCATTGGGGTCATAACACTGGCCGCAGACACAAGTGTGACATCATAGACAACACAGAACCACAGGCCCGTCCTATGTAGAAGACGCAGCGCCAGTCACGTACACCCAGGGGGCGCTGCACTGCACATGTTATGCATTACTGGGGTCTGTATACTGTCAGCATGTGTCTGTACAGCACAGACTAATCATGGCATGTTCTCCATCATGGGGCTGTGTGCGGTGGTCTCCCTGCACAGGAGCGTGGCGTTATACAAGGACCTGACAGAAGAGCTGCCTGCACTCTGCAGACCACCCTGTACATTATATGCATTGGTGGAGACACAGAGCAGGCAGGAAAGCAGAATACCACATCAATAAAGCATTTCTGACATTTCAGGTGACTTCAGAATAAGGGGAATATCATTATTTCTGGCCATTAGATGACTCGTATTTTGCTTTTTCGTCAGTTGTTCCCTCTGCAGGTTTATCTCTGATTTTCAGTTGTCTCTGAGCTAGTGAGTTTAGTCTAGCTACAATGATGTCTCCCATACTCAGGGTGTACAAACATGGCAGACTCCTGCTCTCCTGTCTCTCTGCAGCACATGAGTAGAAGCATCAGCAGTAGAATAGAGGACATTATACATCAGTACTGAGCTATGTAGCTGTGAATCCATGTTATGAGTGAGCTGAAAAAAAACTTTCTAGACAGCAGCATGAAGGACATTACAAGGAACTACTGAACAGTGTAGCTAAGAATCAATCTCTGGAGTGAGATTAAACACTTTCTATAAAGCAGCAGCACAAAGGATAATATAGTATCAAGAAGAATGGGAAGTAATCCAGTTCCCAGTTTAGATAAATCACTTACTAGACAACATCAGTGTGGAGGACATTATACACCAGCACTGAGCTGTGTCGTTGTAAATTTAGTACATAGATGAGATTTTAAAAAAATATTAGAAAACTGTAGCAGCAAGGACAATATACAATAGTACTCAGCAGCAGGGCTGCCACTAGAAATTTCGGGGCCCCATACTGGCAAAATTTTCGGGGCCCCCTTGAGACTCCACCCAGGCTCCACCCGAGCCCCGCTTCACCCCTCAAACTGTCCACAGTCCCACCGCTCTCTCTTGGAAAATCTCCACTTCTCACCTATCACACATTGACAGTTCCCATCACCAGATCACACATATAGCCGGCAGCTTTTGTTTTGGCTAAAAGATTTTTTAAGCCACCAAAATGACAAGGTAAACACTTTTGGCCAGGCCCTACTCTACTGTAACCTATTAAATATTTGTTAAAATGTGCAATACAATATAGGTATATTTTAATTTATTTTTCAATTTTTAAAATGACCTATAATACCACATACAAGGAACAAATACCACAGCACCATGACCAGATGACATATTACCACCACATATTGACTGAATACTATAATACTGATCAATAATAAAAAAAACCCACAATACTATCACCATCAGTGCCATTATACACAGGAGATCTGTACTTAGTATGCAGTGTCTGTGTACAGGTAATACAGTGATCACCAGTGACATTATACACACGAGCTCTGTATATAGTGTATAGGTAATACAGTGATCACTGGTGACATTATACACAGGACTGGTGTATATAGTATACAGTGTATAGTGTCAGTGTATAGGTAACACACTGACTCACCAGTGACGTCTCTAGGTGAAGTCCTTCATCTTTCATCCAGCACAGATCGCCATCACTTCATCCAGCCAGGGCTCCTCTCTGCAGGAAATAACACCGTTATCTCGAGTTCCACTTGCAGAACACATTACTTAATTTTCCCAACTTCTACATTACACCACATGAAGAAGGCAACATAGTATCACTCTACACAGTAATAGGACCGCCCCTCCATTTAAAACAGTATACTCAAAAAAATAAATAAATACATCACTGCAGTAATAATATCCCTTACTTAGCCCCTATGATAATAATATTCGCCATCCTAGCCCCATCTGTCTCCATCGTATCCATCCTGCCCCATGATCCTGCACGATCTGTCTCCAACCTTGCCCCATCTGTCTCCAATCCTGCCTCCAGTGTCTCCAATCATGCCCGTATCACCATTCTGCCCCGTCTCCAATCATGCCCCCATGTCTACAATCATGCCCCCTGTGTCTCCATTCTGCCCCATCTGTTTCCAATCCTGCCCCATCTGTCTCCAGTCATGCCCCAGTGTCTCCAGTCATGCCATGTCTGTCATCCTGCCCCCTGTGTCTCCAATCATGCCCCGTTTCTCCATTCTGCCCCGTGTCCAGCATTCTGCACCAGTGTCCAGCATTATGCCCCTGTGTCCAGCAATCTCCCCGTGTCCAGCATTCTGCCCCAATGTCCAGCTTTCTGCCCCTGCGTCCAGTTTTCTGCCCGTGTCCAGCGTTCTGCCCCTGTGTCCAGCGTTCTGCCCCTGTGTCCAGCATTCTGCCCCTGTGTCCACCGTTCTGCCCCTGTGTCCAGCGTTCTGCCCCTGTGTCCAGCGTTCTGCCCCTGTGTCCAGCTTTCTGCCCGTGTCCAGCGTTCTGCCCCTGTGTCCAGCGTTCTGCCCCTGTGTCCAGCGTTCTGCCCCAATGTCCAGCGTTCTGCATCAGTGTCCAGCATTCTGCCCCTGTGTCCAGCATTCTGCCCCAGTGTCCAGCTTTCTGCCCCTGTGTCCAGCTTTTTGCCCGTGTCCAGCGTTCTGCCCGTGTCCAGCGTTCTGCCCCTGTGTCCAGCGTTCTGCCCCTGTGTCCAGCGTTGTGCCCCTGTGTCCAGCGTTCTGCCCGTGTCCAGCGTTCTGCCCCTGTGTCCAGCGTTCTGCTTCTGTGTCCAGCGTTCTGCCCCTGTGTCCAGCGTTCTGCCTCTATGTCCAGCTTTGTGCCCCTGTGTCCAGCGTTCTGCCCGTGTCCAGCGTTCTTCCTGTGTCCAGCTTTGTGCCCCTGTGTCCAGCGTTCTGCCCGTGTCCAGCGTTCTTCCTGTGTCCAGCTTTGTGCCCCTGTGTCCAGCGTTCTGCCCGTGTCCAGCGTTCTTCCTGTGTCCAGCTTTGTGCCCCTGTGTCCAGCGTTCTGCCCGTGTCCAGCGTTCTGCCTCTGTGTCCAGCTTTGTGCCCCTGTGTCCAGCGTTCTGCCCGTGTCCAGCGTTCTGCCTCTGTATCCAGCTTTGTGCCCCTGTGTCCAGCGTTCTGCCCGTGTCCAGTGTTCTGCCTCTGTGTCCAGCTTTGTGCCCGTGTCCAGCGTTCTGCCCGTGTCCAGTGTTCTGCCTCTGTGTCCAGCTTTGTGCCTCTGTGTCCAGCGTTCTGCCTTTGTGTCCAGCTTTGTGCCTCTGTGTCCAGCTTTGTGCCCCTGTGTCCAGCTTTGTGCCCCTGTGTCCAGCTTTGTGCCCCTGTGTCCAGCGTTCTGCCCATGTGTCCAGCGTTCTGCCCCCGTGTCCAGCTTTGTGCCCCTGTGTCCAGCTTTGTGCCCCTGTGTCCAGCGTTCTGCCCCTGTGTCCAGCGTTCTGCCCCTGTGTCCAGCTTTCTGCCCTGGGCCCCCCGGATCGCCGCTCTCAATAAAAAAAAAAAACAAGTTCTGCTTACCTGGCCGCACTCCTACTCTCCACGCAGCTGAAGTGTGCACTCGCCGGCGACTGACAATGACGTCAGACGTCGGCGACATGCACGCTGCAACTGACGTCAGCTGCCAGCCTCAGATTGGCTGGCGGCTGTTAACTATTGACGTGCGGGCGCGGGCCCGCACGTCAATAGCGTTAAGCAGCTGCAGCGCCGCTAAGGGCCCGGTTTAGCCTGCGGCTGCCGGTAGGGGCCCGGTGAGCAGATGAGACAGGGCCCGATGCGGGCCCCCTCTGCCCACCAGGCCCCATACGCCGGTCACGACTGTAATGCCCTGATGGCGGCCCTGCTCAGCAGTGTAGCTCTAAACTCAGCTCTGTGGTGAGATAAAACTATAAAGCCACATAAATAACATTTACAGGTGTACGGAGCAGTGTAGCTGTGATTCCAGCTCTGTGATTAGAGAAAACACTTTATGCAAGCGGAAGCATGGGGGACATTATGCAGCAGTACTGAAGAGAGTAGCTCAGAATTCAGCTCTGAGGTGAGATGAAAGGGCAGCAATGATTTGAGTTCATCTATATATCCATAGACTTCATTTTGCAGCTGTGATCTGATCCCTCAGTGTGCTGGCAGTCCAGCTTATCTCAAGTAGGACAGATTTCAGCATTTTTCATTATGAAGGTTGAGTTCTGGGGCAGGAGGAGATGAAGAAGTGGCTCCTAAGTGGAGAAAGGCGCAGATTTCTCTGACTAGGTGAAGTTTCTTCTAATCACTTGTGTAATTACGGATAGTAGATTGACGCGACAGCGACCACTTCGATTTCATAAAAAAAATTTCATATATATAATGCTGAACACTTATTAAGTGACAGTACTCATTTCTGATTGGGTAGATTTAATCTGGCCTTTGCAGAGCAGAGTTGTTGGGTGCAGAGCCGGAGCGCCATGGGAAGTTTCTCAATTAATTGATTTTGATAAGTTGCTATGAGTTTGTGTTTTAACAATTTCCTCTTGTTTCTTGTGGGCAGAGATAAAGGGACATTAGAAAGAAAATGACATTCTCTCCTAATCTGCTAATCCCGGCTCCAGACAAGATGGGTTTTTAAATCAACTGCCATTTTCTCAGCGCAGCGGAGCGCAGATCCGGGCTGATATTATGTGGAACAATGGATTCTTTTCACAAGAGACTGGCCGGGATAATACCACAAAAGGGCGGCCGGGGCCTGAGCAGCAGCTCCCGCACCAAATCCACAAGAATCCCAGGACGTTTTGTTGGCGATTGATAGAATGATGGATCCTCGTGTGAAGTTTTCAGATTTCACACAAAGACACTGCACAATCCGCCATCTTTCCACCTCTGCAAGAATTCTATGAGAGAGAAGAAGAAATGAGAGAAGTTTTCCTATTATGAGACCAATAACTGCAACAAAGTAGCAAAATGAAAAGAATCCCTATCAAAATCATTAAAGGCAAAGTAACCAAATGTATCCAACCCGGACACTGAAACCTCTCCTACAGGACACTCATCCCTGTGCAGCTTACACTACAGCTCTTTAGCTACCACTGCTGACAACCAGCCTGTATACATGTGAGAGGTTGTCAGCCCCACCCCCTCATCTATCACTGCTGACAACCAGCCTGTATACATGTGTGAGAGGTTGTCAGCCCCGCCCCCCATCTATCACTGCTGACAACCAGCCTGTATACATGTGAGAGGTTGTCAGCTCCGCCCCCTCATCTATCACTGCTGACAACCAGCCTGAATACATGAGAGAGGTTCTCAGCCCCGCCCCCCATCTATCACTGCTGACAACCAGCCTGTATACATGTGAGAGGTTGTCAGCCCCGCCCCCCCATCTATCACTGCTGACAACCAGCCTGTATACATGTGAGAGGTTGTCAGCCCCGTCCCCATCTATCACTGCTGACAACCAGCCTGTATACATGTGAGAGGTTGTCAGCCCCGTCCCCTCATCTACCACTGCTGACAACCAGCCTGTATACATGTGAGAGGTTGTCAGCCCCACCCCCTCATCTGTCACTGCTGACAACCAGCCTGTATACATGTGTGAGAGGTTGACAGCCCCGCCCTCTCATCTATCACTGCTGACAACCAGCCTGTATACATGTGAGAGGTTGTCAGCCCCACCCCCTCATCTATCACTGCTGACAACCAGCCTGTATACATGTGAGAGGTTGTCAGCCCCGCCCCCTCATCTATCACTGCTGACAACCAGCCTGTATACATGTGAGAGGTTGTCATCCCCACCCCCTCATCTATCACTGCTGACAACCAGCCTGTATACATGTGAGAGGTTGTCAGCTCCGCCCCCCCATCTATCACTGCTGACAACCAGCCTGTATACATGTGAGAGGTTGTCAGCCCCGCCCCCATCTATCACTGCTGACAACCAGCCTGTATACATGTGAGAGGTTGTCAGCCCCGCCCCATCTATCACTGCTGACAACCAGCCTGTATACATGTGAGAGGTTGTCAGCTCCGCCCCTTGATCTATCACTGCTGACAACCAGCCTGTATACATGTGAGAGGTTGTCAGCCCTGTCCCCTCATCTACCACTGCTGACAACCAGCCTGTATACATGTGAGAGGTTGTCAGCCCCGCCCCCTCATCTATCACTGCTGACAACCAGCCTGTATACATGTGAGAGGTTGTCAGCTCCGCCCCCTCATCTATCACTGCTGACAACCAGCCTGTATACATGTGAGAGGTTGTCAGCCCCGCCCCTGATCTATCACTGCTGACAACCAGCCTGTATACATGTGAGAAGTTGTCAGCCCCACCCCCTCATCTACCACTGCTGACAACCAGCCTGTATACATGTGAGAGGTTATCAGCTCCGCCCCTGATCTATCACTGCTGACAACCAGCCTGTATACATGTGTGAGAGGTTGTCAGCCACGCCCCCTCATCTATCACTGCTGACAGCCAGCCTGTATACATGTGAGAGGTTGTCAGCCCCACCCCCTCATCTACCACTGTTGACAACCAGCCTGTATACATGTGAGAGGTTGTCAGCTCCGCCCCCTCATCTATCACTGCTGACAACCAGCCTGTATACATGTGAGAGGTTGTCAGCCCCGCCCCCTCATCTATCACTGCTGACAACCAGCCTGTATACATGTGAGAGGTTGTCAGCCCCACCCCCTCATCTATCACTGCTGACAACCAGCCTGTATACATGTGAGAGGTTGTCAGCTCCGCCCCCCCATCTATCACTGCTGACAACCAGCCTGTATACATGTGAGAGGTTGTCAGCCCCGCCCCCCATCTATCACTGCTGACAATCAGCCTGTATACATGTGAGAGGTTGTCAGCCCCGCCCCATCTATCACTGCTGACAACCAGCCTGTATACATGTGAGAGGTTGTCAGCTCCGCCCCTTGATCTATCACTGCTGACAACCAGCCTGTATACATGTGAGAGGTTGTCAGCCCCGTCCCCTCATCTACCACTGCTGACAACCAGCCTGTATACATGTGAGAGGTTGTCAGCCCCGCCCCCTCATCTATCACTGCTGACAACCAGCCTGTATACATGTGAGAGGTTGTCAGCTACGCCCCCTCATCTATCACTGCTGACAACCAGCCTGTATACATGTGAGAGGTTGTCAGCCCCGCCCCTGATCTATCACTGCTGACAACCAGCCTGTATACATGTGAGAGGTTGTCAGCCCCACCCCCTCATCTACCACTGCTGACAACCAGCCTGCATACATGTGAGAGGTTATCAGCTCCGCCCCTGATCTATCACTGCTGACAACCAGCCTGTATACATGTGTGAGAGGTTGTCAGCCACGCCCCCTCATCTATCACTGCTGACAGCCAGCCTGTATACATGTGAGAGGTTGTCAGCCCCACCCCCTCATCTACCACTGTTGACAACCAGCCTGTATACATGTGAGAGGTTGTCAGCTCCGCTCCCTCATCTATCACTGCTGACAACCAGCCTGAATACATGAGAGAGGTTCTCAGCCCCGCCCCCCCATCTATCACTGCTGACAACCAGCCTGAATACATGAGAGAGGTTCTCAGCCCCGCCCCCCCATCTATCACTGCTGACAACCAGCCTGTATACATGTGAGAGGTTGTCAGCCCCGCCCCCCATCTATCACTGCTGACAACCAGCCTGTATACATGTGAGAGGTTGTCAGCCCCGCCCCATCTATCACTGCTGACAACCAGCCTGTATACATGTGAGAGGTTGTCAGCTCCGCCCCTTGATCTATCACTGCTGACAACCAGCCTGTATACATGTGAGAGGTTGTCAGCCCCGTCCCCTCATCTACCACTGCTGACAACCAGCCTGTATACATGTGAGAGGTTGTCAGCCCCGCCCCCTCATGTATCACTGCTGACAACCAGCCTGTATACATGTGAGAGGTTGTCAGCTCCGCCCCCTCATCTATCACTGCTGACAACCAGCCTGTATACATGTGAGAGGTTGTCAGCCCCGCCCCTGATCTATCACTGCTGACAACCAGCCTGTATACATGTGAGAGGTTGTCAGCCCCACCCCCTCATCTACCACTGCTGACAACCAGCCTGTATACATGTGAGAGGTTATCAGCTCCGCCCCTGATCTATCACTGCTGACAACCAGCCTGTATACATGTGTGAGAGGTTGTCAGCCACGCCCCCTCATCTATCACTGCTGACAGCCAGCCTGTATACATGTGAGAGGTTGTCAGCCCCACCCCCTCATCTATCACTGCTGACAGCCAGCCTGTATACATGTGAGAGGTTGTCAGCCCCACCCCCTCATCTACCACTGTTGACAACCAGCCTGTATACATGTGAGAGGTTGTCAGCCCCACCCCCTCATCTATCACTGCCGACAACCAGCCTGTATACATGTATGAGGTTGTCAGCCCCGCCCCCGGTGATGACATCACTGATATAACTAATAATATCATCACTGTATTGATTGATCATCAGTCTATCTTAAACATGTATTTGCATTTCCAGTGTTTTTCCTGTTGGGAGGGGAAATATATTCTGCACCAGTTCCCAGCCAGTTAGTTGCCAGCTGAGGATGAATGGCGGCCGCTGGTAATTCACAGACCTTGGCATTGCTCCATTCAGCGGCCCACCATGCCCAAAGGCAGCGATTTAATTTGAGCCCTGTAGCATTGATTTTGGTGAACAAATGGCGGTGTCTTTGTTGCTCCCTGTTAACCAGTTGTTAGACGGACGCTATGAGAGGCTTTTAATTAACCACTAATTTCTTCTTTCGTTGGGGCAGTTATCCTAATTAACAATCCTCATAAAGCGCGGTACAGACAGAGAAGGCTTGATCGTTTTTTAATGCTAAGTTTTGTGCTCTGCTAAATCATTCATTTGAATTTCAAAGACTCATGTGGAGACATTTACTGCATCAGCATCGTACATATCCGGGGATTCCACCAATCACCACAAGACGGAAAAGTGAAAAGAATATAAAACCCGAATAACAGACAAAAGATTGAAATTGAAAAAAAGACATTTATTACTAAATGTGATCAAAATCTTATGATGAAAACAGATTCTAAAGAAAATTATTATAATATTACCTCCTGTATACAAGCCTATCACTACTATAATAATGCCCCTATGTACAAGAACATAACTACTATATATAATACTGCTCCCATGTACAAAAATATAACTACTATAATACTGCCCCTATATACAAGCCTATCATTACTATAATACTGCCACTATGTACAAGAATATAACTACTATAATACTGCCCTTATGTACAAGAATATAACTACTATAATACTGTCCCTATGTACAAGAATATAACTACTATAATACTGCTTCTATGTACAAGAATATAACTACTATAATACTGCCGCCTATGTACAAGAATATAACTACTATAATACTGCCTCTATGTACAAGAATATAACTACTATATATAATACTGCTCCTATATACAAGCCTATCACTAGTATGATACTGCCCCTATGAACAAGAATATAACTACTATATATAATACTGCTCCTATATACAAGCCTATCATTACTATAATACTGCCCCTATGTACAAGAATATAACTACTATAATACTATTCCTATGTACAAGAATATAACACTATAATACTGCTCCTATGTACAAGAATATAACTTCTATAATACTGCCCAATGTACAAGAATATAACTACTATAATACTGCCTCTATGTACAAGAATATAACTACTATAATACTGTTCCTATGTACAAGAATATAACTACTATAATACTGCCACTATGTACAAGAATATAACTACTATAATACTGCTTCTGTGTACAAGAATATAACACTATAATACTGCTCCTATGTACAAGAATATAACTACTATAATACTGTTCCTATGTACAAGAATATAACTACTATAATACTGCCACTATGTACAAGAATATAACTACTATAATACTGCTTCTGTGTACAAGAATATAACACTATAATACTGCTCCTATGTACAAGAATATAACTACTATAATACTGCTCCTATGTACAGGAATATAACTACTATAATACTGCTCCTATGTACAAGAATATAACTACTATAATACTGCTCCTATGTACAGGAATATAACTACTATAATACTGCTCCTATGTACAAGAATATAACTACTATAATACTGCTCCTATGTACAAGAATATAACTACTATAATACTGCTCCTATGTACAAGAATATAACTACTATAATACTGCCCCCTATGTACAAGAATATAACTACTATAATACTGCTCCTATGTACAAGAATATAACTGCTATAATACTGCTCCCTATGTACAAGAATATCAAGAATATAACTACTATAATACTGCCTCTATGTACAAGAATATAACTACTATAATACTGCCCCTATGTACAAGAATATAACTACTATAATATTGCTGCTGTGTGAATTTGGATTTAGATTTTTGAACCTATTAATTTTGAGATTGTGAGTGTAATTGTACTTTCAAGAAACTCTTTCGCATAAGCTGTCTTGTGTATGCACATGATGAATTCATATTCTGGCCTTTGTTAGGTATCCAGTTTTCCCTCCAGACTCCATCTCTTTTATAGGACCTTTCACTAGTTTGACAATGTTATATATGGCCACATTATGTGAGTAAAATATAGGTTTTATCTTCAGATTTATTTTCTCCATTGTGAATTGTGGAGACACAGCATTGTATCTTAATTACCAGACATACAGGGGTTGGACAAAATAATGGAAACACCTGGGAACATCAACAAAAGTTAGTTTAATATGGTGTAGGTCCACCTTTTGCAGCGATTACAGCCTCAATTCTCCGAGGTATGGATTCATACAAGGTGTGAATTGTTTCCAAAGGAATTTTAGCCCATTCTGCAGTTAAAACAGCCTCCAGTTCTTTGAGCGACGATGGCGGCGGAAATCGACGTCTAACTTGAATCTCTAAAATCGACCATAAATGCTCAATAATGTTGAGGTCTGGGGATTGTGGGGGCTAGATGAGATGCTCAACTTCATTAGAATGTTCCTAGTGCCATGCTTTTCCGATTCTAGCTGTAAGAATTGGTGCATTATCATCCTGAAAGATGGCGTTCCCCTCCGGCAACAGTGCTAGAACCATTGGATGCACTTGGTCGCCCAAAATGCCTAAATAATCTCGGCTGTTAATTCTTCTATAAAGGGATATCATTGGCACGGCGGATCTCCATGAAATAGCACACCAGATCATCACAGAACCTCCTCCATGTTTTACGGTTGGGAGAAGGCAGTCTGGATGGAATGCTTCCTTCGGCTGTCTCCAAGCGTACACTCGGCCGGAGGTCGGAAATAGGGTAAAGATGATTCGTCTGAGAATATCACATGTTTCCACTGCTCGAGGGACCACTTCTAGAGGTTTCTACACCACTCTAAATGCTTGGAAACATTTGTCATTGAGAGCAGCGGTTTTCTAATTGCAGCTCTTCCGTGGAATCCAGATTTGTGCAGCTCCCGACGAACAGTTTTCGTGGAAACTGGTTTCTGTAGGTGTTCATTGAGCTCAGCAGTGATTTTCGGAGCCGTGGTCTTGCGATCCTCTCTCACAATTCGCTTTAGAGTCCGACGGTCTCTCTCAGTTAACTGTTATGGTTACCCCAATGACCAGAGGAATAAAAATACAAAACGGACTAGCTCTCGGGTGATGGAAACTAAGGTCGACCGTGACCTGAACCTGACCCAACACTTACAGTAGCCGGGGGATGTACCTACGATGCCCTAGACACCACGCGCCAGCCGGAGATCTAACTACCCCTATAAGAGGAATATACAGGCCTGCCTTACCTCCAGTGAGGAACCCCAAAAGATGATAGTAGGCCCCCACAGATATTGACGGTGAGTTCAGAGGAAATTACATACGTAGGATGAACAGCAGATTTAGCACAGTGAGGTCCGCTTACTAGATAGCAGAAGGACAGGAAAGTGTTATTTCACGGTCGACCTAAAAATCACTATTCAAAAACACCATCCAGAAATTACTTTAAACTCCAGTGACAACTCATGCCACTGGAGTAGTAATTTTCTGTCCACAAGAGCTTCCAGCACTGAAGAGTCACATTGCAGATAGCTGGACAAAAATAGCAAAAACAAGAAACAAAATTCAACTTAGCTGAACTGGAACTTGAGGCAGGTGAATGCAACAGAATGCTACTAGCACATTGTTGGCCGGCATGTGACTAACAGCCAAGCAGCCTTAAATAGGAAACTCCCCTAGAGGGTGGCGACAGGTAATCAGAGATGGAGGAAGGCACATAAGAGACACTACCATAACAGACCACCGGGGGAGCCCACAAACCGAATTCACAACAGTACCCCCCCCTTAAGGAGGGGGCACCGAACCCTCACCAGAACCACCAGGGCGACCTGGATGAGCACTATGAAATGCACGAACCAAATCGGGAGCATGAACATCGGATGCTGTCACCCAAGAATTATCCTCCTGGCCATAACCTTTCCACTTAACCAGATACTGAAGTTTCCGTCTGGAAACACGGGAGTCCAAGATCTTTTCCACCACATACTCCAATTCACCCTCAACCAACACAGGAGCAGGTGGATCAGCAGAAGGAACAACCGGTACCTCATACCTCCGCAATAATGACCGATGGAAAACATTATGGATATTAAAAGATGCTGGGAGGTCCAAACGAAAGGACACAGGATTAAGAACCTCCAGAATCCTATAAGGGCCGATAAACCGAGGCTTAAACTTAGGAGACGAGACCTTCATAGGAACAAATCGAGAAGACAGCCACACCAGGTCCCCAACACAAAGACGAGGACCAATACGCCGATGACGATTAGTGAACTGTTGAGTCTTCTCCTGGGACAACTTCAGATTGTCCACAACCTGTCCCCAAATCTGATGCATCCTATCAACCACAGCATCCACTCCAGGACAATCCGAAGACTCCAATTGACCGGACGAAAACCGAGGGTGAAACCCTGAATTACAAAAAAATGGAGAAACCAAAGTGGCAGAACTAGCCCGATTGTTAAGGGCAAACTCTGCCAATGGCAAAAAGTCAAGCCAATCATCCTGATCAGCGGACACAAAACACCTCAAGTAAGTCTCCAAGGTCTGATTAGTACGCTCAGTCTGGCCATTAGTCTGAGGATGGAATGCAGACGAAAAAGACAAATCGATACCCATCCTGGCACAGAACGTCCGCCAAAATCTAGACACAAACTGAGTACCCCTGTCAGACACTATATTCTCAGGAATACCATGCAAACGCACCACATTCTGAAAAAATAGAGGAACCAACTCAGAGGAGGAGGGCAATTTGGGTAAAGGTACCAAATGAACCATCTTAGAAAAACGGTCACAAATCACCCAGATGACAGACATCCTACGAGAAACCGGAAGGTCAGAAATAAAGTCCATAGAGATGTGCGTCCAAGGCCTCTTAGGAATAGGCAAGGGCAACAACAACCCACTGGCCCTAGAACAGCAGGGCTTGGCCCGAGCACAAACATCACAAGACTGCACAAACATGCGCACATCTCGAGACAAAGAAGGCCACCAGAAGGACCTAGACACCAAATCCCTGGTGCCAAAAATTCCAGGATGACCTGTCAACGCGGAAGAATGAACCTCCGAGATAACTCTACTGGTCCAATCATCAGGGACAAACAGTCTACCAGGCGGACAGCGATCAGGCCTATCCACCTGAAACTCCTGCAAAGAACGCCGCAGGTCTGGGGAGACAGCTGACAATATCACCCCATCCTTCAGGATGCCGGTAGGTTCGGAATCACCAGGCGAGTCAGGCTCAAAACTCCTAGAGAGGGCATCCGCCTTCACATTCTTGGACCCAGGCAGATATGACACCACAAAGTTAAATCGGGAGAAAAACAACGACCAGCGCGCCTGTCTAGGATTCAGACGCCTGGCCGACTCAAGATAAATTAGATTCTTGTGGTCAGTGAGGACCACCACCTGGTGTCTAGCACCCTCAAGCCAATGACGCCACTCCTCAAACGCCCACTTCATGGCCAGAAGTTCCCGATTTCCCACATCATAATTTCGCTCAGCGGGCGAAAACTTTCGGGAGAAAAACGCACATGGTCTCATTACCGAGCAGTCAGGATCTTTCTGCGACAAAACTGCACCTGCTCCGATCTCCGAAGCATCCACCTCAACCTGGAACGGAAGTAACACATCAGGTTGGCGCAACACAGGAGCGGAAGAAAAGCGGCGCTTAAGCTCTTGAAAGGCCTCCACAGCCGCAGAGGACCAATTAGCAACATCAGCACCCTTTTTGGTCAAATCAGTCAAAGGTTTAGCAATGGCAGAAAAACCCGCTATAAATCGGCGATAGAAATTAGCAAAACCCAAGAACTTTTGCAGACTCTTCAAAGAAGTAGGTTGCATCCAATCACAAATAGCCTGGACCTTGACAGGGTCCATCTCCATAGATGAAGGGGAAAAAATATATCCCAAAAAGGAAATTCTCTGAACTCCAAAACTACACTTTGAGCCCTTTACAAAAAGAGAATTAGCTCGCAAAACCTGAAAAACTCTCCTGACCTGTTGAACGTGAGATTCCCAGTCCTCCGAAAAAACAAGAATATCATCCAAATACACAATCATAAACTTATCCAGATATTCACGGAAAATATCGTGCATAAAGGACTGAAAAACGGAAGGGGCATTTGCGAGACCGAAAGGCATTACCAAATACTCAAAATGGCCTTCAGGCGTATTAAATGCGGTCTTCCACTCATCCCCCTGCTTAATCCGCACCAAATTATACGCACCACGTAGATCGATCTTAGTGAACCACTTAGCCCCCTTTATACGAGCAAACAGATCAGTCAGTAAAGGTAACGGGTACTGGTATTTAACTGTAATCTTATTCAAAAGTCGATAGTCGATACAAGGTCTCAATGAACCATCCTTTTTACCTACAAAGAAAAATCCTGCCCCTAGTGGAGACAACGAGGGGCGAATATGACCCTTTTCCAAGGATTCTCTGATATACTCCCGCATAGCAGTATGTTCAGGTACAGACAAATTAAACAAGCGACCCTTAGGAAACTTACTACCGGGGATCAATTCAATAGCGCAGTCACACTCTCTGTGGGGAGGGAGAGAATCAACTTTAGGCTCTTGAAAGACATCATAAAAATCTGACAGAAATGCTGGGATCTCAGAGGGAGTAGATGAAGAAATAGGAACCAAAGGTGCATCCCCATGAATACCCCGACATCCCCAGCTCAACACAGACATAGATTTCCAGTCCAAGACGGGATTATGAATCTGTAACCATGGTAATCCAAGCACTAAGACATCATGTAGGTTATATAATACAAGGAAACGAATAATCTCCTGATGGTCTGGGGTAAGACGCATAGTCACTTGTGTCCAATATTGTGGTTTATTGCTAGCCAAAGGTGTAGAATCAATACCCTTCAGGGGAATAGAAACTTCCAACGGCTCCAAATCAAACCCACAACGCTTGGCAAAGGACCAATCCATGAGACTCAGAGCGGCGCCAGAATCCACATAAGCATTCACAGTCACAGATGATAAGGTACAAATCAATGTCACGGACAAAAGAAATTTTGACTGCAAGGTACCTGTAGAAAAAGATTTATCAACCTTTTTATCAACCTTATTTATACGTTTAGAGCATGCTGATATAACATGAGCTGGATCTCCACAGTAGAAGCACAATCCATTTTTGCGCCTGTAATTTTGACGTTCGCCTCTAGACAAAACACGATCGCATTGCATATGCTCTAATGCCTTTTCAGAGGTCACCGCCAAATGGTGCACAGGTCTTTGCTCAGAAGACACCGCCATATGGTGCACAGGTTTTTGCTCAGAAGATACCGCCATATGGTGCACAGATTCTTCCTCAGAAGACCCCGCCATATGGTGCACAGATTTGCGCTCCCGCAAACGCCGATCAATCTGGATAGCCAATTTCATGGCCTCATTCAGACCTGCAGGCACAGGGAACCCCACCATGACATCCTTCACGGCATCAGAGAGACCTTCTCTGAAATTAGCTGCTAAAGCGCACTCATTCCATTTAGTAAGCACCGACCATTTACGGAATTTCTGGCAGTATATCTCAGCTTCATCTTGCCCTTGGGAAAGAGCTATCAAGGCTTTCTCAGCCAAAATCTCCAAATTAGGTTCTTCATAAAGCAACCCCAAAGCCTGAAAAAACGCATCTACATTTAACAACGCAGGATCCCCTGGCGATAATGCAAATGCCCAACTTTGTGGGTCGCCGCGCAGTAGAGAGATAACAATTTTAACTTGTTGAGTCTGATCACCAGCAGAGTGAGATCTCAGAGACAAAAACAATTTGCAATTTTCTCTGAAACTCAAAAACCGGGATCTGTCTCCGGTAAAGTATTCAGGCAGAGGAATCTTAGGTTCAGACATTGGAGCACGTATAACAAAATCTTGTAGGTTCTGTACTTTTGTCGCAAGGTTATTCAAACCTGCAACTAAACTCTGTGGATCCATGTTTCAAATGGGTGTAACCCAAGCATTCAGAGGTTAAGAGGAGAGGAGAAAAAAAAAAAAGGCTGAAGACTGCAGTTTAAGCAAGGAATACAAATGATCAAACTAAGGTGCACTTTCAAACACAGAAAAAAAAAAAAAAAAACCTTTTCTCCTCCTTCCTGCTTTAGTGCATATTTTAACACATAGATTTTTTACAGGCCGGCCAAACTGTTATGGTTACCCCAATGACCAGAGGAATAAAAATACAAAACGGACTAGCTCTCGGGTGATGGAAACTAAGGTCGACCGTGACCTGAACCTGACCCAACACTTACAGTAGCCGGGGGATGTACCTACGATGCCCTAGACACCACGCGCCAGCCGGAGATCTAACTACCCCTATAAGAGGAATATACAGGCCTGCCTTACCTCCAGTGAGGAACCCCAAAAGATGATAGTAGGCCCCCACAGATATTGACGGTGAGTTCAGAGGAAATTACATACGTAGGATGAACAGCAGATTTAGCACAGTGAGGTCCGCTTACTAGATAGCAGAAGGACAGGAAAGTGTTATTTCACGGTCGACCTAAAAATCACTATTCAAAAACACCATCCAGAAATTACTTTAAACTCCAGTGACAACTCATGCCACTGGAGTAGTAATTTTCTGTCCACAAGAGCTTCCAGCACTGAAGAGTCACATTGCAGATAGCTGGACAAAAATAGCAAAAACAAGAAACAAAATTCAACTTAGCTGAACTGGAACTTGAGGCAGGTGAATGCAACAGAATGCTACTAGCACATTGTTGGCCGGCATGTGACTAACAGCCAAGCAGCCTTAAATAGGAAACTCCCCTAGAGGGTGGCGACAGGTAATCAGAGATGGAGGAAGGCACATAAGAGACACTACCATAACAGACCACCGGGGGAGCCCACAAACCGAATTCACAACAGTTAACTTTCACTTTCGGCCGGACCTGTGCTTTGCTGCGGACGTTTTTCCTTCTTTTTCAAACGCAGTCATTACTTTGGAGACAGTACCTCTTGACACGCCAAGCATTCGGGCACTTTCTGTTACACTAGCGCCTGCCATACGAGCATCAACAATTTGGCCTCTGTGAAAATCCGAGAGGTCTGCCATTGGTATCAGGTTCTCATCAATGTTCTTACAATTATGCAAAACAAACGGATAATTAACATACACATATCACATAACATAAATAATCAACTGCAAAACATTACCATATGTCACGGTTAGCATGTTTATCACATGTTCGAAGATTATGATGCCAAAACGTTAGGTGTTTCCTTTATTTTGTCCAACCCCTGTATATATAAAGAATAGGCTGTTATCTGTATGTTGGCTTTTAAATTTAAGCATTTCTTTCTGGCTGGTCAAGAAATCAGATCTTTGTTTGTGTAAACCTGTAATACTGACTTGTATTGTGCGCATATCCTTGATGACTAGTAGTCATGTTTAGGGATATGCTAATTAATAATTCTCTAGGCCAGACAGTTTGTTGTTTTTTTAAAACAGAGGTGGAAAAACTATACAAATAGAGTAATTAATCAAGTAATGCTACTTGGTCTCATCTCTATTCTTAAACTTTATGTAAATACTGAATCAAGGACACTTGTTAAGTATAAAAATAGGCTACATGCCGCTGTATAGAGAGACAGCCAGAGATTCTGCCAGTACATAAAAACATCCAGGGGATCCTACAGGACTGCTGCCAATTCATCATGGCTCCATCACGAGGGACGTGGATCTATCATTCTACAGGAAACAACCTAGGGAATCTCTTCCCCGGTTGGAAGAATACAGATCTGCTACATTGACCATTGCTGAACCACGGATATGTTTGGAGAAAGCCAGGATTGGGACCCGCCGGTTGCCTCGCTCCATGGAGATGTTTGGAGAAGCCAGGTTGTGACCCTCAGGTCAAGTTTCTTTCCTCCTCCCCTTTACCTTCCTTCTCTTCTTATTCCTTCTCACTCTTTTCTAACATCCTCCCAGTCCTCTTCCTTCCTCCTCCTCATTTCTCCTCTTTTTTCTGTTCTCCTTCTATGAACACGTCTTGCGCTTCTCACCTGTCTGCTTCATTCGTGTACTAGTTGTGTGATGGAAGATCGGTGAATTTCTTACTATGTGATAAGGTTTCAGACATAAACAAGGAAACTATTGAGACTTCTTTAATTAAAGCAAGCTCCTGAAATTACAGCCGCTGTCTCTTCTCCCAATATGCAGGTCGCTAGTGAATGCGCCTCGTTGTTTTGTGCTGGGGGGCACCCAGTTCCCGTTGTGCACTTTTCGCATAATTAAAGAATCCACAAATCATTTGTTTTACACCAGCGGCTCCTAAAATTGTCACATTATAGACTTTACTTTAGAAATGTTCAGATCTCGTTGGTCAGTAGCCCAGAGGGGTAAGATGTCCTAGACATGGAGGGGTTAAGTCAATCCTCCTCTTATATCTCAGATGGTTACTTGATTTCCAGGCTATGAAAAAGCAGTTTACACTTTGTGACCGGTAACTTGTAAGATCTGAGCATCACCCTATGGGGGCTTTTAATGTTTCTGAGCTAAGACCATCAAGAGCGTAGGAAACCTCTGCCCCCTCCCCCCTGCACAAAGGTTGTCAGGTAATTCTAACAAAAGTTAAGGTAGCGAGAGTACATAGATAATACATAGATACATAATAGCTAGATGATAGATAGATACTGTAGATAGATAGTAGATGATAGAGAGTGTAATAATTATAGGGGATAACTCAGGAGACTCTTTGCGTGGAACAAGACAACTACAGGACACAGTTTTATAAGTGGTAAAGACTATATTATCACACGGTGATTCAAACAGGTGCAGAGAGAAACTCAAGTCCACAACACTTGGTGCAAATATCAAATGCAGCTCAGCAGTCTATAGGAAACTTCAGAGGAAAATGCAATCACGCAGAAAGTCTATGAAGCACAATTATTCTTGAGGATACTTGACACAAATAAGTCCTTGCTTAGTCCAAAACACAGATAGATATGCCTATAAGGCAGTTAAAATAATATCTTAGCTCAACCAGGGAGGTCTGGGTAATAGTCTCAGGTTCTTGCAGAGCAGCAAACAGCTTACATGTCCAGCAAATGCAGATGGAAGTAAACACGAGCAGCAGATGAAGGAGGATTACTGGAACTGGTGTATGCAGCAGGAACTCAGAGCAGAGTAGCAGGATAACCCCACAGGTTCACAGGAGCAGGTATATAGCCAGGGAGTCACCAGAGGTCAGGAGCTGGATGCAAGGCAGAATACTCTAGCACAGACTGAAGGCTGGGGTGGAGTTTTATAGCAGGAAGACACAGTGCACATGAGACCAAAGACGCCATCTTGGAAAAGGGCAGTAATGCACAAAAAGGTAAAAAAATGTTCAGAGTCCTGACATTACTCCCTCCTTAGAAGCGGCCTCAGGACGATCCTGGACCTGGTTTCTCAGGGAATCTCTGATGAAAACAAGAAATCTTCTGTTGGGCATTGATGTTTTCTGCAGGTTCCCAAGAGTCTTCCTCAGGGGAATATCCCTGCATCTTATCAGATATTGGAGCGATTCCTGCGAATCCTGGAATCAACAATTTCCTCCACCACAAATTGTTCTTGCCCATCAATCACCACAGGCTGCGGAGGTGGCACAACACGTCCCTGGAAGGTATTAGGAGATACAGGCTTTAGAAAAGATACATGAAAAACTGGGTGTACCTTCATAGTCCTAGGCAGCTTCAGCCGGCAGGCCACAGAGCTCACAATACCGTTGATCTTGAAAGGGCCAATGAATTTCTGTCCAAGTTTTTGTGAAGGAACGTTTAACTTCAGATTCTTAGTTGCTAACCACACGAAATCTCCTACCTTGAACATGGGTGCAGGTTTACGGAATCTATCAGCCGATCTCTTATAACGGTCTTGAGCTGTGGTCAGGGATTCCTTCAGAACCTCCAGATTTTGCCTCATCGCAGTCAGCCTTTCCTCCACTGCCTGAACCGGAGAATTAATTGGAGACCTAGGTAAGATACAAGGATGATAACCCAGATTAGCAAAGAAAGGTGTAAATTTAGTGGAGGCACTCTGAGAATTGTTATATGAAAATTCGGCTAATGGCAGCAACTCCAACCAATCATCCTGGAGATGGCTGACATAGCATCTTAGATATTGTTCCAGCGTCTGGTTGGTACGCTCAGTCTGACCATTTGTCTGGGGATGGTAAGCGGAAGAGAGACAGACATTAATATTGAGTGCAGAGCAAAACCCCTTCCAGAATCTTGAAGTGAACTGCACTCCACGGTCAGAGATGATCTCATCTGGAACCCCATGCAACCGAAAGACATTCTGTATAACCAAGTTCACTGTATCTTTAGCTGAGGGGAGGCCGGTGCACGGAACAAAATGAGCAGCTTTAGTCAGGCGATCAACTACCACCATGATTGTATTCATGCCCCCCGATGTAGGCAGCTCCACAATAAAGTCCATTGATATAGACCCCCAAGGGCGGGACGGAACAGGTAATGGTTGTAGAAGACCCGTAGGTGCCACATGAGGAGTCGTAATGAGCACATACCTTGCAAGAGAGAACATAGTCCTTGGTATCCTTCAGGCAAGTTGGCCACCAGAAGAATCGGCTCAGGAACTGTTGTGTCTTCTGTACCCCCCTGTGACCAGCCAACTTGGAGTCATGTACCAACTTGAGGATCTGCAGACGGACGACCTCAGGGACGTAGATACGTCGATCTCTGAACCACATGCCACCCTTAAAGACAAGATTAATATCCACAGGTGGGTTGGCCAGAAATACATCACCGTCATAGGCCTCCCTGCACTCCTTCCACAAGTCCTGATCATGGATAACTCCGATGAAGTTGGCATCAGATAGAATGGTCTTGGACGGGGCTCCAGGTACGGAATCCGCAGCATGGATTCGGGATAAAGCATCAGCCTTCCCATTACGAGAACCTGGACGGTACGAGATAACAAAGTTAAATTGATTTAAAAATAAGTTCCAACGAGCCTGACGAGGAGAAAGACATCTAGCGGATCTAAGGAACTCTAAATTGCGATGGTCAGTTAGCACTATGATCTGTTGTGCAGCTCCTTGCAGATGATGCCTCCATTCTTTGAAACCCGCAATAATAGCCAGCAATTCCTTGTCTCCCATGTTGTAATTCTTCTCTGCTGAGGTTAGTCTATGGGAAAAGAAAGCAAAAGGATGTAGCAGACCCTTCTCTCCAGTTCTTTGGGAGAGAATAGCCCCCAAAGCATTATCAGAAGCGTCCACCTCCACAATGAAAGAAAGTGTTGGATCTGGGTGTATCAACAGCGGTGCTGATGTGAAACAGGTCTTAAGCCGATCAAAAGCTTCTTGAGCCTGTGACAACCACTTAAAGGGCTTTTCCTTCTTTGTCAAGGAAGTAATGGGACGGACAATATCAGAAAAATTTCGAATGAAGCGTCTGTAGAAATTTGCAAAACCAATAAAATGTTGGACCTCCTTAACGTTCTTGGGTACCGGCCAGTCAAGGATAGCCTGAATCTTACCAGATTCCATGTTCAGCCCCTGGGGAGAGATGATATAAGCTAAGAACTGTATCTCAGAACGATGGAACTCGCATTTCTCTGGCTTAATATACAGAAACAGTTCCACAAGTGAATGCTTCCACCAATGTCCGTGAGTATGAACAGAGCGATGATCTTCAGATCATCAATTTATCTAAACACGTCCTCTCAGTGCATGAAGCCTCTGTCCTTTCCAAGGGTCTTACCTTTTCACCAGTTCAGCAGATGGATAAGTTTACTTTGATTAAGGATCTTTTTTTATTTTGCAGAAAAATCATTCTACAAGTTTTACACAATAAACCCTAGGCCACTCCCATGCTGGATCAGACTGAACAAAGGGTATTCCAAGACCTTATGGATCTACTACGTGAAGGTGATGAGGGCCCAGGTAGGTCTAAGTTCCCACATAGAAATAAGTCCCATGTGTCACCACCCTTTTCTATCGTTCCGGCGGTAAGAATTTTTTTTTTAAATGACCAAGAGAGATATTGAGGCACTTTCCATCAGGTCTCCTATTACCTCGAACATAACATCATCGGAAAAGCGGGCATTAAATAGTCTTAAAACTAACAATGAGTTCATTATACGGGAAGCAGATAAGGGCGGCAATATCGTCCTCTGGCCCCATGACCTTTACTTGGAGGAAGCCCATAGACAACTGGACAATCCTAAGTTCTATCGTAGGCTTCCATCAGACCCCACTGATGTATTTTCCACTAAATTAAGAACTCTCATTGATAGAGCCCTGGAATTTGGCATTATCAACTCAGCCGAGCGGGACTTCATTTGGGTCAAGCATCCTGTGGTGTCAACATATTATATGTTGCCTAAAATACACAAGAACGTCCACAAGCCACCTGGATGTCCGATTGTGTCCAGTATAGGGAGTTTATGTGAAAAGGCTTGTACGTACATCGATTTCTTCCTACAGCCCTTGGTTTTGGAGCTCCCTTCGTACATCAGGGACTCATCGCACTTCATCACCTCCTTGCAGGGGATTACTCTTTCCCCGGGCGAAATCATGGTCACTTGTGACGTTGAGTCGTTGTATTCAAACATTGACCATGATCATGGCTTACAAGCGGTTCTGTTCTTCCTGGACTTACAACATAACTCCGACAGGATGCATGACTCTTTTCTTGTGGACCTTCTGGCCTTTGTGTGCAAGCATAATTATTTTATGTTTGATAGGACCTTCTTCCTTCAAGTTTCTGGCGTGGTCATGGGGGCTCGCTGTGCTCTGGCTCTGGTGAACCTTTTTTTGGGGTGATGGGAGGCCACCCTTGTCTACAACACCTTGTGTTACAAGTCTAAGATACGATGTTGGTCTAGATACATCGATGATGTTTTCTTTGTTTGGTCTGGATCCCAGGAAGAGCTTGGGGTCTTTATAGACTCCCTTAATGACAACGTGTACAACATTTTTTTGACCTTTTCTTAGGGTACCGTCTCACAGTGGCACTTTTGTCGCTACGACGGCACGATCCGTGATGTTCCAGTGATATCCATACGATATCGCTGTGTCTGACACGCAGCAGCGATCAGGGACCCTGCTGAGAATTGTACATCGTAGCAGATCGTTTGGAACTTTATTTCGTCGCTGGATCTCCCGCTGTCATCGCTGGATCGGTGTGTGTGACACCGATCCAGCGATGCGTTCGCTTGTAACCAGGGTAAACATCGGGTTACTAAGCGCAGGGCCGTGCTTAGTAACCCGATGTTTACCCTGGTTACCATCGTAAATGTAAAAAAAACCAAACCGTACATACTCACATTCCGGAGTCCGTCAGGTCCCTAGCCGTCTGCTTCCCGCACTGACTGACTGCCGGCCGGAAAGTAAAAGCAGAGCACAGCGGTGACGTCACCGCTGTGCTCTGCTTTCACTTTACGGCCGGCACTCAGTCAGTGCGGGAAGCAGACAGCTAGGGACCTGACGGACACCGGAATGTGAGTATGTACGGTTTGTTTTTTTTTTACATGTATTTTTAAGTGTTTTTATCCTTTGGATCAATAAAGTTTTTATCTATTTTATATATTCATATAGTGGTGTGCAGTTCTATGGAGTGGTTCTTTCTGTCCGTTTGTACATTGTCCATGTTACCACTCTTCTTGCACCCCGTCTAGTTACATCATTTTATAGTAGTGCGCCAGTGTTCTTTATTATTTGGATCTGGGTGTATCAACAGCGGTGCTGATGTGAAACAGGTCTTAAGCCGATCAAAAGCTTCTTGAGCCTGTGACGACCACTTAAAGGGCTTTTCCTTCTTTGTCAAGGAAGTAATGGGACGGACAATATCAGAAAAATTTTGAATGAAGCATCTGTAGAAATTTGCAAAACCAATAAAACGTTGGACCTCCTTAACGTTCTTGGGTACCGGCCAGTCAAGGATAGCCTGAATCTTACCAGATTCCATGTTCAGCCCCTGGGGAGAGATGATATAACCTAAGAACTGTATCTTAGAACGATGGAACATGCATTTCTCTGGCTTAATATTCAGATGGTTCTCTTTCAGACATCGTAAAACAGTTTTGACATGTTCTTCATGTTCCTGTAGAGAGTCAGATAAGATTAGTATATCGTCCAAATAGATCACGACAAACTGGTCCAACAAATCTCTGAAAATGTCATTAGCAAGGTGTTGAAACGTTGCAGGGGCGTTTCAAAGCCCGAAGGGCATTACAAGAGATTCAAAGTGACCATACCGGCATCTGAATGCTGTCTTCCACTCATCCCCTGGACGAATACGCACCAAATTATAAGCCCCATGAAGATCCAGTTTAGAGAACACCTTAGCATGGCGGACTCTTTCCAGTAATTCGGGAATCAGAGGCAAAGGGTAACGGTTTCGTACGGTTACCTTATTGAGTTCCCGATAGTCAACACAGGGTCTCAGGGTCCCATCCTTCTTCTTTACAAAAAAGATAGGTGCCCCTGCTGGTGAGGAAGAAGGACGTATGAAGCCTTTGGCCAGATTTTCATCAATATACTCCTTTAAGGCTTGAAGCTCAGGTGCCGCCAAAGGGTATACGTTACCAAAAGGAATAGCTGCCCCAGGAAGCAACTCAATGGGACAGTCATAATGCCTGTGTGGAGGAAGCTGATCTGCTGTTATGGTTCTCAATGGCAAGAGACCGTAGTAAAGCATACAAAAGGACTAGCTCTTGGAAGATGGGAACTCGAGCTGACTGTGAGCTAAACCTACCGCACAACTAACAGTGGCCGGGTAGCGTGCCTACGTTTTATCCCTAGACGCCCAGCGCCAGCCGGAGGACTGACTGACCCTAGCAGAGGAAAATACAGACCTGACTTACCTCTAGAGAAATTTTCCCCAAAAGGCAGACAGTAGCCCCCACATATATTGTCGGTGATTTCAGAGGAAATTGACATACGAAGTATGAAAATAGGTTAAGCAAATTGAGGTCCGCTTACTAGATAGTAGGAAGACAGAAAAGGGAACTACACAGTCAGCTGAAAACCCTTTCAAAACACCATCCTGAAATTACTTTAAGACTCTAATATCAACTCATGACACCAGAGTGGCAATTTCAGCTCACAAGAGCTTCCAGCCTCAGAAATATTCAATCACAGAGAACTGGAACAAAAATGCAAAACAAACTTAGGACTAAAAGTCCAACTTAGCTGATAGTAGTCTAGGAGCAGGAACATGCAACAGAAAGGCTTCTGGTAACATTGTTGGCCGGCATAGAAATGACTGAGGAGCAAGGTTAAATAGAAAACTGCCACATCCTGATGGAAACAGGTGAACAGAGGAGATGAAGCACACAAGTTCAGTACCACCAGTGACCACCGGGGGAGCCCAGAAACCAAATTCACAACAGTACCCTCCCCTCAAGGAGGGGGCACCGAACCCTCACCAGAACCACCAGGGCGATCAGGATGAGCCCTATGAAAGGCACGGACCAAATCGGAGGCATGAACATCAGAGGCTGTCACCCAAGAATTATCCTCCTGACCGTAGCCCTTCCACTTGACCAGATACTGAAGTCTCCGTCTGGAAACACGGGAGTCCAAGATCTTCTCGACAACGTACTCCAACTCACCCTCAACCAACACCGGAGCAGGAGGCTCAACGGAAGGCACAACCGGTACCTCATACCTGCGCAACAATGACCGATGGAAGACATTATGAATAGAAAAAGATGCAGGGAGGTCCAAACGAAAGGACACAGGGTTAAGAATCTCCAATATCTTGTACGGGCCGATGAACCGAGGCTTAAACTTAGGAGAAGAAACCTTCATAGGGACAAAACGAGAAGACAACCACACCAAGTCCCCAACACAAAGACGAGGACCAACACGACGACGGCGGTTGGCAAACTGCTGAGTCTTCTCCTGGGACAACTTCAAATTGTCCACCACATGCCCCCAAATCTGATGCAACCTCTCCACCACAGCATCCACTCCAGGACAATCCGAAGACTCCACCTGACCGGAAGAGAAACGAGGATGAAACCCCGAATTACAGAAGAAAGGAGACACCAAGGTGGCAGAACTAGCCCGATTATTGAGGGCAAACTCCGCCAAGGGCAAAAAGGCAACCCAATCATCCTGATCCGCAGACACAAAACACCTCAAATAAGTCTCCAAGGTCTGATTAGTTCGCTCGGTCTGGCCATTAGTCTGAGGATGGAAAGCAGACGAAAAAGACAAATCAATGCCCATCCTAGCACAGAATGCTCGCCAAAATCTAGACACGAATTGAGTTCCCCTGTCAGAAACGATATTCTCCGGAATACCATGCAAGCGAACCACATTTTGAAAAAACAGAGGAACCAGCTCGGATGAGGAAGGCAATTTAGGCAAGGGGACCAAATTGGCAACATCAGCACCCTTCTTAGTCAAATCAGTCAACGGCTTAGCAACATCAGAAAAACCAGTTATAAATCGACGATAAAAATTAGCAAAGCCCAAAAACTTCTGAAGGCTCTTAAGAGAAGAGGGTTGCGTCCAATCACAAATAGCCTGAACCTTGACAGGGTCCATCTCAATGGAAGAGGGGGAAAAAATGTACCCCAAAAATGAAATCTTTTGAACCCCAAAAACACACTTAGAACCCTTTACACACAAGGAATTAGAGCGCAAAACCTGAAAAACCCTCCTGACCTGTTGGACATGAGAGTCCCAGTCGTCCGAAAAAATCAAAATATCATCCAGATACACAATCATAAATTTATCCAAATATTCACGGAAAATGTCATGCATAAAAGACTGAAAGACTGAAGGGGCATTTGAAAGACCAAAAGGCATTACTAAATACTCAAAATGGCCCTCAGGCGTATTAAATGCGGTTTTCCACTCATCCCCCTGCTTAATTCGCACTAAATTATACGCCCCACGAAGATCAATCTTAGAGAACCACTTGGCCCCCTTTATTCGAGCAAACAAATCAGTAAGCAGTGGCAAAGGATACTGATATTTAACCGTGATTTTATTCAAAAGCCGATAATCAATACACGGTCTCAAAGAGCCATCTTTTTTAGATACAAAGAAAAAACCGGCTCCTAAGGGAGATGACGAAGGACGAATATGTCCCTTTTCCAAGGACTCCTTAATATATTCCCGCATAGCAGCATGTTCAGGCACAGATAGATTAAATAAACGACCCTTTGGAAACTTACTGCCCGGAATCAGATCTATAGTACAATCGCAATCTCTGTGCGGAGGTAGTGAACCAAGTTTAGGCTCCTCAAAAACGTCACGATAATCAGATAAAAATTCCGGAATCTCAGAGGGAATAGATGACGAAATGGAAACCAAAGGTACGTCCCCATGAGTCCCCTGACATCCCCAGCTTAACACAGACATTGCTTTCCAGTCGAGGACTGGGTTATGAGATTGCAGCCATGGCAATCCAAGCACCAACACATCATGTAGATTATACAACACAAGGAAGCGAATAATCTCCTGGTGATCCGGATTAATACGCATAGTTACTTGTGTCCAGTATTGTGGTTTATTACTAGCCAATGGCGTGGAGTCAATACCCTTCAGAGGTATAGGAACTTCCAGAGGCTCTAAATTAAACCCACAGCGTTTGGCAAAGGACCAATCCATAAGACTCAAAGCGGCGCCAGAGTCGACATAGGCGTCCGCGGTAATAGACGATAAAGAGAAAATCAGGGTCACAGATAGAATAAACTTAGACTGTAAAGTGCCAATTGAAACAGACTTATCAACCTTCTTAGTACGTTTAGAGCATGCTGATATAACATGAGTTGAATCACCACAATAGAAGCACAACCCATTTTTTCGCCTAAAATTCTGTCGTTCGCTTCTGGACAGAATTCTATCACATTGCATAATCTCTGGCGCCTTCTCAGTAGACACCGCCAAATGGTGCACAGGTTTGCGCTCCCGCAAACGCCGATCAATCTGAATGGCCATTGTCATGGACTCATTCAGACCTGTAGGCACAGGGAACCCCACCATAACATCTTTAATGGCATCAGAGAGACCCTCTCTGAAATTTGCCGCCAGGGCGCACTCATTCCACTGAGTAAGCACAGACCACTTACGAAATTTTTGGCAGTATATTTCAGCCTCATCTTGCCCCTGAGACAGGGCCATCAAGGCTTTTTCAGCCTGAATCTCTAAATGAGGTTCCTCATAAAGCAACCCCAATGCCAGGAAAAACGCATCCACATTGAGCAACGCAGGATCCCCTGGTGCCAAAGCAAATGCCCAATCCTGAGGGTCGCCCCGGAGCAAGGAAATTACAATCCTGACCTGCTGTGCAGGATCTCCAGCGGAGCGAGATCTCAGAGACAAAAATAATTTACAATTATGTTTGAAATTCTGGAAGCGAGATCTATCCCCGGAGAAAAATTCAGGTAAAGGAATTCTAGGTTCAGATATAGGAGCATGAATTACAAAATCCTGTAAACTTTGAACCTTCATAGCGAGATTATTCAAACCTGTAGCTAAACTCTGCTGATCCATTTTTATCAGGTGAAATCAGAACCATTCAAGGATTAGAAGGAGAGAGAGACGAAGGCTGCAGTAAGCAGAGATGCAAGTGAATCAACTAATGAGCAAACTCAGAAAAAAAAAAAAAAATTATCTGCAGACTTCTTTTCTCTCCTTTCTTCTGCCAATTATTTTAACCCTTGGCCGGCCAAACTGTCATGGTTCTCAATGGCAAGAGAACGTAGTAAAGCATACAAAAGGACTAGCTCTTGGAAGATGGGAACTCGAGCTGACTGTGAGCTAAACCTACCGCACAACTAACAGTGGCCGGGTAGCGTGCCTACGTTTTATCCCTAGACGCCCAGCGCCAGCCGGAGGACTGACTGACCCTAGCAGAGGAAAATACAGACCTGACTTACCTCTAGAGAAATTTTCCCCAAAAGGCAGACAGTAGCCCCCACATATATTGTCGGTGATTTCAGAGGAAATTGACATACGAAGTATGAAAATAGGTTAAGCAAATTGAGGTCCGCTTACTAGATAGTAGGAAGACAGAAAAGGGAACTACACAGTCAGCTGAAAACCCTTTCAAAACACCATCCTGAAATTACTTTAAGACTCTAATATCAACTCATGACACCAGAGTGGCAATTTCAGCTCACAAGAGCTTCCAGCCTCAGAAATATTCAATCACAGAGAACTGGAACAAAAATGCAAAACAAACTTAGGACTAAAAGTCCAACTTAGCTGATAGTAGTCTAGGAGCAGGAACATGCAACAGAAAGGCTTCTGGTAACATTGTTGGCTGGCATAGAAATGACTGAGGAGCAAGGTTAAATAGAAAACTCCCACATCCTGATGGAAACAGGTGAACAGAGGAGATGAAGCACACAAGTTCAGTACCACCAGTGACCACCGGGGGAGCCCAGAAACCAAATTCACAACAATCTGCATTCTTCTTGTCACAGATGTCAGAGAACTCTTTATATGCTGGAGGTAAAGAAAATACCTGTACATGGGGTTCCATAGCTGTGGACTCAGGGACAGCTTCTGTTAACGCTGAGTTGCTCCTTGTTGGAAAGATAATCTCCTTGGTCTCCCAGTTGATAATTGGGTTCTGAAAACGCAACCAAGGAATGCCTAAAATCACAGGAAAATTATGAGAAGAAATTAGCAAGAAAGAAAGTTGCTCCTGATGATTAGGCTCCAACAAAATTTCAAGGGGTACGGTCTCCTGATCCACAGGCCCAGAGATTAAAGGTGACCCATCCACTGTTTCCATGGTAATTGGAGAGGCTCTTTGCTGAATTTCAATACCATGTTCCTTGGCAAATGCGATATCCATGAAATTGCCACCTGCACCAGATTCAATCATAGCTGCACTGGAAATCCACTGTCCTGAACACAGGATCTTAATAGGAAGAGAACAGTGAGAGTTCTTTTCCTTAAGCTCCTTGGGGGGTGAAGTCATAGAAAGTGAATGGAATACAGCGTTTAAAGGCAGGCTACATTCAGAGATGTCAGATTCATCATCACAGTTGTCATACTCCCCTACTGCTGCTAGCACCTTGTGAGGCCGTCTAGGACACTTAGGACAATTGATCAAGAAGTGGTCAGACTGGCCGCAGTAGAAACATAGACTTTCACGAAGGTGATGCTCCCGGCGCTCATTGATCTCGCGCCTCTGAACAGAATCAATTTGTATTGGCACCTCCTCCATCTCCCGAGATGTTTTACCTGCAGGCTCTTTGGAAGGAAGGGAAAAGTTAGAAATACGGTTATATGCATCAAACTTCTCCTGCCTACGCTCAGTAAGGCAAATGTCAATGCGCACACAATGCTGTATAAATGTTTCTAGCTCTTGTGGTGATTCAGAGCAAGCTAGTTCATCTTTTACAATACTAGACAGACCGCTTTTAAAAATAGGCAATTATGCATAACTGTCCCAATTGGTATCTACCGCTAATCTCCTGAATTCAGTGGCATACTCAATAACAGAACATTTTGCGTAGCGTAAAGACAATAAAGCAGATTCAGCGGTTGCACGGCGATTAGGATCATCAAACATTAATGCCATAGCGGCCAAGAAATCATCCAAGTTATTTAACCGTGGGTCACGAGACTCAATCATCGGATTCGCCCAGGCGAGCGCTCGTGCGGTCAGCAGCATTATTACACACAATACTTTGGATCTATCATTAGGAAAACGGTCAGCATGCACATCAAAATATAGCATAGATTGATTCACAATGCCACGAAATTTGTCGCGATCACCATTAAATCTGAATGGGGGCAACTTAGGTGGGGGGCTAGCTGGTGGCGGTTGCCCAGAGGGAAAAGTCGCTTGTGCAGCTATTTGCGTGCTTATGTCCTGAAAAGCCCATCCATACTGGGACTCTATGCCAGCAAGTTTGTTTTCCTGGGCTGCCATGTGGGTGCTTAAGTCCTGCAAAGTCTGTCCAAACACTTGTTGATTGTGTTCAAAGCTTCTTTTGCAGACCTTCCACATCTTTCTGCAGTGATCTAATTATGGAAAACACCTGCTCTAGTCTGCTTTCTGCAGTCATTGTTCCAGCAGTCTCCTTTTTTTTTAGGCTAGAGTATCCTGTAATAATTATAGGGGATAACTCAGGAGACTCTTTGCGTGGAACAAGACAACTACAGGACACAGTTTTATAAGTGGTAAAGTCTATATTATCACATGGTGATTCAAACAGGTGCAGAGAGAAACTCAAGTCCACAACACTTGGTGCAAATATCAAATGCAGCTCAGCAGTCTATAGGAAACTTCAGAGGAAAATGCAATCACGCAGAAAGTCTATGAAGCACAATTATTCTTGAGGATACTTGACACAAATAAGTCCTTGCTTAGTCCAAAACACAGATAGATATTGCTTATAAGGCAGTTAAAATAATATCTTAGCTCAACCAGGGAGGTCTGGGTAATAGTCTCAGGTTCTTGCAGAGCAGCAAACAGCTTACATGTCCAGCAAATGCAGATGGAAGTAAACACGAGCAGCAGATGAAGGAGGATTACTGGAATTGGTGTATGCAGCAGGAACTCAGAGCAGAGTAGCAGGATAACCCCACAGGTTCACAGGAGCAGGTATATAGCCAGGGAGTCACCAGAGGTCAGGAGCTGGATGCAAGGCAGAATACTCTAGCACAGACTGAAGGCTGGGGTGGAGTTTTATAGCAGGAAGACACAGTGCACATGAGACCAAAGACGCCATCTTGGAAAAGGGCAGTAATGCACAAAAAGGTAAAAAAAATGTTCAGAGTCCTGACAGAGAGATACTAGATAGATAATAGATGATAGATAATAGATGATAGATAGATGATAGATAATAGGTAGATGATAGATAGATCGATAGATAGATAGATAATAGATGATAGAGAGATAATAGATGATTAATAGATAATAGATTGATAGATAATAGATAGATAATAGACAGATAGATAATAGATAGATAATAGATAATTGGATAATTAATTGATAATAGAAAGAGAATAGATAGATAATAGATAAATAAATAATACACAGATAGATAATAGATAGATAATAGATGATGTATAATAGATATTTAGATAGATAGACTCACTTGGCTGCACACAAAGGTAGACAAAGGAACACTGTCTATTTAAGACTCTTACTGGTTTATTAGGAGTGCTGCATAAGCTTGTGCAGAGTTAGCAAAAATAAACAAGGCCTTTCTGGACTAAGAAAAAAACAAAACATAACATACAGCACAGTCCATGTTGTTGCGGGGATTCGTCCATTCAGAAAAATTCAAATATAATGGTTCAGCTTCCTTGTTAGGACACGTAGCACTGGAGTTCCACTCTCCAAGCCTACCGAAGACTGAATGCCTCAGAAGGCTGACTATTTTAACCCTAGACCACACCCTGGGGTGGAGATAAGGTGGACAACTTCCCACCTTCTCTATGGTTGTCCACAAAAACCCAACCCTTAAAATGGCCGATTAACCCTTCTAAAAACATAGTGTGCTGGAGCAAAGTTTTGAGTTTCAAATCACTGAAGCTAATGACCTCAGTGAAACGTATCTCCCCTCAAATACATTCTTTCACAAATCCCTCCCTCTGCCCAATGCTGGGGGGTTAGGCACCTTCACTCACTAAACAGAGCAGTCAGGACAAGGCATCTGTGTTACCATGCAGTTTTCCAGGCCTGTGCTCCACATGAAAATGAATGTCCTGGAGTGCTAAAAACAACCTAGTCACCCAAGCATCGTTCCCATTCCATCTCAGTGGTGCATGATCTGACTCTAGGCTGAACCTCCAGGCTAAAAGGCAGTACCTCCGGGTGACGATTGCCCACTTGATGGCCAAGCACTCTTTCTCCATGATGGCATAGTTCTTCTCACAGGAGGAGAATTTCCTACTCAGGTACAGGACTGGATGTTCGAGCTTCAACTCCTGGAACGCCATGTCTTCTTCAGTGGACCATTTGGAAATTGATGTCTCCGTGTCCTTAAGAAGATCAGTCAGAGGGGTGGCTATCATGGCGAAATTTCGGATAAATCGCAGATAGTATCCCACAAGTCCCAGAAATGCCCAAACTTGTTTCTTAGAGACCAGTTGCAGCCAATTTTGGATTGCCAACACCTTATTTACTTGCAGCTTTTTTTCACCTGTCCCAATGATGTAGCCCAAGTATTTTGCCACTTCTTTCTCCATGGCGCACTTCTTGGGGTTTATGGTAAACCATGCCTTCCTCGGTGCATCCAGTATCGCCTGGACCTTCTGCAGGTGACTTCCCCAATCCGGCCTGAAGATCACAATCTCATCCAGATAAGCAGAGGCGTACTTTTTGTGAGAGGCTAGGATCCAGTCCATAGCCCTCTGGAAGGTAGCTGGTTCTCCCTGCAGACCAAACGGCATCCTAGTATACTGTAAGCACCTGTCAGGTATGGAGAAGGCCATCTTCTCCTTGGCGCTTGGGGACAGGAGAACTTGCCAGTATCCTTTCGTTAGGTCTAGGGTGGTGATACATCTGGCTGACCTTAGCCTCTCAATGAGCTCATTGACCCGGGGCATCAGATATGCATCGAACTTGGCAGGGACGGCATCTGCACCCAGCGCAAGTGCCGGGGCCCTGAGCAGGTGGCGGGCCCACTCACCATTGGGGACACCGGCACGCTATGGGGGCCCTGTGCCGGCACCCCTTCCCGCCTGCTCTGGGCCCCAGTACTTGCGATACTTCTTCCAGTTCCATCGCTGCTGCGTCTTCCGCATACTCTGACGTTCAGGTCAAAGGACGCAATGACGTCAGTACTGTGCGCCCTCTGCCTGAGCAGTCACAGTGCAGAGAGCCAGAAGATGCCGAGGAGCCTGGAGCAGAGCACCGGCCAGCGAGGAGAGGTGAATATTTAATTTTGTTTAATGTTTGGAGCATCTTATGGGGCCAATTACATATGGAGCAGTATATGGAGCCAATTACATATGGAGCAATATATGGGGCCCATTACATATGGAGCAGTACATGGGTCTCATTACATATGGAGCAGTATATGGAGCCAATTACATATGGAGCAGTATATGGGGCCCATTATATATGGAGCAGTATATGGAGCCAATTACATATGGAGCAGTATATGGAGCCAATTACATATGGAGCAGTATATGGAGCCAATTACATATGGAGCAGTATATGGGGCCATTATATATGGAGCAGTATATGGAGCCAATTACATATGGAGCAGTATATGGAGCCAATTACATATGGAGCAGTATATGGGGCCCATTACATGTGGAGCAGTATATGGGGCCCATTATATATGGAGCAGTATATGGAGCCAATTACATATGGAGCAGTATATGGGGCCCATTACATATGGAGCAGTATATAGGGCCCATTACATATGGAGCAGTACATGGGGCCCATTACATATGGAGCAGTATATGGAGCCCATTACATATGGAGCAGTATATGGAGCCAATTACATATGGAGCGGTATATGGAGCCAATTACATATGGAGCAGTATATGGGGCCCATTATATATGGAGCAGTATATGGGGCCAATTACATATGGAGCGTATATGGGGCCCATTACATTTGGCGCAGTATATAATAATAATAATAATAATAATATATGAGGCCAATTACATATGTAGCAGCTTATGGGTCCAATTACATATGAAGCATTTTATGGGGCCAACTACATATGAAGCAGTGTATGGGGCCCATTATATATGGAGCATCTTATGGGGCCCATTCTGTTTGGAGCAATTTATGGGGCCCATCATATATTGGAGCATTATATGGTGCCCATATTATTATTATTAGTTATTTATATAGCACCATTAATTTCCTGGTGTTGTACATGAGAAAGGGGTTATGTACTGAGTTATAGATATCGTTTACAGTAAACAAATTTACAATGACAGACTGGTACAGAGGGGAGAGGACCCTGTCTTTGCGGACTTACATTCTACGGGATAATGGGGAAGAGACAGAAGGTCGGGGTGCAGCATCTCTGGTGGTGGTGTATAGAGCATTATATGGGGCCTATTCTGTATGGAGCATTATATGGGGTTCATTATTCTGTATGGAGCAATATATGGAGCTCATTATACTGTATGGAGCATTATATGGGGCTCATTATATTGTGTGGAGCATTATATGGGGCCCATTCTTTTTGGAGCAAAACATGGGGCTCATTATACTGTGTGGAGCAATATATGGGGCCGATTATATACTGTATGGAGCAATATATGGGGCTCATTATTCTGTATGGAGCAATATATGGGGTCCATTATTCTATATGGAGCATTATAAGGGGTCCATTCTGTATGGCGCACTATGCGGTGCCCATAATACTGTATGGAGCAATATGTAGGGCTCATTATTCTGTATGGAGCATTATATGGGGCCTATTATATACTATATGGAGCAATATATGGGGCTCATTATTCTGTATGGAGCAATATATGGGGTCCATTATTCTATATGGAGCAATATATGGGGCTTATTACACTTTATAGAGCATTATATGGGGTCCATTATTCTATATGGAGCAATATATGGGGCTTATTACACTCTATGGAGCATTATATGGGGACCATTATTCTGTATGGAGCACTATGTGGTGCCCATAATACTGTATGGACCAATATATGGGGCTCATTATTTTGCATGGAGCACTATGTGATTCCCATTATACTGTATGGAGGACTATACTGTTCAGTTTCTGAGCTATTGGCATCACTTATGTAATGTAAGAAGTGAAATCTTAGGCATTGTACTATACCTATATTTATCTGCCATATTTGTCCATCATGAATTGTGGTATGTGTTAAAGGGGCCCACTGAGACTCTTTCGCCTGAGGCCCATGAAAACCTAGAGCCAGCCCTGGAGCTTGGTCACCTCATTTAGCTTCCTGTAGTCATTACAGAAACGCTACTCTCCATCTGGCTTCGACACAAGGACAATGGGGCTGGACCAGCCGCTCTTTGACCCCTTGATCATGCCCAGGCTCAACATTCTCCTCACCTCCTTGGAGATCACCTCATGGCGGGCTTTGGGAGTCCGATACGGCTTTTGGTTCACCCTCACATGTGGATCCGTCAGGATTTCATGCTTCACAACCTGCGTACATCCTGGCAACTCCGATAACAGGTCACAGTTCTGCTGAAGCAGTTCTCTGCACTGTTGTTTCTGGGCCAGTGACAGGGTCTCTGCCACTGTGACATCCTCGACCCTGGCATCAAGATTGGCCCCAAGGCATGTAGCTTCCACTGGTTCTCTGTCTTGCCACTGTTTGCGTAGGTTGATGTGGTACACTTGGTACGGTTATCTTCTCCCTGGCTGGTGGACCTTTTAGTTTACGTCACAAATTTTCGACCACCTTGTAAGGCCCTTGCCACTTGGCCAGAAATTGACTTTCGACAGTGGGTATTAACATCAATACCCAGTCTCCAGGGCTAAACTGTCTCAGCCTTCCATCCCAATTGTAGACCCTTGTCTGGGTCTCTTGTGCTTGAAGGAGGCTCTCCTTCGCAATCAGCATCACATTTGCGATCCATTCCTGCCTCTGGGCCACATGCTCGAAGATCATAGAATGTTAGAATTGGAAGGAAATTCCAGGCTCATCGTGTCCAGCTCCCTGCTCAATGCAGCACAGGATTCACTAAACCATCTCAGACAGATGTTCCACTCATTGATCACCCTTACTGTCAAAATGTTTTTTCTAAAATCTAATCTGTATCTTCTTTTCAGTTTCATTCCATTGCTTCTTGTGTTTCCATGTGCAAATGAAAATAATGATGATCCCTCTACTTTGTGACAGCCCTTCAGATATTTGTAGACAGCTATTAGGTCTCCTCTTAGCCTTCTTTTTTGCAAGCTAAACATTTCCAGATCCTTTAACCGCTCTTCTTTTCTTGGAATTTGCTCCAGCTTTTCAATGTATTTTTAAATATGTGGTGCCCAGAACTGGACACAGTATCCAGATGAGGCCTGACCAAGGAGGAGAGGGAGAATTACTTCACGTGATCTAGACTCTATGCTTCGCTTACTACATCCTAGAACGGTCTTTGCCTTCTTTGCTGCTGCATCACACTGTTGATTTATGTGAAGTCTGTGATCTATTAGTATACCTAAAGGTACCTTCACACTAAACGATAACGCTAGCGATCCGTGACGTTGCAGCGTCCTGGATAGTGATATCGTTGAGTTTGACAGGCAGCAGCGATCAGGATCCTGCTGTGATATCTCTGGTCATTTAGGAAAGTTCAGAACTTTATTTGGTCGTCAGATCGCCGTGTATCGTTGTGTTTGACAGCAAAATCAACGATGCCAGCGATGTTTTACAATGGTAACCAGGGTAAATATCGGGTTACTAAGCACAGGGCCGCGCTTAGTAACCCGATGTTTACCCTGGTTACCATCGTAAAAGTAAAAAAAACAAACAGTACATACTCACCCTCTGATGTCTGTCACACGTCCCTCGCCGTCCGCTTCCTGCACTGACTGAGCGCCGGCCGTAAAGTAAAAGCACAGCACAGCGGTGACGTCACCGCTCTGCTGTTAGGGCCGGCACTCAGTCAGCGCAGGGAAGCGGACGCCGGGGGACGCGAATGTGAGTATGTACTGTTTGTTATTTTACATTTTACACTGGTAACCAGGGTAAACATTGGGTTACTAAGCGCGGCCCTGCGCTTAGCAACCCGATGTTTACCCTGGTTACCCGGGGACCTCGGCATCGTTGGTCGCTGGAGAGCGGTCTGTGTGACAGCTCTCCAGCGACCACACAGCGACACTGCAGCGATCGGCATCGTTGTCTCTATCGCTGCAGCGTCGCTTAGTGTGAAGGTACCTTAAGTCTTTTTCACATGTGCTGTTACTTAGTTCTTTTCTTCCTATTCTGTAGATGTAATTTTCGTTTTTCTTGCCCAGATGTAGAATCTTGCATTTCTCCCTGTTAAATACCATTCTATTAAGGTACCGTCACACATTGAAATTTTCATCGCTGCGACGGCACGATTCGTGACGTCGCAGCGTCGTATAATCATCGCTCCAGCGTCGTAGACTGCGGTCACACGTTGCAATCACGGCGCTGGAGCGATGCCGAAGTCCCCGGGTAACCAGGGTAAACATCGGGTAACTAAGCGCAGGGCCGCGCTTAGTAACCCGATGTTTACCCTGGTTACCGGCGTTAACGTAAAAAAACAAACAGTACATACTCACCCGTCGGTGTCCTTCAGGTCCCTTGCCGTCTGCTTCCTGCTCTGAGTGCAGCCGTACAGTGTGAGCAGATCGCAGCACCGCTGCGCTCTGCTCTCACTTTCCGGCCGGCACTCAGAGCAGGAAGCAGACGGCAAGGGACCTGAAGGACACCGACGGGTGAGTATGCACGGTTTGTTTTTTTACGTTTACGCTTGTAACCAGGGTAAACATCGGGTTACTAAGCGCGGCCCTGCGCTTAGTTACCCGATGTTTACCCTGGTTACAAGCGAAGACATCGCTGGATCGCTGTCACACACAACGATCCAGCGATGTCAGCGGGTGATCAAGCGACGAAAGAAAGTTCCAAACGATCTGCTACGACGTACGATTCTCAGCAGGGTGTCTGATCGCAGTAGCGTGTCAGACACAGCGATATCGTAACGATATCGCTAGAACGTCACGAATCGTAACGTCGTAGCGATGGAAGTTTCAATGTGTGACGGTACCCTTAGTCGCTGCCCATTGTTCAAGATTATCTAGATCCTTCTGAATCCTTTCTCTGTCTTCTCCAGTGTTCGCTGTCCCTCCAGGCTTTGCATTGTCTGCTAATTTGATTAGCTTACCTTCAGTTCCCTTATCTAGATCATTTATAAAAATGTTGAACAACACTGGGTCTAGGACAGAGTCTTGTGAATCCCACTTGTAAGGGTATGTGCACACGTCTGGATTTCTTGCAGAAATTCCCTGAAGAAAACCGGAAATTTTCTGCAAGAAATCCGCATTTTTTTTTTTGCGGTTTTTTTTGCGTTTTTTTTTTAGCATTCTGCAAGCGTAATTATCTTGCAGAATGCTAAAGCTTTCCAAGCGATCTGTAGCATCGCTTGGAAAACTGACTGACAAGTTGGTCACACTTGTCAAACATACTGTTTGACAAGTGTGACCAACTTTTTACTATAGATGCTGCCTATGCAGCATCTATAGTAAAAGATAGAATGTTTAAAAATAATTAAAAAAATAAAAAAATGGTTATACTCACCCTCTGCAGACAGCCAATCTCCTCAGCGGCGTCCGTTCCTATAGATGCCGGTGTGGTTCAGGACCTTCGATGACGTCGCGGCTTGTGATTGCTCGCGTGAGTCACATGAGCGGTCACGCGACCAATCACAAGTCAGCGACGTCATCACAGGTCCTAAACCACACAACAGCTATAGGAACGGAAGAGAGAGCATGCACCGGAGAGGCGGGAACACTTCGGGGGCCATCAGAGGGTGAGTATATCACTATTTTTTATTTTAATTCTTTTTTTTTTTTACCAATTATATGGTGCCCAGTCCGTGGAGGAGAGTCTCCTCTCCTCCACCCTGGGTACCAACCGCACATAATCTGCTTACTTCCCGCATGGTGGGCATAGCCCCGTGCGGGAAGTAAGCAGATCAATGCAGTCCTAGGTGTGCGGAATCCCCGCAATTCCGCATTTTTAATGAACATGTTGCTTTTTTTTCTGCGATGCGATTTTTTCGCGGAAAAAAATGCAACATTTGCACAAAAAATGCGGAATACCCTGTAAATAATAGGAGGCATATGTAAGCGGTTTTTTTCGCGTTTTTATCACGTTTTTATAGCGAAACAACGCAAAAAATCCTGAACGTGTGCACATGGCCTAACACTTGGGCCAGGAAAGAGCATTGTGGATCCCACTTGTAACACTGGGGTCAGGACAGATCCTTGTGGTACCCCACTGGAAACACTCTTCTAATTGAATGTGCAACCATTTATTACTATTCTTTGAGTGCGTTCACTGAGCCAGTTAAGAATCCACCTAACTGTAGCCTTGTCAATCCCATACTTGGTATTGTTTTTCAATAATGATAGTATGAGATACTTTATCAAATGCTTTGCTGAACTCGAGATATACTATATCTACCGCATTTTCCGGATCCACCCAGTCAGTGATTCCATCATAGAAGGAAATTAAATTAGTTTGGCATGACTTGTTTTCTACAAACCCATGCTGGCTCTGGTTTATTACTGTATTTTTAGCCAGGCTGTTTAACAATTTGCTCAAAGATCTTTCCTGGTATAGAAGTAAGGCTCATTGGCCTGTAATTTCCTGGCTCCATCTTCTTTTTTTTTTTTTTGAAGATAGGGACAACATTTGCCCTTCTCCAATCTTCTGTTACTTCTCCTGTTTTCTAGGATTTTTCACAAATTCTGGCTAGTGGTTCTGCAATTTTCTCCGCTAACTCTTTCAGTTCCCTAGGATCCAAGAAGTATCGTTTCTCCTTGCGGAGAGTGACATGTTAAGCATGTCAAGATGAGGAGACTTAAAGCCGCAATGCTCCTTTGGGAAATATGCAAATTGTTTCTTCAGAGAGGAAGAGGACTAGAACTCTCGTGCCACCTATTGGAAGTAGCAATCATAACAGTCAATATCGACCCTTTAACGAGCCTTGTCACATAACTTAGGATAAAAGCCAAACCAGAATCTCAATTTGCAGACAAGGAGAAACAATACTTCTTGGATCCTGGTCAGACGTCTCTCACTCAGCCAAACCAGACCTCCACTTTGCACTGACGAGGGGCAGTACCCCGAAACACAGTGTCTGCAAATTGAGATTCTGGTATGGATTTTATCCTAAGTCATGTAACAGGGCTTGTTAAAGGGTCAACATTGACTGTTAGGATTGCTAATTCCAATAGGTGGCACTAGAGTTCTAGTCCTTTTCCTCTCTGAAGAGACAATTTGCACAGTAACCTACAGTAGCATGAAATTCATCTGGACCAGGAGATTTAAATTAATTTAAATTAGCTAAGTGTACTCTCACCATCTCTTTGTTTATGGATAGTGTGGATTCTTTTATTCCTTCAATGGCACCGTGAGGATCAGTTGATGTTATAATTGCTTTCTTAGAGAACACAGATACAAAATAGGAATTTAGAAGTTTGGCTTCTCAACATCATTTTTGACCACTTCACCCTTTTCATCCTGTTAAAATCCTATAGTATCTTTGATTGTTCTTTTCATTTTTCACATCATAAACCTTTTTTTGCTGATTTTGCTCTCCCTTACAAGCCTTCCTTTATTACTGGCTTTAGCTCTTCTAACTCTTGCCCTGCATTCCCTGCAGACAGCATTATATTCTTCTTTAGATATGCCCCCTCTTTCCATTTAATATACATTTCTTTTTCCTTTTTAACAAGTGATGAAGTTCTGTGTTCATCCATTCTGGTCTTTTTAAATTCTTCCAATTCTTCCTTCTTTTCGGGATTGTTACTGATTGTACAGTGAGAACTTCATTTAGCAAAATCCCCCATCCTTCTTGGATATTTCTGTCCTTTAGAACATCCGGCCACTGGACCTTTCCTATCCTCTTTATGAGTCAATTAATATCTGCCTTTTGGAATTCCAACCTTAAAATCTGAGTCCTTGCTGGTCTTCCTCCTCTTGTAATCTACAATTCGAACATAGCATGATTGCTGCCTCCTAAATTCCCAGCCACCTTTCCTTTCTAAACCATTTCCTTCCTGTTGGTAACAATTAGGTCCAAGATTGCAGATGCTTTTGTTCTCTCTTCTAAAGGTACCGTCACACTAAACGATATCGCTAGCGATCCGTGACGTTGCAGCGTCCTGGATAGCGATATCGTTGTGTTTGACACGCAGCAGCGATCAGGATCCTGCTGTGATATCGCTGGTCGTTGATTAAAGTTCAGAACTTTATTTGGTCGTCAGATCGCCGTGTATCGTTATGTTTGACAGCAAAAGCAACGATACCAGCGATGCAGGGCCGCGCTTAGTAACCCGATGTTTACCCTGGTTACCAGTGTAAAATGTAAAAAAACAAACAGTACATACTCACCTTCTGATGTCTGTCACATGTCCCTCGCTGTCCGCTTCCTGCACTGACTGAGCGCCGGCCGTAAAGTGAAAGCACAGCACAGCGGTGACGTCACCGCTCTGCTGTTAGGGCCGGCACTCAGTCAGTGCAGGAAGCGGATGCCGGGGGACGTGAAGGTGAGTATGTAGTGTTTGTTTTTTTACATTTTACACTGGTAACCAGGGTAAACATCGGGTTACTAAGCGCGGCCCTGCGCTTAGCAACCCGATGTTTACCCTGGTTACCCAGGGACCTCGGCATCGTTGGTCGCTGGAGAGCGGTCTGTGTGACAGCTCTCCAGCACCCAAACAGCGACGCTGCAGCGATCGGCATCGTTGTCTGTATCGCTGCAGCGTCGCTTAGTGTGACGGTACCTTAACTTTTGGAAGATAAAGATGTCAGCAAGAGAAGATAAGAATTTTCTAGACCCAGTACTTTTACCTGAGAGAGATTCCCAACAAATATCTGGATAGTTAAGATATCCTAGGATCACTATTTTATACTTTATTGAGAACAGAGACACCTGATGTAAAAAGAGTTCATCCATATCTTCAGTCTGTCCAGGTGGCCTATAGTAAACACCTACAATAGTGTCCTTTCTGTCTTTCTCTCCTTGTGCTCTTACCCAGTTTCTACAGAGCTACCAGTCTTTGAAGCTTGGATCTCTGTAGAGATGTTTTCCTAATGTGGCGCCCCCACTGCCGCAGGGCCGAGGGGTACCCGGTACCGGGCCTCTGAGTCTCTGCTCTGGGGTTGTCACGGTGGCTAGGCCCAGTCCGTGACCCTGCCGAGGGGCGTACAGTGATAGATATGATGGATAATGGTAGTGGTGGTGGTGGTGCGGTGCAGTAAATAACGAGGACACCAGGTTGCAGTCTCTTTACCTCTTTACTGAAGATCTCTGGGTCCTCAGTCCGGAATCCGGATAACCAGGCTACGCAAATCCGGCCGGTCCAATGGCACCTCCAGAGTTCTCTTAGCAGGTGGAAATCTGTGCCTTCCTTCTAGCGCTATGTGTTGTGGTCCTTCCCTGCTGTGCTTACAGAAAGTCCCCACAACTGTTGTGTCTGTTTCCTAAGTTCCCTCACAACTCGATTAGATGATGTTCTGCTAATTCTCCGTCCCTCCCTGGTGTTCTGGTTGGGACGGCACCCGTTTGACGGGTAGGCTCGGAGCTCTTCCGGGACCCTAGAGTCGCCCCTCTCCACAAGTTGCCCCCCAAGACTGCATAGGTGATATAAGTTAGACAGCCCGCCTTAGACTGACTGCCCTGCCGCTGTTTAGAGTATTGCTTGAAGCTGGATGTTGAAATACTCTCTCGGCGTTCCGGCCACCGGTAGTGCGCCTCAGTAGGGTGTTGCTTCGGTCTTACAGCACGACCCCTACTGGTATTCTCCTATTGCTTGATCTCGTTTCTCACTCAGCACAATCTATCTCGCTTCTCGTCCTTCCTTGGGCACCGCCGCTATCCTGAGCAGGCACGGTCCCGTTACGTTCGTTCAAGTTGCCAAGCCTCTGTCAGGATCCCACCCCTGACAGAGACCCTACTGTATCTTCCCCCATAACACCCTCTGCCACAAGGTGTTGCCTGGTTCCAACCCAGTCAGCTTTCTCATCTAACTTCCTGCCTGACCCCCAGTTTACCCACTATGGTGGGGAGTGGCCTAGTGAATAGAACCCTTAGCTCCCCCCGGAGGCCCGACTGTGAAATGTATTGGTGTCTGTGATACCTGATCAGATGAACTCTTTCAGTGCCACCAGACGCACCATAGCTCCCCTTAGTGGCGGAGCCACAGTACTGCAACGACCAGGACTCTGGGGCGCTGCACTAACATACAGTGCAACATCTCCTTCCCTCTTGTTAGTCCTGTTTTTAATAAGTTGTAACCTTCAAGGTTTGTATTCCTATCATGTGTATCATCCCACTAAGTTTCAGTAATGCCTATGACATCATATCTCTCTTCCTGTGTTAGCAGCTCCAATTCTCCTTGTTTGTTTCCCATGCTCTGTGCATTTGTATAGACACATTTTAGTTTGTAGTCAGCTTCTCTCGCTCCTCAATTTTCATGCAGAATTTGTTGTTTTTGTTATTTCCACTTCTAATATCAAGGTTCTCAAAAGAATTAATTAGCTGCATATTTTTTCCTGGACGTATAGTTCATATCTCATGATGCTCTGGTGGCATGGAACCTCTGCTTCCCAGGTCTCCTTTGCAATATCTCAAAGTACCATAGGGTGCCGTCCGTATAGCAGCTCAAACAATGAGATCCCCATAGAGGCCTGTCGGACTTCCCTGATAGAGAACAACAGGTATGACAATCGGCAATCCCAGTCTAGGCCATCCTCCTCCAGAACGTTCTTAAGCATGGATTTCAAAGTCTTGTTGAACCTCTCCACCAGGCCGTCCGTCTGTGAATGGTACACTGATGTCCAAATTTGTGTAATCTAGAGAGCCTTACACAAATCCCTCATCACTTTGGACATAAAAGGAGTTACTTGGTTCATCAGGATCTCTTTTGGCAGGCCCATCCGGGATAAAATATGGACTAGCTCTCAGGCTATACTCCTGGCTGAGCAGATTCTCAGTGGTACCGCCTCCGGGTACCATGTTGCATTGTCCAACACCACTAGGATGTATTGGTGCCCCCTGGCTGACATAACTAGAGGCCCTACAAGATCCATGGCAATTCAGTCTTATGGGACCTCTATAATGGGCAACATCACTATGGGACTCCGGAATTTATATACAGGAGCAGTTCGCTGACAACTGGGGCAGGACCAGCAGTAATTAACAATCTCTCTATGACACCCAGGCAAGTAGAACCTCTGAAGAACTCATTCTTGAGGTTTGCTTACTTCCGGATGCCCACACAAGACATGAGAATGGACCAGGTCTAGTACCCTACACTCATAGGGACCCTGTAATAACCACTGTTCTACTACTTCCTCTCTTAGTTTAGTGACCCGATATAGCAGCTCCTCATTTAAAGCATAGTGTGGAAACCTGGTGTCAGCCACCGGCTCTCGAGCGACCCCATTTATCACAGTTACATTGTCAAATGCCCCTTTTAGTGTAAGATCCCACATTTGAGCAGTTCCAAAATTTTCTTCAGAAACTCCCAGTTCAGGAATCTTGGCCTCATTGGTCACCGGCGAGGACACACTGGGGTAAGGCTGGTTTCACACTTGCATTTTGATCTGCAGTGTTTTAAAAAAAAAACGCATGTGGTGAAAAAACGCATGTAAACGCGGCAAAATGCTGCGTTTTTTAGACGCATGCGTTTTTGCATGCAGAAAAAAAAACGCGGCGTTTTGCGGCGTTTACATGCGTTTTTTCCAGCGTTTGCGTTTTTTAAACGCATGCTGAGAAGTGTGTGACAGCTGCCAATCATCAAAATCAACTAGAAAACCCACTAAAAACAGAAATAGCTAGGGTTAGGATTAGGGTTAGGGTTAGGATCCCTAGTAACCCTAGGTATCCTAACCCTAACCCTAACCCTAACCCTAGGGATCTTAACCCTAACCCTAACCCTAGGGATCCTAACCCTAACCCTAACCCTAGGGATCCTAACCCTAACCCTAAGGGTTAGGTTCGTAACCCTAACCCTAAGGGTTAGGGTTAGGATCCCTAGGGTTAGGGTTAGGGTTAGGATCCCTAGGGTTACTAGGAATCCTAACCTTAGGGTTAGGGTTAGGGTTAGTGTCATGATTCCCAATGGCAGGGACATAGGCAAAAACAGGACTAGCTCTAGGATGATGGAATCTAAGCTGACCGCGATGCTGAACCTCACACACAACTACCAGTGGCCGGGGAACGTACCTGCGTTTTATCCCTAGACGTCTCGCACCAGCCGGAGATCTAGCTACCCCTAATAGAGGAAACACAGACCTGGCTTGCCTCCAGAGAAAACCCCAAAGTAATAGTAGCCCCCAACATATAATGACGGTTAGTTAAGAAGAAAACACATACGTAGTATGAATACAGGTTCAGCAAAGAGAGGCCCACTAACTAGATAGCAGAAAATACAAAAGTGGACTTCGCGGTCAACTCAAAACCCTACAAAATACCATCCTGAAGTGACTTTAAACTCCGGTATCAACTCATGACACCGGAGTGGTCACTCACTTCAGTTCACTAGAGCTTCCAGCAGCAAGATTCATATAAATGCACGCTGGACAAAATATACAAATGATCAAACTTATCTGACTCAGCAGACTTGGAGCAGGTAGCAAGTAACAGAGGAGCTCTGGTAACATTGATAGCCGGCAAGTAAATGAGTGAGAAGCCAGACTATATAGGAAACTCCCATTTCCTGATGGGAACAGGTGCACTGGAGATAGAAGACAGAAGTCAACCAGTACCACCAGTAGCCACCAGAGGGAGCCCACAAACAGAATTCACAACAGGTTAGGATCCCTAGTAACCCTAGGGTTAGGGTTAGGGTTAGGGTTTTCTTGTTTTTTCTTGTGTTTAGGGTTAGGGTTAGGGTTAGGGTTAGGGTTTTCTTGTTTTTTCTTGTGTTTAGGGTTAGGGTTTTCTTGTTTTTTCTTGTTTTTTCTTGTGTTTTTCTATAAAAACGCATGTTTTTTTAACGCAAGCAAACGCATGTGCTTAAAAACGCATGCGTTTACATAGACAGCAATGCATTTTTTTGCCGCGAATAAACGCATGCGTTTTTTGCGGCAAAAAAAACGCCGTTAGGCTATGTTCACATTTGCGTTGTGCGCCGCAGCATCGGCGACGCAACGCACAACGCAAACAAAACCGCAGCAAAACGCATGCACAACGCTGCGTTTTGCGCCGCATGCGTCATTTTTTTGGTTGATTTTGGACGCAGCAAAAATGCAACTTGCTGCGTCCTCTGCGCCCGGACGCGTGCGCCGCAGTGACGCATGCGTCGCAAAACGCAAGTGCAACGCATGTCCATGCACCCCCATGTTAAATATAGGGGCGCATGACGCATGCGGCGACGCTGCGGCGCCCGACGCTGCGGCGCAGACCGCAAATGTGAACGTAGACTTAGAAATTACTACAGGTTGCATTTCTGCAAATGAACGCACGCGTCAAAAAACGCATGCGTTGCTGAAAACGCGTCAAAACGCACGCTAAAAAATGCATGCGTTTTTTAATGTTAAGTATAGAAAAAAAATGCATGCGTTTTTTAGCGCTAAATTGCTGCAGATCAAAACGCAAGTGTGAAACCAGCCTAACTCCTCCACCTTTGTCTGCGATGGAGTTTCATCATTATGCAACTGGCTCCTGTCTGAGTCACCTGGTACTTCCGCCTTCTGCCGTAAGTCCCAAAACTAGCTAAAGTCCAGCCCAAATATTACCGGGTATAGTATAGTAAGTCCTTAACCACCCAGACAGTCCGTTTTCATAGACACTTTGGCAACAGGGAAGTCCTTGGCGTTTCTGTGAATATAGCAAACAGCCACATGTTTTCCGTGGATCAACTGGTGGAGGAACGTGGCCCTTACCAAGGTCACCAAGAGTCCAAACACCAGTACACTATTTATTGTTACAAGACCAGCTTGCGACCCCTCACCGGGCTGAGAGTCCACACTGCAGGTGGGGTAGGCATAGTATGGACAGTGCCTCGCCGTGCTGCAGTCCATCTGTTTGGCAGACATAAGACAACAGGTAGCTATGTGTTCAAGACTATGGCATCTCCAGCAGAGCAAGTCTTTACCTGTGGCCTTTGGCAAACTCTCAGCAACGCCCTGGGACTGCCCCAGTGGTAGCTCTACTAACCCTATTTTGGATTCAAGCCCCCTCTGGGAACCCCAGTATGGGGATGCACCCCTTTGGCTTTCTTAGGGACCTCTCAGCCACCTGATACTTTTTCACGAGCCCCACCAGGTCATCCGCATTTCGGGAGTGCCTGTGGGCAATCCAGGTCTGCACCAGCCTAGAAAGGGAGTGGATAAATCTGTCCATTACGACCCGCTCTACCATCTGGGCCGGAGTGGAGGACTCCAGCTGCAACCACTTCTGTACCAAATCCAACATTTGGGAGTGAGGAGTTTATCACCGCAATACGGAAACTAATATCCTCAGTGAAACGTATCTCACCTCCAGCACTATGCCAGTGACTTTGTCATAATAGATAAAAATAGATAGATAGATAGATAAAAAGAAAGTGATAGAAAAATGATGATGACCGATCGACAAAAGATAGATCGAGATAGTGTTGCATAGGTGAATATGAATCTTGCAGAGGGCAGCTCCCCCAATTGTCTGTATCTGAAGGGTGGAACTAGAATTGGGTCTTTGACCTTGGCACGGTGGCTGGGATTCTCCTCGGTGTATGTGTGGACAGGCAAGAACACGGCACACCAGGTGATCTCTGTGTCTGTCACGCTTTCTCCTCTGTAGGATTGGAAACAGGAACTTTTTAATTAGCTTTCTTTTTAATTATAATCAAAGTAACTTGCAGCAAATTCATTGGAGCCTGAAGATTCCCACCGATAACGACTCCAGCCTGGAGATAATTGGAAAAGACAACATTTCCATAGAGACAATGCGACAGATGATTTCTTTCAACGTGTCCTGCAATCAGCGCTGAAAAGTCAAATCACAAGAGAAAAATCTAGCAAGTAGATGAATGAACAACGTGGCCAGGAAAGAACCCCGACCCCATAATACACAGAGGACCGAGCGGTCACCCGTTATAACCTGTCAGGATGATGTTCACATCTGTCTTATCATATAGTACAATTGTCATCTTCATAGGTAGCAATGTCACTGTGTACATACATTGCTGATCCTGAGTTACATCCTGTAGTATACTCTAGAGCTGCACTCACTATTCTGCTGGTGCAGTCACTGTGTACATACATTACATTACTGATCCTGAGTTACATCCTGTATTATACCCAAGAGCTGTGCTCACTATTCTGCTGGTGCAGTCACTGTGTACATACATTATATTACTGATCCTGAGTTACATCCTGTATTATACCCCAGAGCTGTGCTCACTATTCTGCTGGTGCAGTCACTGTATTACATTACTGATCCTGAGTTACCTCCTGTATTATACCCCAGAGCTGCACTCACTATTCTGCTGGTGCAGTCACTGTGTACATACATTATATTACTGATCCTGAGTTACATCCTGTATTATACCCCAGAGCTGTGCTCACTATTCTGCTGGTGCAGTCACTGTGTATATACCTTACTGATCCTGAGTTACATCCTGTATTATACCCCAGAGCTGCACTCTCTATGCTGCTGGTGAACTCACTGTGTACATGCATTACATTTCTGATCCTGAGTTACCTCCTGTATTATACCCCAGAGCTGCACTCACTATGCTGCTGGTGCAGTGACTGTGTAAATACATTACATTACTGATCCTGAGTTACATCCTGTATTATACCGCAGAGCTGCATTTACTATTCTACTGGTGCAGTCACTGTGTACATACATTACATTACTGATCCTGAGTTACATCCTATATTATTATTACTATTTATTGTTATAGCGCCATTTATTCCATGGCGCTTTACATGTAAGGAGGGGTATACATAATAAAAACAAGTACAATAATCTTAAACAGTACAAGTTATAACTGGTACAGGAGGAGAGAGGACCCTGCCCGCGAAGGCTCACAATCTACAAGGGATGGGTGAGAATACAGTTGGTGAGGATAGAGCTGGTCGTGCAGCGGTTTGGTGGATCGGTGGTTACTGCAGGTTGTAGGCTTGTTGGAAGAGGTGGGTCTTCAGGCTCTTTTTGAAGGTTTCGATGGTAGGCAAGAGTCTGATGTGTTGTGGTAGAGGGTTCCAGAGTAGGGGTGATATGCGAGAGAAATCTTGTATACGATTGTGGGAAGAGGAGATAAGAGGGGAGTAGAGAAGGAGATCTTGTGAGGATCGGAGGTTACGTGCAGGTAAGTACCGGGAGACGAGGTCACAGATGTATGGAGGAGACAGGTTGTGGATGGCTTTGTACGTCATGGTTAGGGTTTTGTACTGGAGTCTCTGGGTAATGGGGAGCCAGTGAAGGGATTGACAGAGGGGAGAGGCCAGGGAATAGCGGGGGAACAGGTGGATTAGTCGGGCAGCTGAGTTTAGAATAGATTCGAGGGGTGCGAGAGTGTTAGAGGGGAGGCCACAGAGCAGGAGGTTGCAGTAGTCAAGGCGAGAGATGATGAGGGCATGGACTAGGGTTTTTGCAGATTCTTGGTTGAGGAATGTACGGATTCGTGAAATATTTTTGAGTTGAAGTTGGCAGGAAGTGGAAAGGGCTTGGATATGTGGTTTGAAGGAGAGATCAGTGTCAAGGATTACCCCGAGGCAGCGAGCTTGTGGGACTGGGGAGAGTGAACAGCCATTTACTGTAATGGATAGGTTCGTTAGGGGGGTCGCGTGAGATGGGGGAAAGATGATGAATTCTGTTTTGTCCATGTTAAGTTTCAGAAATCTAGCGGAGAAGAAGGATGAAATAGTGGACATAGTGGATATACTCCAGAGCTGCACTCTCTATTCTGCTGGTGCAATCACTGTGTACATACATTACATTACTGATCCTGAGATACCTCCTGTATTATACTCCAGAGCTGCACTCACTATTATGCTGGTGCACTCGCTGTGTACATACATTACATTACTTATTCTCTACTGTCCTGAGTTACATTCTAGAAAGATGCTGGACATATTGGGAACACTGTAAGATTTTTGCTGTGAAGCAGAGTGTTGTCACTGCTTTAAGCTACAGGTAAGAGATTATTTCTTCCTCGAGAGGTTGGTTTTCGGTCGTTCAGTGTCATTCTGTGCACGTTCCGCCATCTCTACTCCGTACAATGCATTCCGTGATGGTGGCGGCTCCACCAGGCCACAGATAACTCAGGGACGCTGCAGTGACATTTCAGTGTAATGTTCCCCATGGAGGGCGGCTGTAACTCAACCCTGTCCCCTTCTTCTCACTCTGAGCAGGAGAATGTTTTGATGTGAAGATACAATGACAGCGGCTGTTCCCAGGAGCACGATGCCAAAATGCCTCAATGCCGCCTTTATGTCCTGCATCTCACAGGTGTCTGCACTAGATGTAATGTGCAGGATCAGCTCTGACCATGAGGATGCGGCACATCCACAGCTACAGGAAGGAACGTGAAACTGCAGAGGACGTATCAACCAATACTGACATCAGTCCTGCATGATAACGTCAACTCCAGGCACATTAGTTATGCTCTTGTACATAGAGCGCAGAATTATTAGTTACATTCTTGTACATAGGGGCAGTATTATAGTAGTTACATTCTTGTACATAGGAGCAGTATTATAGCAGTTATATTCTTGTACATAGGAGACGGTATTATAGTAGTTATATTCTTGTACATAGGGGCAGTATTATAGTGGTTATATTCTTGTACATAGGGGCAGTATATAGTAGTTATATTCTTGTACATAGGAGGCGGTATTATAGTAGTTATATTCTTGTACATAGGGGCAGTATTATAGTAGTTATATACTTGCACATAGGGGCAGTATTATAGTAGTTCTATTCTTGTACATAGGAGCAGTATTATAGTAGTTATATTCTTGTACATAGGAGCAGTATTATAGTAGTTATATTCTTGTACATAGGAGCAGTATTATAGCAGTTATATTCTTGTACATAGGAGGCAGTATTATAGCAGTTATATTCTTGTACATAGGGGCAGTATTATAGTGGTTATATTCTTGTACATAGGGGCAGTATTATAGTAGTTATATTCTTGTACATAGAGGCAGTATTATTGTAGTTAAATTCTTGTACGTAGGGAGCAGTATTATAGTAGTTAGATTCTTGTACATAGGGGTCAGTATTATAGTAGTTATATTCTTGTATATAGGAGGCAGTATTATAGTAGTTATATTCTTGTATATAGGGGCAGTATTATAGTGGTTATATTCTTGTACATAGGGGCAGTATTATAGTAGTTATATTCTTGTACATAGGGGCAGTATTATAGTATAGTCTTGTACATAGGGGTAGTATTATAGTAGTTATAAGCTTGTACATAGGGGCAGTATTATAGTAGTTATATACTTGCACACAGGGGGCAGTGTTATAGTAGTTATATTCTTGTACATAGGGGCAGTATTATAGTAGTTATATTCTTGTACATAAGGGCAGTATTATAGTAGTTATATTCTTGTACATAGAGGCAGTATTATTGCAGTTATATTGTTGTACGTAGGGAGCAGTATTATAGTAGTTATATTCTTGTACATAGGGGGCAGTATTATAGTAGTTATATTCTTGTACATAGGAGGCAGTATTATAGTAGTGATATTCTTGTATATAGGGGCAGTATTATAGTAGTTATAGTCTTGTACATAGGGGTAGTATTATAGTAGTTATATGCTTGTACATAGGGGCAGTATTATAGAAGTTATATACTTGCACATAGGGGCAGTGTTATAGTAGTTATATTCTTGTACATGGAGGCAGTATTATAGTAGTTATATTCTTGTACATAGGAGCAGTATTATAGTAGTTATATTCTTGTACATAGGAGCAGTATTATAGTAGTTATATTCTTGTACATAGGAGCAGTATTATAGCAGTTATATTCTTGTACATAGGAGGCGGTATTATAGCAGTTATATTCTTGTACATAGGGGCAGTATTATAGTGGTTATATTCTTGTACATAGGGGCAGTATTATAGTAGTTATATTCTTGTACATAGAGGCAGTATTATTGTAGTTAAATTCTTGTACGTAGGGAGCAGTATTATAGTAGTTATATTCTTGTACATAGGAGGCAGTATTATAGTAGTGATATTCTTGTATATAGGGGCAGTATTATAGTAGTTATAGTCTTGTACATAGGGGTAGTATTATAGTAGTTATATGCTTGTACATAGGGGCAGTATTATAGTAGTTATACACTTGCACATAGGGGCAGTGTTATAGTAGTTATATTCTTGTACATGGAGGCAGTATTATAGTAGTTATATTCTTGTACATAGGAGCAGTATTATAGTAGTTATATTCTTGTACATAGGAGCAGTATTATAGTAGTTATATTCTTGTACATAGGAGCAGTATTATAGCAGTTATATTCTTGTACATAGGAGGCGGTATTATAGCAGTTATATTCTTGTACATAGGGGCAGTATTATAGTGGTTATATTCTTGTACATAGGGGCAGTATTATAGTAGTTATATTCTTGTACATAGAGGCAGTATTATTGTAGTTAAATTCTTGTACGTAGGGAGCAGTATTATAGTAGTTATATTCTTGTACATAGGGGTCAGTATTATAGTAGTTATATTCTTGTACATAGGAGGCAGTATTATAGTAGTTATATTCTTGTACATACAATCCTGTGTACGTTTCATTGCTGTTTTTTGTTGATGCCCTGTTCCCTCTATTGATAGTATCTCGGTGTCAGTATCTTATATGTTATTCTCTGTGATCTTTTCTCATGATATTAATTAGTAAGTTCTCTGCTGGAATCTTTGTAAAATGAGGTTTCGGCTTGTTGTGATCATACACTACCAGTGAGGGTGGCTTTGCCGGTCAGTGCGGTGACAAACAGCTTACTGGAGGGAGGATTTTTGTTCTGGAGACTTCCTAATATACAGAGGGATAAATAAGTATTGAACATGTCACGAATTTACTTAATAAATATATTTCTAAAGCTGCTATTGACATGAAATTCTCACTATATGTTGGTAACAAGTCATCCAATCCAAATAAGCAAAGAAATCAAATCATAGATGTCCAGAAATTAAGTTATTTGTTATAATAAGTAGTGACGGGCGAACCTGAACAGTAACATTCGGGGTCCATACAGAACACCTGCTGTTCGGACATGGATCCCGAACAAGGACTTCTACAAGAAGTCCGTGTTACTGCTTGGGTTCGGCACCCTGATCATCTGGTGTATTCCATTCTGTCATCTGCATGACAGCGCAAGAAACAATGGCGAATTTGATCCGCGGTAGGATAATTACCGCCATACAGAGCGCCAGCATCTGTGACCGGCAGTAAAAAATTTACCTCTGGTCACAGAGGCGTCGCTGATGAGAGTACTACTCCCATTAGCCTAAGCCTGCTGCCGCAAATAATAGCGAGAGCAGGCGCCACTGATAGGAGTATTTAATCAACCTGCGCTATAAAGAAATGTAAAAAAAAAATTACGTGGAGTCTGTTCTACTTTTGATAACCAACATGGCAAAACTGAGAGCTGCCACCCTCAGTTTTCAGCTTTACAATGGCTGATAATTAAAATTATAGGGGTCCCCACGTGACTAATATAAAAAAAATGGTATGGGGCCCCCTATTTTTGACAACCAGTTAAGCTAAAGCAGACATCTGGGGGTTGGTATTCTTAGGTTGGTAAGGGGCTATGGATATTGCCCCCCAGCTTAAAAATAGCAGCCCGCAGCTGCCCAGAGATTCTGGCACTTTGATCGACTCTTTCCACTTGCCCTGTAGTGGTTGCCAGTGGGGTTAATATTTGTGGGGTTGATGTCACCTTTGTATTGTCTGGTGACATCAAGCCCACGGCTTAGTAATGTAGAAGCATCTATAAGACACCTATCCATTACTAACCCCATAGTCATATTGTAAATAAAAACCCCAGAATAAAGTCCTTTCATTGAAAATAAAAACCACACCATGTTTTACAAATGTATTTCAAAATTACAAGCAGTTATACTCACCTTACGCCGAATTCCATTAAAGCCCATATCACCTGTAAAGAACAGAAAATAATAAACAAAAATGCTCAACTTATGTGTAATCCACTGATGCCCATGTCCCCTGTAAAAAAAGAAAATAATAAACAACCATGTCCCTCAATTGTCTGAAGTGCAGCTATTCCATGGATGAGTTGGTGAGCAGTTACATGAGTGACCTGTCATGATCTCAATGGCAAGAGAACATAGCATAAGCATATATAGGAACTAGCTCTTGGAAGATGGGAACTGAGCTGACCATGAACTAAACCTAACGCACAACTAGCAGTGGCCGGGTAGCATGCCTACGTTGATTCTAGATGCCCAGCACCAGCCGGAGGACTAAATAAAGCTAGCAGAGGAAAATATTAGTCCTAGCTCACCTCTAGAGAAATACCCCGAAAGGAGACAGAGGCCCCCCACATGTATTGGCGGTGAGTTGAGATGAAATAACAAACGTAGTATGAAAATAGGTTTAGCAAATTTGAGGTCCACTTACTACATAGCAGAAGACAGAAAGGACACTTTCATGGTCAGCTGAAAACCCTATCAAAAACACCATCCAGAAATTACTTTAAAACTCTGGTATTAACTCATAACACCAGAGTGGCAATTCCTGTTCACAAGAGCTTTCCAGACACAGTAACGAAACTACAGCTGTGAACTGGAACAAAAATGCAAAAACAAACATGGACAAGAGTCCAACTTATCTAGTAGTTGTCTAGGAGCAGGAACAAGCACAGAGAGGCTTCTGATAACATTGTTGACCGGCAAGCAACTAACAGAGCAGCAAGGTTATATAGCGACTCCTGTCATGATCTCCATGGCCAGAGAACTAGCATAAGCCTCTATAGGAACAAGCTCTTGGAAGATGTAACTGTACTGACCATGAACTAAACCTACCGCATCATCTAGAAGTAGCCAGGTAGCATGTCCTACTTTTTATCCCTATATGCCCAGCGCCGGCCGGAGAACTAAATAATGCTAGCAGAGGGAAATATAAGACCTGACTCACCTCTAGAGAAATGCCCAAAAGGAGACAGAAGCCCCCCACATATATTGGCGGTGATATGAGATGAAACAACAAACGCAGCAGGAAAATAGTTTTAGCAAATTTGAGGTCCGCTTTCTAGATAGCAGAAGACAGAAAGCATACTTTCATGGTCAGTAGAAAACCCTAACAAAACACATCCAGAAATTACTTTAGGACTCTGGCATTAACTCATAATACCAGAGTGGCAATTCCTGATCAACAAGAGCTTTCCAGACACAGTAACGAAACTGCAGCTGTGAACTGGAACCAAAATACAAAAACAAAACATGGACGAATGTCCAACTTATCTAGTAGATGTCTGGGAGCAGGAACAAGCACAGAGAGGCTTCTGATAACATTGTTGACTGGCAAGCATCTAACAGAGAAGCCAGGTTATATAGCGACACCCAGATCTAATCAGAACAGGTGAACAGGGAAGATGATGTCACAAGTTCAATTCCACCAGTAGCCACCGGGGGAGCCCAGAATCCAAATTCACAACAGTACCCCCCCCTCAAGGAGGGGGCACCGAACCCTCACCAGAACCACCAGGGCGATCAGGATGGGCCCTATGAAAGGCACGAACCAGATCAGAGGCATGAACATCAGATGCAGTGACCCAAGAATTATCCTCCTGGCCGTATCCCTTCCACTTGACCAGATACTGGAGTCTCCGTCTGGAAACACGGGAGTCCAGGATTTTTTCCACAACGTACTCCAACTCACCCTCAACCAACACCGGAGCAGGAGGCTCAACGGAAGGCACAACCGGTGCCTCATACCTGCGCAATAACGACCGATGAAAAACGTTATGAATAGAAAAGGATGCAGGGAGGTCCAAACGGAAGGAAACAGGGTTAAGAATCTCCAATATTTTATACGGACCGATGAACCGAGGCTTAAACTTAGGAGATGAGACCCTCATAGGGACAAAACGAGAAGACAACCACACCAAATCTCCAACACAAAGCCGAGGACCAACACGACGGTGACGGTTGGCAAAAAGCTGAGTCTTCTCCTGGGACAACTTTAAATTGTCCATCACCTGCCCCCAGATATGATGCAATCTCTCCACCACCGCATCCACTCCAGGACAATCCGAGGATTCCATCTGACCGGAGGAAAATCGAGGATGGAACCCCGAATTACAGAAAAACGGGGAAACCAAGGTGGCAGAGCTGGCCCGATTATTGAGGGCGAACTCCGCCAATGGCAAAAAAGCAACCCAATCATCCTGGTCAGCAGACACAAAACACCTCAGATATGTCTCCAGGGTCTGATTAGTCCGCTCGGTCTGGCCATTAGTCTGAGGGTGAAAAGCAGACGAAAAAGACAAATCTATGCCCATCCTAGCACAAAATGCCCGCCAAAATCTAGACACAAATTGGGTTCCTCTGTCAGAAACGATATTCTCAGGAATACCATGCAAACGAACAACATTTTGAAAAAACAGGGGCACCAACTCGGAAGAAGAAGGCAATTTGGGCAGGGGAACCAAATGAACCATCTTAGAAAAACGGTCACACACCACCCAGATGACAGACATCTTCTGAGAAACAGGCAGATCTGAAATAAAATCCATCGAGATGTGTGTCCAAGGCCTCTTAGGAATAGGCAAGGGCAACAATAATCCACTAGCCCGAGAACAACAAGGCTTGGCCCGAGCACAAACGTCACAAGACTGCACAAAGCCTCGCACATCTCGTGACAGGGAAGGCCACCAGAAGGATCTTGCCACCAAATCCCTGGTACCAAAAATTCCAGGATGACCTGCCAACGCAGAAGAATGCACCTCAGAGATGACTTTACTGGTCCAATCATCAGGAACAAACAGCCTATCAGGCGGACAACGATCCGGTCTATCCGCCTGAAACTCCTGCAAGGCCCGCCGCAGGTCTGGAGAAACAGCTGACAAGATAACTCCCTCCTTAAGAATACCTGTGGGGTCAGAGTTGCCAGGTGAATCAGGCTCAAAACTCCTAGAAAGGGCATCCGCCTTAACATTCTTAGAACCTGGTAGGTACGATACCACAAAATTAAACCGAGAAAAAAATAATGACCAGCGCGCCTGTCTAGGATTCAGGCGCCTGGCGGTCTCAAGATAAATCAAATTTTTGTGGTCAGTCAATACCACCACCTGATGTCTGGCCCCCTCAAGCCAATGGCGCCACTCCTCAAACGCCCACTTCATGGCCAAAAGCTCCCGATTCCCAACATCATAATTCCGCTCAGCGGGCGAAAATTTACGGGAAAAGAAGGCACAAGGCCTCATCACGGCGCAGTCAGAACTTTTCTGCGACAACACTGCCCCAGCTCCGATCTCAGAAGCGTCGACCTCAACCTGAAAAGGAAGAGTCACATCAGGCTGACGCAACACAGGGGCAGAAGAAAAACGGCGCTTAAGCTCCTGAAAGGCCTCCACAGCATCAGGGGACCAATTAGCAACATCAGCACCCTGTCTAGTCAAATCGGTCAATGGCTTAACGACATCCGAAAAACCAGAAATAAATCGACGATAAAAGTTGGCAAAGCCCAAAAATTTCTGAAGACTTTTAAGAGAAGAGGGCTGCGTCCAATCACAAATAGCTTGAACCTTGACAGGATCCATCTCAATGGAAGAGGGAGAAAAAATATATCCCAAAAAGGAAATTCTCTGAACCCCAAAAACGCACTTAGAACCCTTGACACACAGAGAATTAGACCGCAAAACCTGAAAAACCCTCTTAACTTGCCAGACATGAGAGTCCCAGTCATCCGAAAAAATCAGAATATCATCCAGATACACTATCATAAATTTATCCAAAAAATCGCGGAAAATATCATGCATAAAGGACTGGAAGACTGAAGGGGCATTAGAAAGACCAAAAGGCATCACCAAATACTCAAAGTGGCCCTCGGGCGTATTAAATGCGGTTTTCCACTCATCCCCCTGCCTGATCCGCACCAAATTATACGCCCCACGGAGATCAATCTTAGAGAACCACTTGGCCCCCTTTATGCGAGCAAACAAATCAGTCAGCAACGGCAATGGGTATTGATATTTAACCGTGATTTTATTCAAAAGCCGATAATCAATACATGGTCTCAAAGAGCCGTCTTTTTTTGACACAAAGAAAAAACCGGCTCCTAAGGGAGATGACGATGGACGAATATGTCCCTTTTCCAAGGACTCCTTTATATATTCTCGCATAGCAGTATGTTCAGGCACAGACAGATTAAATAAACGACCCTTTGGGTATTTACTACCCGGAATTAAATCTATAGCACAATCGCACTCACGGTGCGGAGGTAGTGAACCCAGCTTGGGTTCTTCAAAGACGTCACGATAATCAGACAGGAACTCAGGGATTTCAGAGGGAATAGATGATGAAATGGACACCAAAGGTACGTCCCCATGAGTCCCCTTACATCCCCAGCTCAACACAGACATAGCTCTCCAGTCAAGGACTGGGTTGTGAGACTGCAGCCATGGCAATCCCAGCACCAAATCCTCATGTAGATTATACAGCACTAGAAAACGAATAGTCTCCTGGTGATCCGGATTAATACACATAGTCACTTGTGTCCAGTATTGTGGTTTATTATTAGCCAATGGGGTGGAGTCAATCCCCTTCAGAGGAATAAGAGTTTCCAAAGGCTCTAAATCATACCCACAACGATTGGCAAAGGACCAATCCATAAGACTCAAAGCGGCGCCAGAGTCGATATAGGCGTCAGTAGTAATAGATGACAAAGAGCAAATCAGGGTCACAGACAAAATAAATTTAGACTGTAAAGTGCCAATGGAAACGGATTTATCAAGCTTTTTAGTACGCTTAGAGCACGCTGATATAACATGAGTAGAATCCCCACAATAGAAACACAACCCATTTTTCCGTCTAAAATTCTGCCGCTCGCTTCTGGACAGAATTCTATCACACTGCATGCTTTCTGGCGTCTTCTCAGTGGACACCGCCAGATGGTGCACAGGTTTGCGCTCCCGCAGACGCCTATCGATCTGAATGGCCATTGTCATGGACTCATTCAGACCCGCAGGCACAGGGAACCCCACCATAACATCCTTAATGGCATCAGAGAGACCCTCTCTGAAAGTAGCCGCCAAGGCACACTCATTCCACTGAGTAAGCACAGACCATTTACGGAATCTTTGGCAGTAAATTTCAGCTTCATCTTGCCCCTGCGATAGGGACATCAAAGTTTTTTCTGCCTGAAGTTCCAAATGAGGTTCCTCATACAGCAAGCCCAAGGCCAAAAAAAACGCATCCACATTGCGCAACGCAGGATCCCCTGGTGCCAATGCAAAAGCCCAGTCTTGAGGGTCGCCGCGGAGCAAGGAAATCACAATCCCAACCTGCTGTGCAGAGTCTCCAGCAGAACGAGATTTCAGGGACAAAAATAGCTTACAATTATTTCTAAAATTCTGAAAGCTAGATCTATTCCCTGAGAAGAATTCCGGCAAAGGAATTCTCGGCTCAGATACCGGAGCATGAATAATAAAATCTTGCAAATTTTGTACTTTCGTGGTGAGATTATTCAAACCTGCAGTTACACTCTGAAGATCCATTATTAACAGGTGAACACAAAGCCATTCAAAGATTATAAGGAGAGAGAAAAAAAAAAAGAAAGACTGCAGCATAGACAGACTGGCAAGTGATCCAATTAAGAGCACAGAGGAAAAAAAAAAAAAAACTCTCAGCAGACTTCTTATTTCTCTCCTTTCTCAGCCAAGGATTTTAACCCTTTAGTGGGCCGGTCAAACTGTCATGATCTCCATGGCCAGAGAACTAGCATAAGCCTCTATAGGAACAAGCTCTTGGAAGATGTAACTGTACTGACCATGAACTAAACCTACCGCATCATCTAGAAGTAGCCAGGTAGCATGTCCTACTTTTTATCCCTATATGCCCAGCGCCGGCCGGAGAACTAAATAATGCTAGCAGAGGGAAATATAAGACCTGACTCACCTCTAGAGAAATGCCCAAAAGGAGACAGAAGCCCCCCACATATATTGGCGGTGATATGAGATGAAACAACAAACGCAGCAGGAAAATAGTTTTAGCAAATTTGAGGTCCGCTTTCTAGATAGCAGAAGACAGAAAGCATACTTTCATGGTCAGTAGAAAACCCTAACAAAACACATCCAGAAATTACTTTAGGACTCTGGCATTAACTCATAATACCAGAGTGGCAATTCCTGATCAACAAGAGCTTTCCAGACACAGTAACGAAACTGCAGCTGTGAACTGGAACCAAAATACAAAAACAAAACATGGACGAATGTCCAACTTATCTAGTAGATGTCTGGGAGCAGGAACAAGCACAGAGAGGCTTCTGATAACATTGTTGACTGGCAAGCATCTAACAGAGAAGCCAGGTTATATAGCGACACCCAGATCTAATCAGAACAGGTGAACAGGGAAGATGATGTCACAAGTTCAATTCCACCAGTAGCCACCGGGGGAGCCCAGAATCCAAATTCACAACAGACTCCCACATCTTGATGGGAACAGGTGAACAGAGAAGATGAAGACACCAGTTCAATTCCACCAGTAGCCACCTGGGGAGCCCAGAATCCAAATTCACAACAGTACCCCCCCTCAAGGAGGGGGCACCGAACCCTCACCAGAACCACCAGGGCGATCAGGATGGGCCCTATGAAAGGCACGAACCAGATCGGAGGCATGAACATCAGATGCATTCACCCAAGAATTATCCTCCTGGCCGTATCCCTTCCACTTGACCAGATACTGGAGTCTCCGTCTGGAAACACGAGAGTCTAAGATTTTCTCCACAACGTACTCCAACTCACCCTCAACCAACACCGGAGCAGGAGGCTCAACGGAAGGCACAACCGGTACCTCATACCTGCGCAATAATGACCGATGAAAAACGTTATGAATAGAAAAGGATGCAGGGAGGTCCAAACGGAAGGAAACAGGGTTAAGAATCTCCAATATCTTATACGGGCCGATAAACCGAGGCTTAAACTTAGGAGAAGAGACCCTCATAGGGACAAAACGAGAAGACAACCACACCAAATCCCCAACAGAAAGCCGAGGACCAACACGACGGTGGCGGTTGGCAAAAAGCTGAGTCTTCTCCTGGGACAACCTCAAATTGTCCACCACCTGCCCCCAGATCCGATGCAATCTCTCCACCACAGCATCCACTCCAGGACAATCCGAAGATTCCACCTGACCAGAGGAAAATCGAGGATGAAACCCCGAATTACAGAAAAACGGGGACACCAAAGTGGCAGAGCTGGCCCGATTATTGAGAGCGAACTCCGCCAATGGCAAAAAAGCAACCCAATCATCCTGGTCAGCAGACACAAAACACCTCAGATATGTCTCCAGGGTCTGATTAATCCGCTCGGTCTGGCCATTCGTCTGAGGATGGAAAGCGGACGAAAAAGATAAATCTATGCCCATCCTAGCACAGAATGCCCGCCAAAATCTAGACACGAATTGGGTCCCTCTGTCAGAAACGATATTCTCAGGAATACCATGCAAACGAACAACATTTTGAAAAAACAGAGGAACCAACTCGGAAGAAGAAGGTAACTTGGGCAGAGGAACCAAATGGACCATCTTAGAAAAACGGTCACACACCACCCAGATGACAGACATCTTCTGAGAAACAGGCAGATCTGAAATAAAATCCATCGAGATGTGCGTCCAAGGCCTCTTAGGAATAGGCAAGGGCAACAATAATCCACTAGCCCGAGAACAACAAGGCTTGGCCCGAGCACAAACGTCACAAGACTGCACAAAGCCTCGCACATCTCGTGACAGGGAAGGCCACCAGAAGGACCTTGCCACCAAATCCCTGGTACCAAAAATGCCAGGATGACCTGCCAACGCAGAAGAATGAACCTCAGAGATGACTCTACTGGTCCAATCATCAGGAACAAACAGTTTATCAGGTGGGCAACGATCAGGTCTATCCGCCTGAAACTCCTGCAAGGCCCGCCGCAGGTCTGGAGAAACGGCTGACAATACCACTCCATCCTTAAGGATACCTGTGGGCTCAGAGTTACCAGGCGAGTCAGGCTCAAAACTCCTAGAAAGGGCATCCGCCTTAACATTCTTAGAACCCGGTAGGTATGACACCACAAAATTAAACCGAGAGAAAAATAATGACCAGCGCGCCTGTCTAGGATTCAGGCGCCTGGCGGTCTCAAGATAAATCAAATTTTTGTGGTCAGTCAATACCACCACCTGATGTCTGGCCCCCTCAAGCCAATGGCGCCACTCCTCAAAAGCCCACTTCATGGCCAAAAGCTCCCGATTCCCAACATCATAATTCCGCTCAGCGGGCGAAAATTTACGGGAAAAGAAGGCACAAGGCCTCATCACGGAGCAGTCAGAACTTTTCTGCGACAACACTGCCCCAGCTCCGATCTCAGAAGCGTCGACCTCAACCTGAAAAGGTAGAGCAACATCAGGCTGACGCAACACAGGGGCAGAGGAAAAACGGCGCTTAAGCTCCCGAAAGGCCTCCACAGCATCAGGGGACCAATCAGCAACATCAGCACCCTTCTTAGTCAAATCGGTCAATGGCTTAGCAATATCCGAAAAACCAGCAATAAATCGACGATAAAAGTTAGCAAAGCCCAAAAATTTCTGAAGACTCTTAAGAGAAGAGGGCTGCGTCCAATCACAAATAGCTTGAACCTTGACAGGATCCATTTCAATGGAAGAGGGGGAAAAAATATATCCCAAAAAGGAAATCCTCTGTACCCCAAAAACACACTTAGAACCCTTCACACACAAAGAATTAGACCGCAAAACCTGAAAAACCCTCCTGACTTGCTGGACATGAGAGTCCCAGTCATCCGAAAAAATCAGAATATCATCCAGATACACAATCATAAATTTATCCAAATAATCGCGAAAAATATCATGCATAAAGGACTGGAAAACTGACGGAGCATTAGAAAGACCAAAAGGCATCACTAAATACTCAAAGTGGCCCTCGGGCGTATTAAATGCGGTTTTCCACTCATCCCCCTGCCTGATTCGCACCAAATTATACGCCCCACGAAGGTCAATCTTAGAGAACCACTTGGCCCCCTTTATGCGAGCAAACAAATCAGTCAGCAACGGCAATGGGTATTGATATTTAACAGTGATTTTATTCAAAAGCCGATAATCAATACATGGTCTCAAAGAGCCGTCTTTTTTTGACACAAAGAAAAAACCGGCTCCTAAGGGAGATGACGATGGACGAATATGTCCCTTTTCCAAGGACTCCTTTATATATTCTCGCATAGCAGCATGTTCAGGCACAGACAGATTAAATAAACGACCCTTTGGGTATTTACTACCCGGGATTAAATCTATGGCACAATCGCACTCTCGGTGCGGAGGTAACGAACCAAGCTTGGATTCTTCAAAGACGTCACGATAGTCAGACAGGAACTCAGGAATTTCAGAGGGAATGGATGATGAAATGGAAACCACAGGTACATCCCCATGAGCCCCCTTACATCCCCAGCTCAACACAGACATAGCTCTCCAGTCGAGGACTGGGTTGTGAGATTGCAGCCAAGGCAATCCTAGCACCAAATCATCATGTAGATTATACAGCACCAGAAAGCGAATAATCTCCTGGTGATCCGGATTAATACGCATAGTTACTTGTGTCCAGTATTGTGGTTTATTATTAGCCAATGGGGTGGAGTCAATCCCCTTCAGAGGAATAGGAGTCTCCAAAGGCTCTAAATCATACCCACAGCGTTTGGCAAAGGACCAATCCATAAGACTCAAAGCGGCGCCAGAGTCGACATAGGCGTCCGTGGTAATAGATGACAAAGAGCAAATCAGGGTCACAGATAGAATAAATTTAGACGGTAAGGTGCAAATGGAAACAGATTTACCAAGCTTTTTAGTGCGCTTAGAGCATGCTGATATAACATGAGTAGAATCACCACAATAGAAACACAACCCATTTTTCCGTCTAAAATTCTGCCGCTCGCTTCGGGACAGAATTCTATCACACTGCATACTCTCTGGCGACTTCTCAGTGGACACCGCCAGATGGTGCACTGGTTTGCGCTCCCGCAAACGCCTATCGATCTGAATAGCCATTGTCATGGACTCATTCAGACCCGCAGGCACAGGGAACCCCACCATAACATCCTTAATGGCATCAGAGAGACCCTCTCTGAAAGTCGCCGCCAGGGCGCACTCATTCCACTGAGTAAGCACAGACCATTTACGGAATCTTTGGCAGTAAATTTCCGCTTCATCTTGCCCCTGAGATAGGGACATCAAAGTTTTTTCTGCCTGAAGCTCCAAATGAGGTTCGTCATAAAGCAACCCCAAGGCCAGAAAAAACGCATCCACATTGAGCAACGCAGGATCCCCTGGTGTCAATGAAAAAGCCCAGTCTTGAGGGTCGCCCCGGAGCAAGGAAATCACAATCCTGACCTGCTGTGCAGGGTCTCCGGCAGAGCGAGATTTCAGGGACAAAAATAATTTGCAATTATTTCGAAAATTCTGAAACCCGGATCTATTCCCCGAGAAAAATTCCGGCAAAGGAATTCTCGGCTCAGATACAGGTGCATGACAAACAAAATCTTGCAAATTTTGTACCTTCGTGGCGAGATTATTCAAACCTGCAGTTACACTCTGAAGATCCATTACAAACAGGTGGACACAGAGCCATTCAAGGGTTAAGAGGAGGTAAGAAGCAGCTAGACAGCAATTAAGGGCTAGGCAGCAAAACTCTGAGGGGGAAAAAAAAAAAAAAAATTCCCTTCAACACTTCTTTTTCTCCTGCTTCAGCCCAAACAATTAACACTTTGAGGGCCGGTCAAACTGTCATGATCTCAATGGCAAGAGAACATAGCATAAGCATATATAGGAACTAGCTCTTGGAAGATGGGAACTGAGCTGACCATGAACTAAACCTAACGCACAACTAGCAGTGGCCGGGTAGCATGCCTACGTTGATTCTAGATGCCCAGCACCAGCCGGAGGACTAAATAAAGCTAGCAGAGGAAAATATTAGTCCTAGCTCACCTCTAGAGAAATACCCCGAAAGGAGACAGAGGCCCCCCACATGTATTGGCGGTGAGTTGAGATGAAATAACAAACGTAGTATGAAAATAGGTTTAGCAAATTTGAGGTCCACTTACTACATAGCAGAAGACAGAAAGGACACTTTCATGGTCAGCTGAAAACCCTATCAAAAACACCATCCAGAAATTACTTTAAAACTCTGGTATTAACTCATAACACCAGAGTGGCAATTCCTGTTCACAAGAGCTTTCCAGACACAGTAACGAAACTACAGCTGTGAACTGGAACAAAAATGCAAAAACAAACATGGACAAGAGTCCAACTTATCTAGTAGTTGTCTAGGAGCAGGAACAAGCACAGAGAGGCTTCTGATAACATTGTTGACCGGCAAGCAACTAACAGAGCAGCAAGGTTATATAGCGACTCCCACATCTTGATGGGAACAGGTGAACAGAGAAGATGAAGACACCAGTTCAATTCCACCAGTAGCCACCGGGGGAGCCCAGAATCCAAATTCACAACAGTGACCGCTCTCCCCGTCAGCCGACACACGTAATCACTCCTGTCAGTGTCTAGCGCTGAGCTCCCAAAGTGAGAAAGTTCACTGGAATTCATAGCTGACGTACGGCACCGCTGCGTGAGAACTTTCTCGGGCCATAAACCAGAAGTGGAAAGAATATAATATCACCATTAATCGGTCACGACCAACTGCTCCCTGCAAGGTTTCAGACAGCGGAGTGAAAAGAGTTATCAGAAGAGTTCTCCAAGAGCCAAGGACGCTTAAGGAGAGCTACACAAAGACATTTATTAAGCAGGTACAATGGTTTAATCGAAAATTATAGGTAATATACGCAACCTCCAAGGCTCGTATGCATGCTCACCACACAACCTCCATGGTCGGTATGCACGCTCACTACGCAAACTCCATAGCCTGTATGCAAGCTCACCACACAACCTCTGTGGCCTGTATGCATGCTCCCCACACAAGACTCCAGTGCTGAACAAAAAGCATGTTCAAGCGCGTTTACAGTTCAATAACCTTTAAACAAGCCTGTGAAATACTGGGAGAATATAGTCTGGTCAAAATTGAACTCTACGGATGCCATAATACCCATCATGATGGGAGGCCAAAAGGCACCGCATATCACCCCAAAAACACCATACAACAATGAAGTGTGGAGGTGGGAACATCATGGTGTGGGGCTATTTTTCAGCATACAGCTTTGGCAAACTTCATGTAATTGAAGGAAGGATGAATGAACAAGTGTACCGAGACATTCTGGGTAAAAAATCTGCTGCCATCTACCAGAATGATGATGATTATGAAATGAGGGTGGACATTTCAGCCAGACAATGATCCCACTCACAGCCACGGAAACTCAACTGGTGTCAGAGACAGAAAATAAAGCTACTAGAATGGCAGAGCCGATCACTGGACCTGAATTCTATAGAAAATGTATGGAAGGAACTAAGGCTCAGAATTCATAGAAGGAGCAGACAGAAATTTCAACATTTGAGGAGTGTTTTTGTGAAAGAATGGGCCACAATTCCACCTGAGCAATGCCTGCGACTAGTTTCTCCATACAGGAAGATTCATCACCAACAAAGGTTTTTATACAAAGTATTAAATACATTTCAGTAATGTGTTCAATACTTTTCCCTGTGCCATTTCTCATTTTTACACGTAACTTATGGACATCAATGATGATTTCTTCCCTGGGTGGATTGGATGGCTTGTTACCGACATCTGGGGAGATTTTCATGTCAATAGCACCTTTACAAATAGATTTAATTAGAACATTGGTGATGTGTTCAATACTTCTCTCATCCATTGTATATGATGCCTTTGCCCCTTTGGTGCCCATAGACCACAGACCAGACAGATGGACTCGGAGCTCCAGAGAACAACCTGCCCATGCTGCACCAATGTAACCGCTATTCCCCGTATTATAATAATAATAATAATAATTTTATTTATATAGCGCCAACATATTCCGCAGCACTTTACAACTTATAGAGGGGACTTATACAGACAACAGACATTACAGCATAACAGAAATCACAGTTCAAAACAGATACCAGGAGGAATGAGGGCCCTGCTGCTCGCAAGCTTACAATCTATGAGGAAAAGGGGAGACACAAGAGGTGGATGGTAACAATTGCTTTAGTTATTTGGACCAGCCATAGTGTAAGGCTCGGGTGTTCATGTAAAGCTGCATGAACCAGTTAACTGCCTAAGTATGTAACAGTACAGACACAGAGGCTATTAACTGCATAAAGTGTATGAGAACATGATGGAGGAACGTGATTATGTTGTTGTTTTTTATTAATAGGCCACACAGGGATAATTAGGTTAATGCGTTGAGGCGGTAGGCCAATCTGAACAAATGAGTTTTTAGTGCACGCTTAAAACTGTGGGGATTGGGGATTAATTGTATTAACCTAGGTAGTGCATTCCAAAGAATCGGCGCCGCACGTGTAAAGTCTTGGAGACGGGAGTGGGAGGTTCTGATTATTGAGGATGCTAACCTGAGGTCATTAGCAGAGCGGAGGGCACGGGTAGGTTGGTAGACTGAGACCAGAGAGGAGATGTAGGGTGGTGCTGAGCCATGGAGTGCTTTGTGGATGAGGGTAGTAGTTTTGTACTGGATTCTGGATTGGATGGGTAGCCAGTGTAATGACTGGCACAAGGTAGAGGCATCGGTGTAACGGTTGGCGAGGAATATGATCCTGGCAGCAGCATTCAGGACAGATTGGAGCGGGGAGAGTCTGGTAAAAGGTAGGCCAATTAGTAGAGAGTTACAATAGTCCAGACGAGAATGAATAAGTGAGACAGTAAGAGTTTTTGCAGAGTCGAAAGTAAGAAAAGGGCGAATTCTGGAAATGTTTTTGAGATGCAGATAAGAAGAGCGAGCCAGTGATCGGATGTGGGGGGTGAATTGTCATGATCTCTGCAGGCAGAGATCATAGCAAGCCTATAGAGGGACAAGCTCTCGGAAGATGGAACTATACTGACCATGAACTAAGCCTGCCGCGCAACTAGAAATAGCCAGGTAGCATTTCCTATTAATCGCTAGATGCCCAGCTCTGGCCTAAGACCTAAATAGCTAGCAGAGGGAAATATAAGACCTGGCTCACCTCTAGAGAAATATTCCAAAGAAGACAGTAGCCCCCCACATATAATGACGGTGAGTTCAGATGAAACAACAAACGCAGCAGGAAAATAGTCTTAGCAAATTTGAGGTCCGCTTACTAGATAGCAGAAGACAGATAGTATACTTTCATGGTCAGCAGAAAAATACTAACAAAACACCATCCAGAGATTACCTTAAACTCTGGCATTAACTCATAACGCCAGAGTAGCAATCCCTGATCGACGAGAGCTTTCCAGACACAGTAACAAAACTTCAGCTGCGAACTGGAACAAATAGGCAAAACAAAACATGGACAAAAGTCCAACTTATCAGTAGTTGTCTAGAAGCAGGAACAAGCACTGAGAGGCATCAGATAACATTGTTGACCGGCAAGAAACCACCAGAGAAATGAGCTTAAATAGCGACACCCACTACTGATGGAATCAGGTGAAACAGGAAAGAGGATGACAAGTCCAATTCCACAAGCGGCCACCGGGGGAGCCCAGAATCCAAATTCACAACAGTACCCCCCCCTCAAGGAGGGGGCACCGAACCCTCACCAGATCCACCAGGGCGACCAGGATGAGCCCTATGGAAGGCACGAACAAGATCAGAAGCATGAACATCAGATGCATTGACCCAAGAATTATCCTCCTGGCCGTAACCCTTCCAGTTGACCAGATACTGGAGTTTCCGTCTGGAAACACGAGAGTCCAAAATTTTCTCCACAACGTACTCCAACTCACCCTCAACCAACACCGGAGCAGGAGGCTCAACAGAAGGTACAACAGGTACCTCATACCTGCGCAATAACGACCGATGAAAAACGTTATGAATGGAAAAGGACGCAGGGAGGTCCAAACGGAAAGAAACAGGATTAAGAATCTCCAATATTCTATAAGGGCCGATGAACCGAGGTTTAAACTTAAGAGAAGAGACCCTCATAGGGACAAAACGAGAAGACAGCCACACTAAATCTCCAACACAAAGCCGAGAACCAACACGACGATGACGGTTGGCAAAACGCTGAGTCTTCTCCTGTGACAACTTCAAATTGTCCATAACCTGCCCCCAGATGTGATGCAATCTCTCCACCACCGCATCCACTCCAGGACAATCCGAGGATTCCACCTGACCGGAGGAAAATCGAGGGTGAAACCCCGAATTACAGAAAAACGGGGACACCAAGGTGGAAGAACTGGCCCGATTATTGAGGGCGAACTCTGCCAATGGCAAAAAAGCAACCCAATCATCCTGGTCAGCAGAGACAAAACACCTCAGATATGTCTCAAGGGTCTGATTAGTCCGCTCGGTCTGGCCATTAGTCTGAGGGTGAAAAGCAGATGAAAAAGACAAATCTATGCCCATCCTAGCACAGAATGCCCGCCAAAATCTAGACACAAATTGGGTACCTCTGTCAGAAACAATATTCTCAGGAATACCGTGCAATCGGACAACATTCTGAAAAAACAGAGGAACCAACTCAGAAGAAGAAGGCAACTTGGGCAGAGGAACCAAATGGACCATTTTAGAGAAACGGTCACAGACCACCCAGATGACAGACATCTTCTGGGAAACAGGCAGATCTGAAATAAAATCCATCGAGATGTGTGTCCAAGGCCTCTTAGGAATAGGCAAGGGCAACAGCAGTCCGCTAGCCCGAGAACTACAAGACTTGGCCCGAGCACAAACGTCACATGACTGCACAAAGACTCGCACATCTCGTGACAGAGAAGGCCACCAGAAGGATCTTGCCACCAAATCCCTGGTACCAAAAATTCCGGGATGACCTGCCAATGCAGAAGAATGTACCTCAGAGATGACTCTGCTGGTCCAATCATCCGGAACAAACAGTCTATCAGGCGGACAACGATCCGGTCTATCCGCCTGAAACTCTTGCAAGGACCGCCGCAGATCAGGAGAAACGGCCGACAAAATTACTCCCTCCCTAAGGATACCTGTGGGTTCAGAATTACCAGGAGAGTCCGGGTCAAAACTCCTAGAAAGGGCATCTGCCTTAACATTCTTAGAACCCGGTAGGTATGACACCACAAAATTAAAGCGAGAAAAAAATAAAGACCAGCGCGCCTGTCTAGGATTCAGGCGTCTGGCAGTCTCAAGATAAATCAAATTTTTGTGGTCAGTCAATACCACCACCTGATGCCTAGCCCCCTCGAGCCAATGGCGCCACTCCTCAAACGCCCACTTCATGGCCAAAAGCTCCCGATTCCCAACATCATAATTCCGCTCTGCGGGCGAAAATTTGCGAGAAAAGAAGGCACAAGGCCTAATGACGGAGCAGTCGGAACCTTTCTGCGACAACACTGCCCCAGCTCCGATCTCCGAAGCGTCAACCTCAACCTGAAAAGGCAGATTCACATCAGGCTGACGCAACACAGGGGCAGAGGCAAAACGGCGCTTAAGCTCCTGAAAGGCCTCTACAGCATGAGGGGACCAATTAGCAACATCAGCGCCTTGTCTGGTCAAATCAGTCAGTGGTTTAACGACATCCGAAAAACCAGCAATAAATCGGCGGTAAAAGTTGGCAAAGCCCAAAAATCTCTGAAGACCCTTAAGAGAGGAGGGCTGAGTCCAGTCACAAATAGCTTGCACCTTGACGGGATCCATCTCAATGGAAGAGGGAGAAAAAATATACCCCAAAAAGGAAATTTTCTGGACCCCAAAAACGCACTTAGACCCCTTCACACATAAAGAATTAGACCGCAGAACCTGAAAAACTCTCCTGACCTGCTGGACATGAGAGTCCCAGTCATCAGAAAAAATCAGAATATCATCCAGATATATTATCATAAATTTATCCAGAAAATCGCGGAAAATATCATGCATAAAAGACTGGAAAACTGAAGGGGCATTAGAAAGACCAAAAGGCATGACCAAATACTCAAAGTGGCCCTCGGGCGTATTAAATGCGGTCTTCCACTCATCCCCCTGCCTGATCCGCACCAAATTATACGCCCCACGAAGATCAATTTTAGAGAACCACTTAGCACCCTCTATACGAGCAAACAAATCAGTAAGCAATGGCAATGGGTATTGATACTTAACAGTGATCTTATTCAGAAGCCGATAATCAATACATGGTCTCAAAGAGCCGTCTTTTTTTGAGACAAAGAAAAACCCAGCTCCCAAGGGAGAAGAAGATGGACGAATATGTCCCTTTTCCAAAGACTCCTTTATATATTCCCGCATAGCAGCATGTTCCGGCACAGACAAATTAAACAAACGACCCTTTGGATATTTACAACCCGGTATCAAATCTATGGCACAATCGCACTCACGGTGCGGAGGTAACGACCCAAGCTTGGGTTCGTCAAAGACGTCTTGATAATCAGAGAGGAACTCAGGGACTTCAGAGGGAATGGACGACGAAATAGAAACCAAAGGTACGTCCCCATGAATACCCTTACATCCCCAGCTCAACACAGACATAGCTCTCCAGTCCAAGACTGGGTTGTGAGACTGCAACCATGGCAATCCCAGAACCAAATCGTCATGTAAATTATACAGCACCAGGAAACGAATAATCTCCTGGTGATCAGGATTGATACGCATGGTTACTTGTGTCCAATATTGTGGTTTATTATTAGCCAATGGGGTGGAGTCAATCCCCTTCAGAGGAATAAGAGTCTCCAAAGGCTCTAAATCAAAACCACAACGATTGGCAAAGGACCAATCCATAAGACTCAGAGCGGCGCCAGAGTCAACATAGGCGTCCGTGGCAATGGATGACAAAGAGCAAATCAGGGTTACAGACAAAATAAACTTAGACTGAATGGTGCCAATGGAAACAGACTTATCAAGCTTCTTTGTACGCCTAGAGCATGCCGATATAACATGAGTAGAATCCCCACAATAGAAACACAATCCATTCTTCCGTCTAAAATTCTGTCGCTCGCTCCTGGACAGAATTCTATCACACTGCATACTTTCTGGCGTCTTTTCCATAGACACCGCCAGATGGTGCATCGGTTTGCGCTCCCGCAGACGCCTATCAATCTGAATAGCCATTGTCATGGACTCATTCAGACCTGCAGGCAAAGGGAACCCCACCATAACATCCTTAACGGCATCAGAGAGACCTTCTCTGAAAATTGCCGCCAAGGCGCACTCATTCCACTGAGTAAGCACAGACCATTTACGGAATTTTTGGCAGAAAACTTCAGCTTCGTCTTGCCCCTGAGATAGTGCCATCAAAGTTTTTTCTGCCTGAAGTTCCAAATGAGGTTCCTCATAAAGCAAGCCCAAGGCCAGAAAAAACGCATCCACATCGCGTAACGCAGGATCCCCTGCTGGCAATGAGAAGGCCCAATCTTGAGGGTCACCCCTGAGCAAGGAAATCACAATCCTAACCTGCTGAGCAGGGTCTCCAGCTGAACGAGACTTCAGGGACAAATAAAGCTTACAATTATTTCGGAAATTCTGGAAGCTAGCTCTATTCCCTGTGAAGAACTCCGGCAAAGGAATTCTCGGCTCAGATACCGGAGCATGTACTACAAAATCTTGTAAATTTTGTACTTTCGTGATGAGATTATTCAAACCCGCAGTTACACTCTGGAGATCCATTATTGTCAGGTGCACACAGAGCATACAGAGATTAGGAGGAGAGAGAGAAAAAAGACTGCAGCAAGGCAGACTGGAGGAAAAAAAAAAAAAAAAAAAAATTCCAGCAGACTTCTTATAACTCTCCTTTCTCAACCTGGGTCTTTAACACTTTATTGGCCGGTCAAACTGTCATGATCTCTGCAGGCAGAGATCATAGCAAGCCTATAGAGGGACAAGCTCTCGGAAGATGGAACTATACTGACCATGAACTAAGCCTGCCGCGCAACTAGAAATAGCCAGGTAGCATTTCCTATTAATCGCTAGATGCCCAGCTCTGGCCTAAGACCTAAATAGCTAGCAGAGGGAAATATAAGACCTGGCTCACCTCTAGAGAAATATTCCAAAGAAGACAGTAGCCCCCCACATATAATGACGGTGAGTTCAGATGAAACAACAAACGCAGCAGGAAAATAGTCTTAGCAAATTTGAGGTCCGCTTACTAGATAGCAGAAGACAGATAGTATACTTTCATGGTCAGCAGAAAAATACTAACAAAACACCATCCAGAGATTACCTTAAACTCTGGCATTAACTCATAACGCCAGAGTAGCAATCCCTGATCGACGAGAGCTTTCCAGACACAGTAACAAAACTTCAGCTGCGAACTGGAACAAATAGGCAAAACAAAACATGGACAAAAGTCCAACTTATCAGTAGTTGTCTAGAAGCAGGAACAAGCACTGAGAGGCATCAGATAACATTGTTGACCGGCAAGAAACCACCAGAGAAATGAGCTTAAATAGCGACACCCACTACTGATGGAATCAGGTGAAACAGGAAAGAGGATGACAAGTCCAATTCCACAAGCGGCCACCGGGGGAGCCCAGAATCCAAATTCACAACAGTGAATGAAAGCTCGGAATCAAGGATGACTCCAAGGCAGCGGGCATGTTGCTTTGGAGTAATGGTGGAACCGCACACAGAGATGGCAATGTCGGGCAAAGGTAGGTTTGTAGAGGGAGAGAACACGAGGAGTTCAGTTTTTGACAGGTTCAGTTTCAGATAGAGGGAGGACATGATGTTAGAGACAGCGGTAAGACAATCACTGGTGTTTTCTAAAAAGGTCGGCGTGATAACAGGAGAAGAGGTATATAATTGGGTGTCGTCAGCATAGAGATGGTACTGGAAACCAAATCTACTGATTGTTTGTCCAATAGGGGCAGTATACAAAGAGAAGAGGAGGGGGCCTAGGACTGATCCTTGAGGAACCCCAACAGTAAGGGGAAGGTGAGAGGAGGAGGAACCAGCAAAACAAACAGTGAAGGATCGGCCAGAGAGATAGGAGGAGAACCAAGAGAGAACGGTGTCCTTGAGGCCGATGGAGCGGAGCATAGTGAGGAGGAGCTGATGATCCACAGTGTCGAATGCTGCGGAGAGATCCAAGAGAATTAGCATGGAATAGTGACCATTAGATTTAGCTGTTAGTAGGTCATTAGAGACTTTAGTGAGGGCAGTTTCAGTAGAGTGTAAAGAGCGGAAACCAGATTGAAGAGGGTCGAGAAGAGAATTATCTGAGAGATAGCGGGTAAGACGGGAGTGGACCAGGCGTTCCAGGAGTTTAGAGATGAAGGGAAGATTAGAGACAGGTCTATAATTAGCGGCATAATTTTGATCGAGGGAGGGCTTTTTAAGTAGTGGATGTATGATGGCATGCTTAAATGAGGAGGGAAAAATACCGGAAGTGAGGGAAAGGTGAAATATTTTTGTTAGGTGAGAGGTGACAGCCGGGGAAAGGGACTGGAGGAGATGCGACGGAATGGGGTCGCTGGTGCAAGTGGTCGGGCGAGAAGATGCAAGGAGCCTGCCCACCTGAAGGACGATGCCGCCATGATTGTGGTGGTAACTTCTTCCCGTTCTTATGATCAGAATCCGATGTATAAATAATTATCTTATTGTCTCTTGTATGGGATTGTTCTTCATCTGAGATGATCCTCGCTAATCCCATTACTCGGACTTTTGTACTGCGGCTTGTTGTGCGGCCGACGGCAACCCGGACACTGGCAGCCCTGACTATGCCGCGTGCTCCGTACCCCAGGAGACCATGAGCAGATTTATCCTCGTCTCTTACATCCTATCATAAATGCATTCAGTGACATCAATCCTCCCTCCTGGAATATTCCTGCCCTTAGTGAATCAGGAGGTTCATGATTAACAATGAGGCCGACTATTGGTACCACAAGAAAGAAGCCTCCGACCCCTGACGTCACTGCATGGATTACTCCAGCCCGTGTCTCATGTCAGGTTGTCAGCCCCGCCCCCTGGTGATGACATCACAGATATATGACACGTGGTCAGATCAGGGCTGTAAGTTTCCATCCTTTCTTTTATTCATCTTATTGATAAAAGCCTCTCCCAGCTGATAACAGGGAGCAATAGCCTCTATTTACCCATCCTACATTCAGCCTTACAGCCTGAGGTGGCTGATAACAGAGAGTGCAACGATCCATACACTTTGTCACGATAATATGAATATGCCATGTTTGAGTATATACCTAAAGGGTCCATGTCTTTTCAGACCCCCGCGGTGGGCTTTTCCGACCCCCCCTCTTCACTCTGCCTAGAAATCTCTCCACTCTCTTAGCCTGCAGGCAACTCCCTCCCCCTGCTATATAGTGTAATGTGAGACCAGCCAGCACATTCACTGAAGAATTTATATGGCTTTGTGCTGCAAAAGCCAGGGTCCTTAAACTCCTCATTTCCCCCTCCAGCCTAATACCAGCCAAAACTGGTGCAGAAACTGCATGGGACTCTTTGTTCTTTTAAAGCTATGTATAATGGCACTGGTCAGGGCTAGAGATATAAGGATTATATATTCCGGATGTCCATCGAGAGATCTATAACTCACTGAAATCTCTAGAAGCTAAAGCCAACGAGTGCAAGGAGTGGGATTCTCCATAAGCGGGTCATGTAACTACGCCATATTTATACTTAAAAGAACCCCCCTGACGTGGTGAACATCCTGATCATGGTGTCGTTAGTATACGAGGTTCATACAGCGAGTTAGGTACATATATGGTTTGTCATATAACTTTAAGAAAGGGGAGGATTCAGCCTCTGAGTGAGGTCACCACAGGGGGAGAGTGCCTTGGTTTTGGGCTGGGAGATAACTGAGTGGAACATCAGTCTTCACGTGTCTTTTGTCCAGAGTCTAGCTGCTATACAGATGTGTGATGCATCTTGATGTGTCCCCTGAGCACATGGTTAACTAGGAGATTAAATGATCGAAAGAAATGTAAGTGTTTTTTCAACTTTAATCCCATTTTATTTGTAATTGTACTTTACATATGATACTTGTCTTCTTTATAATACCTTTTTATACATCTGTAAACACTGCCTACCTTTTTTGGAGTAAAATATAACATTACTAGCTTTGTCTCTACTTGCTCTATAACGTACTGTCACATCCTCTGAAGTGAATTATGCTATTTTGGGTTGGCTCCGGCCCCGTTAAGAAATTGGAGCTGGTGGCAGCGGATTTGTCCTGTGCGTTTGGGAGGCTTTGTAGGGACTGGCGGCATTGATAATTATTGCTCCTGCCTGAGTGGGAGTAGTTATATCGCCCTCGCTGCAGTGTGCCCATTAGCCAGTACAAAGTAAGGCAGACTTTCTGGTGACTAATTATCATAGGTGCAGTACCCTGTCTGACCTGAGGGTAAGGGGGGCGCCAGAGAGCTGCAAGTTCCAAACAGGAACTGAGATGTGGGATATAGATAAATCCCCTTCAGAATGAACCAGGGGCAACCAAACAACCTCGGTTCATGACAAATTGGTGTGAGTGGTTGGGATGATAAAGGTATCCTCCCCGTGAACTGTGACACACTTGTACGGTAAAGGCCCTCAACATAATATTGTTATTCTTCCCCCTGTATCATGAAGGCGTCCCCCCGCTTTCTGTCTCCCATCTCTCCCAGTCTGTCAGGTTGGTCGCAGCAGTTTCCGATCACTGCTCACACTCAGCACTGCGGCTGCCAACAGAGAGTGGGAGAGAATGACAGGCAATAAACACAGAAAAAGATGGAAGATGTCAATATTGTGAGCAGAACGCGCAGCTCCTGGCAACAGCTCCGTCAGCGCAGAGTTGCACAGCACCAACAGCGACAATCCGGAACACTACATATCCCAGATTGTCTCTACAGTCTGCGGAATCAGTGCACACACATTACAAGTAACTCAGGATTAGTGCAGGGTAAGTAATGTAATGAATGTACACAGTGACTGCAACAGCAGAATAGTGAGTGCAGCTCTGGAGTATAATACAGGATGTAACTCAGGATCAGTAATGTAATGTATGTACACAGTGACTGCACCAGCAGAATAGTGAGCGCAGCTCTGGGGTATAATACAGGATGTAACTCAGGATCAGTAATGTAATGTACACAGTGTAACGTTTTTGAAGGCAAGAACGAGAGTGGACCCTCTGGACCGTGGAAGGGACAAACCTCCGGGCGAGCAGACCTAGAGTTAACCAACCCCTATACAGAGGCTGTCAGGCGCAGGCCCAGAGGCCGCCAATCCACAGTTGCAGACACCAAGAGGGACGGCTCAGAAGGAGGGAACAAGGAAGGGTACTAAACAAAAACACAGGAGCTGGGTAGGTGGAACCAACAGCAGGACCAGGAGGTAGGTACGTCAGGCTTGTACTAGAAGGAACACTGGACCAGAGACAGAACTGTAGAAAGGGAGAGAAACAAGAGAAGCTGAGTAAATGGCGACACAAAGAACGCAAGGCAAAGTAAGGTACACAAAGCTAGCACGGAGGTGCAATACTCAGAGAGGAAGGTGGCCGGAGGCAAAAGCCAACGCAAATGACACTCAGGCACCTCCTAGTAGGGGAGGTGGCTAGAAATACTGTGGGCCTTACCAGGATTGGCTGCCAAGGTTCTCTGGATCAAAACATCCGGGAACAGAAGATCCAGGACTGGAGAAGTGCGTCTATTGCAGAAGTCTGCGCACCTGCGCAGATGCTGCACACCTCCTAGCAGTGCGGGCAGCAGGACGTGGAGGAGGAGTCCGCCGAGAACGAGCGCACCACCTCCCGGAAGTAGGACAGCGGGGACGAGCAGAGATGGAAGCAGCCGGAGCCGCCGAGGAGGAAGAGAGAGACGCGCGCCGGGACCCGGAAGAAGAGTGACCAGGAACAGCAGCCACAGCAGAAGAAGCAGGGACGACGCGCTGGAAGCCAGGAGTGGAGCGACGAAGGTGAGTAGCGGCGGTAACAGTACCCCCTCCTTAAAATCCCCCCTCCGAAAGCTGGTGAGGATTTGGTGAGAAGACGAGGTGCATTGATATTCTCCAGAGGCTCCCACGATCTCTCCTCTGGGCCAAAACCCCTCCAATCCACCAAGAAAAACTCTCTCCCATGAACCTTCTTCATAGCTAGAATATCCCTCACTTAAAAAATGTTATCGGCACGAACAGACTGAGGAGAGGTACAGGAAGAAGAATGGAAGCGGTTAAGAACAACAGGTTTGAGCAGAGACACATGGAAGGTATTGGGAATACGGAGCGAGGCAGGCAACTTCAGCTTGTAAGCGGCATCGTTGACTCGACTCAGAATCTCAAAGGGACCGATGTAGCAAGGACCAAGTTTATAAGAAGGTATCTTGAGTCTGATGTAACGTGAGGAGAGCCAGACCTTGTCGCCGGGTAAAAATGGAGAGGAATCTAAGCGCCTTTTGTCTGCATGTCTTTTCATCTTGACAGATGCCTTATTGAGTGCTTCTTTAACCTCTCTCCATACTGAAGAAAAGTTCAAAATTAAAGAATCAGCTGCAGGGACTCCGGAAGTAGTGGAAATCGGAAGGGGTATATTCGGATGCTGACCAAACACGATGAAAAAAGGAGCCTTTGCTGAGGACTCACTGGAGTGATTATTATAGGCGAATTCAGCCCAAGGCAGAAGACTGACCCAATCATTTTGGTGGGCATTAGAGAAGTGACGAAGATAGGCAGCCACAATTTGATTTGTTCGCTCAGCTTGACCATTAGTCTGAGGGTGATAGGCAGACAAAAAATCAAGAGACACCTTCAAGAGTTTGCATAACACCCTCCAAAAATGCGAAGTAAATTGTACTCCTCTGTCGGACACGATGTTTTGAGGAAAACCGTGAAGTTTGAAGATATTAGAAATAAAGATCTTTGCCAATTCAGGAGCCGAGGGTAGTCCGGGCAGGGGAACAAAATGGGCCATCTTGGAGAACCGATCTACTACCGTAAGGATGACTGTACAACCAGAGGAATTCGGTAAATCGGTAATGAAGTCCATGGCGATATGCTGCCACGGACTAGATGGTACGGGAAGAGGAAGAAGACCTCCACGAGGTAACCGTCTAGGCACTTTGTTTTTAGCACAAGAAGGACAAGAGGCGACAAATGCTTCAATATCTTGACTGTTGTGAAATTGGATTTTGGGCTCCCCCGGTGGCCACTGGTGGAATTGAACTTGTGTGCATCATCCCCTCTGTTCACCTGTTCCCATCAGGATGTGGGAGTCGCTATTTAACCTTGCTCCTCTGTCACTTCCATGCCGGTCAACATTGTAATCAGAAGCCTTTCTGTGCATGTTCCTGCTACCAGACAACTTCCAGCTAAGTCGGACTTTTGTCCTTGTTTGTTTTTTGCATTTTGTTCCAGTTCACAGCTGCAGTTTCGTTTCTGTGTCTGGAAAGCTCTTGTGATCTGAAATTGCCACTCTGATGTTATGAGTTAAAACTAGAGTCTTAAAGTAATTTCAGGATGGTGTATTGATAGGGTTTTCAGCTGACCATGAAAGTACCCTTTCTGTCTTCCTGCTATCTAGTAAGCGGACCTCGATTTTGCTAAACCTATTTTCATACTACGTTTGTCATTTTCATCTTAAATCACCGCCAATATATGTGGGGGCCTCTGTCTGCCTTTCGGGGAAATTTCTCTAGAGGTGAGCCAGGACTATATTTTCCTCTGCCAGGATTAGTTAGTCCTCCGGCCGGCGCTGGGCGTCTAGGGATAAAACGCAGGCTACGCTACCCGGCTACTGTTAGTTGTGCGGCAGGTTTAGTTCATGGTCAGTTTAAGTTTCCATCCTTCCAAGAGCTAGTTCCTATGTATGCTGGGCTATGTTCTCTTGCCATTGAGAACCATAACACTTGACGTAACGAAGGCCACCAATAGTAGCGGGTGATGAGAAGGATGGTCTTCTTTATCCCGGCATGGCCTGCCAATTTAGAGGAATGTCCCCAACGAAGCACCCTTTCTTTGTCATCCTCCGCCACCAGGGTTTTACCCGGAGGAGGACAGATCATCCTTAAAAGAGCCACCATGACGACCTTGCTGGGATCCAAGATATGAGCTGGTTCTTCGTCGGCATCTTCTGGCTGAGAGAGCCTTGACAGTGCGTCTGCTTTGACATTTTTGTCGCCAGGCCGAAAATGAAGTTCGAAGTCGAAGCGGGCAAAAAACAGGGACCATCGAGCCTGTCGAGGATTAAGCCTTTGTGCTGTCTGAAGGTACGCCAGGTTCTTGTGGTCAGAGAAAATTACGAATGGATGAACAGCTCCCTGTTGTGATTTTGCTTTTTGCTCCCTCTAGTGGTCATTAGTGATTTGACTCTGGAGCTTCTGTCTTTTCCTATATCCTCACCTGGGCCGTTAGTTCAGGGGCGTTGCTATATAAGCTCCCTGGACCTTCAGTTCAATGCCTGGCATCGTTGAAATCAGAGCTAATCTGTTGTGCTCTTGTCCTATGATCCGGGTTCCTGTATTTCAAGCTAAGTCTGCTTCCTTGCTTTTTGCTTTTGTTTTGTTTGGTATTTTTGTCCAGCTTGTTCCAATCTGTATCCTGACCTTTGCTGGAAGCTCTAGGGGGCTGGTGTTCTCCCCCCGGACCGTTAGACGGTTCGGGGGTTCTTGAATCTCCAGCGTGGATTTTTATAGGGTTTTTGTTGACCAGATAAGTTATCTTGCTATATTCTGCTATTAGTAAGCTGGCCTCTCTTTGCTGAACCTGGTTCATTTCTGTGTTTGTCATTTCCTCTTACCTCACCGTTATTATTTGTGGGGGGCTTGTATCTTGCTTTGGGGTCCCTTTCTCTGGAGGCAAGAGAGGTCTTTGTTTTCTTCTCCTAGGGGTAGTTAGATTCTCCGGCTGGCGCGAGTCATCTAGCGATCACCGTAGGCATGATCCCCGGCTACTTCTAGTGTTGGCGTTAGGAGTAGCTATTTGGTCAACCCAGTTACCACAGCCCTATGAGCTGGATTTTTGAATCTCGCAGACTTACACGTTCCTCTGAGACCCTGTCCACTGGGGTCATAACAGTATGCCAGGCCAGTATTAAATGTTTAATGCATTGCAGAAGTGGGATTATAAGAAAGAAAATTTTGAGGTTTTTTTTTTCCTCTCTCATTTTTTATTTTTTTTTTTTCTTTTCTTTTCCCCTTTACCTCAGAGTGGCTTAAGTTTGCTGCAGACATGAATGTCCAGACCTTGATTACAAGTGTGGACCAGCTTGCCGCTCGTGTGCAGGGTATACAAGATTATGTTACCAGAAATCCTAGGTCTGAACCCAAGATTCCGATTCCTGAACTGTTTTCAGGAGACCGATTTAAGTTTAGGAATTTCAGGAATAATTGTAAATTGTTTTTGTCCCTGAAACCTTGTTCGTCTGGAGACTCTGCTCAACAAGTAAAAATTGTTATTTCATTCTTACGGGGTGACCCTCAAGATTGGGCTTTTTCGTTGGCGCCAGGAGATCCGGCATTGGCTGATATTGATGCGTTTTTTCTGGCGCTCAGTTTACTTTATGAGGAACCCAATCTTGAGATTCAGGCAGAGAAAGCCTTGCTGGCTATGTCTCAGGGCCAGGACGAGGCTGAGGTGTATTGCCAAAAATTTCGGAAATGGTCCGTGCTGACACATTGGAACGAGTGTGCACTGGCCGCTAATTTTAGAAATGGCCTTTCTGAGGCCATTAAGAATGTTATGGTGGGTTTTCCCATTCCCACAGGTCTGAATGATACCATGTCCCTGGCTATTCAAATTGACCGGCGGTTGCGGGAGCGCAAAACCGCAAATTCCCTCATGTTGTTGTCTGAACAGACACCTGATGTGATGCAATGTGATAGAAAAACCGCAAATTCCCTCATGGTGTTGTCTGAACAGACACCTGATTTGATGCAATGTGATAGAATCCTGACTAGAAATGAGAGGAAAATTCATAGACGCCGGAATGGCTTGTGCTACTACTGTGGTGATTCTACACATGTTATCTCAGCATGCTCTAAACGTATATCTAAGGTTGTTAGTCCTGTCACCGTTGGTAATTTGCATCCTAAGTTTATTCTGTCTGTAACTTTGATTTGCTCACTGTCATCTTATCCTGTCATGGCGTTTGTAGATTCAGGTGCTGCCCTGAGTCTTATGGATCTCTCATTTGCTAAGCGCTGTGGTTTTATTCTTGAACCATTAGAAAATCCTATCCCTCTTAGAGGTATTGATGCTACGCCATTAGCAGAAAATAAACCGCAGTATTGGACACAGGTTACCATGTGCATGACTCCTGAACACCGCGAGGTGATACGTTTTCTCGTTCTACATAAAATGCATGATTTGGTTGTTTTGGGGCTGCCATGGTTACAGACCCATAATCCAGTCCTTGACTGGAAGGCTATGTCAGTGTCTAGTTGGGGCTGTCGTGGTATTCATGAGGATTCCCTGCCTGTGTCTATTGCTTCTTCTACGCCTTCGGAAGTTCCTGAGTATTTGTCTGATTATCAGGATGTCTTTAGCGAGTCCAGGTCCAGTGCATTGCCTCCTCATAGGGAATGTGACTGTGCAATAGATTTGATTCCAGGCAGTAAGTTTCCTAAGGGAAGACTGTTTAATCTGTCGATACCTGAACATACCGCTATGCGTTCATATATCAAGGAGTCTCTGGAGAAAGGACACATCCGTCCGTCTTCTTCCCCTCTTGGTGCGGGATTCTTTTTTGTGGCTAAAAAGGACGGATCTTTGAGGCCTTGTATTGACTATCGGCTTTTAAATAAGATCACTGTCAAATTTCAGTATCCTTTGCCGCTGTTGTCTGACTTGTTTGCCCGGATTAAAGGTGCCAAGTGGTTTACCAAGATAGACCTTCGTGGTGCGTACAACCTTGTGCGCATTAAGCAAGGGGATGAATGGAAAACCGCATTCAATACGCCCGAAGGTCATTTTGAGTACTTGGTGATGCCTTTTGGGCTCTCTAATGCCCCTTCAGTTTTTCAGTCCTTCATGCATGACATTTTCCGGAACTATCTGGATAAATTTTTGATCGTTTATCTGGATGATATTCTGTTTTTTTCTGATAATTGGGACTCGCATGTGGAGCAGGTCAGGATGGTCTTTAACCCCTTCCCGACATGTGACGGAATAGTACGTCACATGTCGGGACCCCCGCTTTGATGTGCGCTCCGGCGGTGAGCGCACATCAAAGTCGCGACATGTCAGCTGTTTTTTACAGCTGACATGTGCGCGCAATAGCGGCGGGTGAAATCGCGATCACCCGCCGCTATTAACTAGTTAAATGCCGCTGTCAAACGCAGACAGCGGCATTTAACTACCGCATCCGGCCGTGCGGCCGGATATGAGCGCATCGCCGACCCCTGTCACATGATCGGGGGTCGGCGATGCTCCTCCATTGTAACCATAGAGGTCCTTGAGACCTCTATGGTTACTGATTGCCGGTGGCTGTGAGCGCCCCCCTGTGGTCGGCGCTCACAGCACACCTGCATTTTAGCTACATAACAGCGATCTGATGATCGCTGTTATGTAGCAGAGCCGATCGGGCTGTGCCTGCTTCTAGCCTCCCATGGAGGCTATAGAAGCATGGCAAAAGTAAAAAAAAAAAGTTTTTAAAAATGTGAAAAAAATAAAAAAAACATAAAAGTTTAAATCACCCCCCTTTCGCCCCAATCAAAATAAATCAATAAAAAAAAAAAAAAAACTACACATATTTGGTATCGCCGCGTTCAGAATCGCCCAATCTATCAATTAAAAAAAAGCATTAACCTGATCGCTAAATGGCGTAATGAGAAAAAAATTCGAAACGCCAGATTTACGTTTTTTTGGTCGCCACGACATTGCATTAAAATGCAATAACGGGCGATCAAAAGAACGTATCTACACCAAAATGCTATCATTAAAAACGCCAGCTCGGCACGCAAAAAATAAGCCCTCACCTGACCCCAGATCACGAAAAATGGAGACGCTACGAGTATCGGAAAATGGCGCAATTTTGTTTTGTTTTGTTTTTTGCAAAGTTTGGAATTTTTTTTCACCACTTAGGTGAAAAATAACCTAGTCATGTTAGGTGTCTATGAACTCGTAGTGACCTGGAGAATCATAATGGCAGGTCAGTTTTAGCATTTAGTGAACCTAGCAAAATAGGCAAGCAAAAAACAAGTGTGGGATTGCACTTTTTTTGCAATTTCACTGCACTTGGAATTTTTTTCCCGTTTTCTAGTACACGACATGCTAAAACCAATGATGTCGTTCAAAAGTACAACTCGTCCCGCAAAAAATAAGCCCTCACATGGCCAAATTGACGGAAAAATAAAAAAGTTATGGCTCTGGGAAGGAGGGTAGCGAAAAACGAAAACGGAAAAACGGAAAAAGCTCCGGGGGTGAAGGGGTTAAAATTTTGCGTGAAAATTCTTTGTTTGTCAAGGGCTCAAAGTGTCTTTTTGGTGTACAGAAGGTTCCCTTTTTGGGGTTCATTTTTTCCCCTTCTGCTGTGGAGATGGACCCAGTCAAGGTCCGAGCTATTCTTGATTGGACTCAGCCCTCGTCAGTTAAGAGTCTTCAGAAGTTCTTGGGTTTCGCTAACTTCTACCGTCGTTTTATCGCTAACTTTTCTAGCATTGTGAAACCTTTGACGGATATGACCAAGAAGGGCTCCGATGTGGTTAATTGGGCTCCTGCTGCCGTGGAGGCTTTCCAGGAGTTGAAACGTTGGTTTACTTCGGCGCCTGTTTTGTGTCAGCCTGATGTCTCGCTTCCCTTTCAGGTTGAGGTGGATGCTTCAGAGATTGGAGCAGGGGCCGTTTTGTCGCAGAGAGGCCCTGGTTGCTCTGTTATGAGACCTTGCGCCTTTTTCTCTAGGAAGTTTTCGCCTGCGGAGCGAAATTATGATGTGGGCAATCGGGAGTTGTTGGCCATGAAATGGGCATTTGAGGAGTGGCGTCATTGGCTCGAGGGTGCTAAGCATCGTGTGGTGGTCTTGACTGATCACAAAAATCTGATGTATCTCGAGTCTGCTAAACGCCTGAATCCTAGACAGGCCCGCTGGTCATTGTTTTTCTCCCGTTTTGACTTTGTTGTCTCGTATTTACCAGGTTCAAAAAATGTGAAGGCCGATGCTCTTTCCAGGAGCTTTGTGCCTGATGCTCCTGGAGTCGCTGAACCTGTTGGTATTCTTAAGGATGGTATTATCTTGTCAGCTATTTCTCCAGATCTGCGACGTGTGTTGCAGAGATTTCAGGCTGATAGGCCTGATTCTTGTCCACCTGACAGACTGTTTGTGCCTGATAAGTGGACCAGCAGAGTCATTTCCGAGGTTCATTCCTCGGTGTTGGCAGGTCACCCAGGAATTTTTGGCACCAGAGATCTGGTGGCCAGATCCTTTTGGTGGCCTTCCTTGTCTAGGGATGTGCGGTCATTTGTACAGTCCTGTGGGACTTGTGCTCGAGCTAAGCCTTGCTGTTCTCGTGCCAGCGGGTTGCTCTTGCCCTTGCCTCTCCCTAAGAGACCTTGGACACATATCTCCATGGATTTCATTTCTGATCTTCCGGTGTCTCAAGGCATGTCTGTTATCTGGGTGATATGTGATCGCTTCTCCAAGATGGTCCATTTGGTTCCTTTGCCTAAGCTGCCTTCCTCTTCCGATCTGGTTCCTGTGTTTTTCCAGAACGTGGTTCGTTTGCACGGCATCCCTGAGAATATTGTGTCAGACAGAGGATCCCAGTTCGTTTCCAGATTCTGGCGGTCCTTTTGTAGTAGGATGGGCATTGACTTGTCGTTTTCGTCTGCTTTCCATCCTCAGACTAATGGACAGACGGAGCGAACTAATCAGACTTTGGAGGCTTATTTGAGGTGTTTTGTCTCTGCTGATCAGGACGATTGGGTGACCTTCTTGCCGTTGGCTGAGTTTGCCCTTAATAATCGGGCTAGTTCCGCCACCTTGGTTTCGCCGTTTTTCTGCAACTCTGGTTTCCACCCTCGTTTTTCTTCGGGTCATGTGGAACCTTCTGACTGCCCTGGGGTGGATTCTGTGGTGGATAGGTTGCAGCGGATCTGGAATCTTGTGGTGGACAACTTGAAGTTGTCACAGGAGAGGGCTCAGCGCTTTGCCAACCGCCGCCGCGGTGTGGGTCCCCGACTACGTGTTGGGGATTTGGTGTGGCTTTCTTCCCGCTTTGTTCCTATGAAGGTTTCCTCTCCCAAATTTAAACCTCGTTTTATAGGTCCTTACAAGATATTGGAAATCCTTAATCCTGTATCCTTTCGCCTGGATCTTCCTGTGTCGTTTGCTATCCACAACGTGTTTCATAGGTCCTTGTTGCGGCGGTACGTTGTGCCTGTGGTTCCTTCTGCTGAGCCTCCTGCTCCGGTGTTGGTTGAGGGCGAGTTGGAGTACGTGGTGGAGAAGATCTTGGATTCTCGTCTCTCCAGGCGGAGGCTTCAGTACCTGGTCAAGTGGAAGGGCTATGGTCAGGAAGATAATTCCTGGGTGGTCGCCTCTGATGTTCATGCGGCCGATTTAGTTCGTGCCTTTCACGCCGCTCGTCCTGATCGCCCTGGTGGTCGTGGTGAGGGTTCGGTGACCCCTCACTAAGGGGGGGGTACTGTTGTGATTTTGCTTTTTGCTCCCTCTAGTGGTCATTAGTGATTTGACTCTGGAGCTTCTGTCTTTTCCTATATCCTCACCTGGGCCGTTAGTTCAGGGGCGTTGCTATATAAGCTCCCTGGACCTTCAGTTCAATGCCTGGCATCGTTGAAATCAGAGCTAATCTGTTGTGCTCTTGTCCTATGATCCGGGTTCCTGTATTTCAAGCTAAGTCTGCTTCCTTGCTTTTTGCTTTTGTTTTGTTTGGTATTTTTGTCCAGCTTGTTCCAATCTGTATCCTGACCTTTGCTGGAAGCTCTAGGGGGCTGGTGTTCTCCCCCCGGACCGTTAGACGGTTCGGGGGTTCTTGAATCTCCAGCGTGGATTTTTATAGGGTTTTTGTTGACCAGATAAGTTATCTTGCTATATTCTGCTATTAGTAAGCTGGCCTCTCTTTGCTGAACCTGGTTCATTTCTGTGTTTGTCATTTCCTCTTACCTCACCGTTATTATTTGTGGGGGGCTTGTATCTTGCTTTGGGGTCCCTTTCTCTGGAGGCAAGAGAGGTCTTTGTTTTCTTCTCCTAGGGGTAGTTAGATTCTCCGGCTGGCGCGAGTCATCTAGCGATCACCGTAGGCATGATCCCCGGCTACTTCTAGTGTTGGCGTTAGGAGTAGCTATTTGGTCAACCCAGTTACCACAGCCCTATGAGCTGGATTTTTGAATCTCGCAGACTTACACGTTCCTCTGAGACCCTGTCCACTGGGGTCATAACAGCTCCCTCTAGCAGATGCCTCCATTCCTCTAGGGCCAATTTTATGGCTAAGAGTTCTCGGTCTCCAATGGTATAATTACGCTCTGATGCAGAAAAAGTTTTAGAAAAGAATCCGCAGGGGACCGGTCGACCCATAGGAGACCTTTGGGAGAGCACTGCTCCGGCTCCCGTGGAAGAGGCATCCACCTCCAGGACGAATGACTTGTTAATTTCTGGATGGTGTAATACAGGAGCGGAGGAAAAAGACTGCTTCAGGAGCTCAAAGGCATTCTCGGCCTCCGGGGTCCAAATCTTCGGGTTGGAACCCTTATGAGTGAGAGCTAAAAGAGGTCGAATTACTGAGGAGAAGTGAGATATGAATTGCCTGTAGTAGTTGGCGAATCCCAGAAACCGCTGGATGGCTTTTACTCCAAAGGGACGCGTCCAATTAAGAATGGCATTCACATTCTCTGGATCCATCTTAAGACCAGAATCCGAAATGATGTATTCAAGAAAAGGCAAAGAAGTTTGTTTGAAGAGGCATTTCTCATACTTAGCATAGAGACGATTCTCCCTTAAACGTTGCAAAACCAAACGGACACTTCTTCTGTGTGTCGGTAAATCTACCGAAAAAACTAGGATGTCGTCCAAATACACCACCACACAGGAATAGAGAAGGTCCCGGAAGATGTCATTTATGAATTCTTGGAAGACTGCGGGAGCATTGCTGAGGCCAAACGGCATGACCAAGTATTCGTAATGACCGTCTCGAGTGTTATTTGCGGTCTTCCACTCATCTCCGGCGCGGATTCGGACTAGGTTATAAGCACCTCGAAGATCCAACTTAGTAAAAATTCGTGCTCCTCTCAGTCGATCAAAGAGCTCAGGAATGAGAGGCAGGGGGTACTTGTTTTTAACTGTAATGTTGTTTAAACCCCTGTAGTCAATGCAAGGTCGAAGTGCACCGTCCTTCTTCTTGACGAAAAATAATCTGGCTCCTGCGGGAGAAGAAGACTTTCGGATGAATCCTTTAGTTAAATTTTCTTGGATGTATTCAGACATGGCTTTGGTCTCAGCAGGTGAAAGTGGATAAATTCTCCGTCTAGGGGGAATGGAACCGGGAAGAAGCTCGATCGGGCAATCGTAGGAACGATGCGGAGGAAGAGTCTCAGCTTCTTTCTTATCAAAAACATCTATGAAGGACCAGTAGGGAGAAGGTAGTCCAGCGGGGACAGAATCCGTCGGTGGAGGAACAACAGGGCAAATGGACAGAAGACACTGTTTTTGACAAGTGGATCCCCAACGGAGCACGTCACCCGAACGCCAGTCAAGAGTAGGTTCATGAGTTCAGAGCCATGGTAACCCAAGTAACAGAGCATGGGCGAGGTTAGGCAGGACATAAAAAGTGATCCTTTCGTGATGTAGGGCTCCGATCCGTAGTTCTACCTTTTCAGTAACCATGGTGATTGCATCTGGCAAGGGTCTCCCATCTACGGAGGCAATCAAACGAGCAGAGTCCAAAGAGAGTACTGGAACGCGTAGCCTCCGAACCGCCTCAAGACTGATAAAATTGCCGGCCGCGCCCGAATCCACATACGCAAGCTCGGAAAAATGCTTCTGATTAAGAACGAGTAAGACAGACAGAAACAGGGGTTGAGAGGAATCAGGAACACCTAGGGAGGCCTCTCTTACCTGTCCTAGGCGGAGGAGTTTTCCGGTCTCTCAGGACAAGACCGCAATAAATGTGAGGCGCTACCACAGTAAAAGCAGAGTCCCTGGGAACGTCTCTCCCGACGGTGTTGCTCTGCCATCTTGACCCGATCAACTTGCATAGGCTCAGGTGCGGGTGCAGTAGGAGACGTCAAAGGAAGCGGACTTCCCGACCTGCGAACAGATGGTAAGGCGCGGTTAGGCCTCCTCTCTCTAGCAGACTCGCGAGATCGCTCTTGGAAGCGTAAGTCGATACGTGTAGACAGAGAGATGAGGTCTTCTAAAAAAGTTTGGGTATCTCGTCCAGCCAACTCATCCTTTATTCGACTGGACAGACCTCGCCAGAAGGCGCCAACCAATGCCTCATTGTTCCACCCTAGCTCAGAGGCTAGGGTACGAAAACGGATGGCATATTGGCCAACAGTTAGGGAACCTTGTTGAAGGCTAAAAAGCGACTCCGTCGTGGAAGCTAAACGCCCGGGTTCGTCAAAAACCCTGCGAAAGGTCTCCAGGAAAAAAGCTAACTGGGAAACTATGGGATCATCCCGCTCCCACAGGGGATTGATCCAAGCCAAAGCCTCCCCCTCTAAATGGGACACTATAAACGCCACCTTGGCCCGATCAGTAGGGTATTGTTGGGGGAGGAGTTCGAAGTGGAGACGGCACTGATTCAGGAACCCCCTACAGAGTTTGGGATCCCCGCTAAACCTGGGTGGTTTGCCAAGGCGAGGTGACGGATGGGGCAGAGAAGCAGAATTAGAGTCTTGTGTGACCAGCTGAACGGAGGCCGCAGAGGCTGACTGCAAGTTAAATAAGCGGTCATCTATAGAAGCCATATAGCTGAGCATGCGCGCCTGCGTATCTCGCTGCTGGGAGAGTTCTTGCTGCAAACCCGCTAGTTGAGTGGCATTAACTGGGTCGGAAGTCTGTAAAGCGGTCAGACGAGACTCCATGGTTTTCAAGAAGGTCATGATGCGCTGCTGATTGTCACGCAAGAGTGCTAATTCCTTCTGGGCAGAAAACGTGGTACCTGCGGGGTCCATGGCCTGAGTGTACCGTAACGTTTTTGAAGGCAAGAACGAGAGTGGACCCTCTGGACCGTGGAAGGGACATACCTCCGGGCGAGCAGACCTAGAGTTAACCAACCCCTATACAGGGGCTGTCAGGCGCAGGCCCAGAGGCTGCCAATCCACAGTTGCAGACACCAAGAGGGACGGCTCAGAAGGAGGGAACAAGGAAGGGTACTAAACAAAAACACAGGAGCTGGGTAGGTGGAACCAACAGCAGGACCAGGAGATAGGTACGTCAGATTTGTACTAGAAGGAACACTGGACCAGAGACAGAACTGTAGAAAGGGAGAGAAACAAGAGAAGCTGAGTAAATGGCGAAAAAAAGAACGCAAGGCAAAGTAAGGTACACAAAGCTAGCACGGAGGTGCAATACTCAGAGAGGAAGGTGGCCGGAGGCAAAAGCTAACGCAAATTACACTCAGGCACCTCCTAGTGGGGGAGGTGGCTAGAAACACTGTGGGCCTTACCAGGATTGCCTGCCAAGGTTCTCTGGATCAAAACATCCGGGAACAGAAGATCCAGGACTGGAGAAGTGCGTCTATTGCAGAAGTCTGCGCACCTGCGCAGACGCTGCACACCTCCTAGCAGTGCAGGCAGCAGGACGTGGTGGAGGAGTCCGCCGAGAACGAGCGCACCACCTCCCGGAAGTAGGACAGCGGGGACGAGCAGAGATGGAAGCAGCCGGAGCCACCGAGGAGGAAGAGAGACGCGCGCCGGGACCCGGAAGAAGAGTGACCAGGAACAGCAGCCACAGCAGAAGAAGCAGGGACGAAGGTGAGTAGCGGCGGTAACACACAGTGACTGCACCACCAGAATAGGGAGTGCAGCTCTGGAGTATAATACAGGATGTAACTCAGGATCAGTAATGTAACGTATGTACACAGTGACTGCACCAGCAGAATAGTGAGTGCAGCTCTGGAGTATAACACAGGATGTAACCCAGGATCAGTAATGTAATGTATGTACACAGTGACTGCACCAGCAGAATAGTATGTGCAGCTCTGGAGTATAATACAGGATGTAACTCAGGATCAGTAATGTAATGCATGTACACAGTGAGTGCACCAGCAGAATAGTGAGTGCAGCTCTGGAGTATAACACAGGATGTAACTCAGGATCAGTAATGTAATGTATGTACACAGTGACTGTGCAGCTCTGGAGTATAACACAGGATGTAACTCAGGATCAGTAATGTAATGTATGTACACAGTGACTGCACCAGCAGAATAGTATGTGCAGCTCTGGAGTATAATACAGGATGTAACTCAGGATCATTAATGTAATGCATGTACACAGTGACTGCACCAGCAGAATAGTAAGTGCAGCTCTGGAGAATAAAACAGGATGTAACTCAGGATCAGTAATGTAATGTATGTACACAGTGACTGCACCAGGTAACCACAAAAAGAAGGTGTACTAGTCCAAAGTAAATATAAATATCAACTTTATTGAAATACATACATGTATAGAAAGGCTAGAATGACGAAGGGTGAAAACCGGCCCTCGGATAGCACATAAAAGGGGGACCCAGCAACTCACACAAACCAGACGAAGGGGCATATAAATGTACACTAGTCCATAATAACCCCCTGCTCACACTTATATGTAAACACAAAGTGACCCAACAGTGGGGAAACAAATAGCAGTGGTAAAAAACAAAGGACCAGTGGCATACCTGATGACAGTATTAGCTGGATATGTGATGCGGCATCCCCCACCTCCCGACGCGCGTTTCGGATAAACCTTCCTCAAGAGAGGCATATCCATAATGAAAAACCCCATCCATTTATGCTCGCTGTTCCGGAAATCCATCCACCATTAAGACCGCCCACCACGTTGGTACACATGGGCCAATGTGACCAGACGCGGGGAGACGGCAGGAAATAGCGGAGAAATAACAAAGCGCATACTGCGCATGGCCGGAAGTATAGTCGCGGCCATCTTGGAACAGGTATAGTATGCCCACATCGCGAATATATGTTCTATGTAAATAAAATTACACAGGTGGCCGTACCTCAAAAACAGTAAAGCACGAAGGTGCCATTATATATATATAGAGGATGTGATCAACCAGGGAAAACAGTCAAAACGGCCATCTAAGTCGAACAAAAAAGTGCGACGTATAGCGCCATATGCATAGTGTCATATATATAAAAACAAAAGTACAACATACCACAGCACACAAAAAAGGCAATATAGGCATATGTTAAACAATATTATGACCGGTATACATAGCACAAACAGAGCAAAATATATCATGTAATATACAAATAACCAGACCATAATAAGGACACAGTGGCCACATTACCATATAAAGGTTACTAAATACTATAACATATCACATATTAGCAATAGACGACAATTGTTGAAGAGATATATGACTAATGATGATAAATGGTGTCGACGTAATCTTTTCAGATGGGGGATAACGGCACATACTTGAAACTGCAAATAATAAGGGAAAAATTAGAAACAAAAATTAAAACCATGATAAAAACAAGTGCGACTAAGCGCACGGTTATGGTGCACAGCAGCCAGCAGACATCAATTTAAAGGAAGGGAGCAAAGGAGAGTCCCTCATTTAACCCGAACGGATGAATAGTATTAAGTTGCCAAATCCATCTGGTCTCCAGTCTACCCAGTCTTTTGGTGAGGCCACCCCCCCTGATATTGATTTTAAGGGCATCAATCCCTTTAACTTTCAGGGAGGTACCATCACAGTTATGAAACTCCTTGAAGTGGTGGGGTAGGGTCTTAAGTGTGGATGTATCCGTGTGGGTACGTGCCGCCTCAATGCCCAGTACGTGTTCTCTTATGCGGACCTTTAGTTGGCACGTTGTTAGTCCAACATAAATTAATCCACACGGGCATGTGGCATGATATACCACATACCTCGTAGTACAGGTGATCCGCTGTCTAATTCTGAATTGTTTGGTGTTATCAAAGTTAGAGAATTCACTACATCGCACAACATTGGGGCAGGCGACACATCCACCACACGGAAAACATCCAACACTCCTAGAAAAATTGTCAAGAAACGTAGCCACCCCGTCACTAGAGTAATGACTGGAGACCAGATGGTCCCTCAGATTTTTAGCACGCCGAAAAGCCAGAGATGGCCTCTCAGGGAGCAATTTGGCAATACTAGAATCCACCCGTAAAATGGGCCAAGCCCTTTGAAGAATAGATCTAAGCCTATCCGATTGTGAGCTAAAGGTAGTAACGAATCTTAATGTAGAGGGATTATCAGTGTTAGACCGTACTGTATTGCCAAATAGGAGATTCTGGCGAGTAGCATGTTTGGCACGATTAAGAGCCCGTTTAATAGACCGATTACTGTACCCGCGGGATCTAAACCGCTCACTCAAATCCTCCGCCCATGAAAGGAAATCCGCCTCTGAAGAACATATCCGGCGTAGGCGGAGAAATTGCCCCACAGGTACAGAATTGATCATGTGGCGTGGATGGCCAGAAGAGGCGTGTAAGAGTGTATTTGTAGAAGTTTCCTTCCTGAAAATGTCCGTCTGTAGGGTTCCGGAGGGATCTCTCCTTATTGTCACATCGAGAAAATCCAAAGATTCACCACTATATATGAATGTAAGATGGATATTGAGATCATTGTCGTTAAGGGTATGAATCAACCGCTCAAGATCGACTGGAGTGCCCTGCCACATGAAGAAGATATCGTCAATATACCGAGTCCAGAAAGGGACCCGGTCCATAGACCCCAATTCATCGGACAGGAAGAGTTCCCTCTCCCACAGCCCCAGAAAGAGACCGGCATAGGCCGGCGCAAATGCCGCCCCCATGGCGGTCCCCTGGAGCTGCAGGTAGAAGTTGCCCTTGAACACAAAAAAGTTGTGTGTGAGGGTAAACTCTAAGAGTTCCAGCAGGAGGTCCCTGTATCCAATAGATAAAGATGAAGTAGAAAGGAAGAATCGGACCGCTGATAGCCCATCCTTATGTTTGATGTTAGTGTATAGGGATTCCACATCTGCTGAAACTAGTAGAGTATCACCCTCAATTTGCAGTCCATCGATCCTGCGCAGAAGATCACCCGTATCCTTGAGGAAGGAGGGGAGGCCCGAGACAAGAGGTTGGAGATGATAATCAATCCACTTGTTAATATTCTCCAAGAAGTTACCCCTACCCGAAATAATCGGTCTACCTGGTGGAGAGGATGTGCTCTTGTGGATCTTCGGGAGGAGGTAGAGGGTGGGAATAGTCGGTTCAGGAACCACCAGGGCAAGTCTAAGGTCGCGGGTGATAACGTCATTCTCCAGTGCACGTTTCAAAATGATGTCTAATTGACCCGAATATGCCGAGAGTGAATTATAAGTAAGCCTCCGGTAGCAAGTGCTGTTATTAAGCTGACGGAAAGCTTCCCTCTCGTACATATTAGTGGGCCAGAGAACGACGTTACCACCCTTGTCCGCTGGTTTAATAACAATATTCGGTAGCTCCAGAAGATATCCCAGACGACTCCTCTCCTCCCGAGAGAGATTATCATTATCCACACATGTTGGAACTTTATAGAGCTCATCCATAACCACCTTGACAAATAAATCAACATTGGTACATGTAGATAGTGAGGGGAACTTATTGGAGCGTGGACGAATTGTGGGTGGGATCTTACCTCCACCTCCAGTGTGTTCAATTGCCAATTCCTCTAGGATTCTCAGGGCCTCTTGTTCCTCCTCTGTCGGGAAAATAGATTGAGTGTTATTAGTACTAAAATATTTCTTAAAGAGCAATGATCTCGCAAACATATGCAGATCTTTAATAGTGGTGAACAAGTCAAAACCAGATGTAGGTGCAAAGGAGAGACCCCTCCCAAGAAGCCCCAAATCCACATCAGAAAGAGCATACTGACTTAGGTTAATCACCTTATTGTCCCTGATATTCCTTGGGACCGAAGGAGCTCTCCTGTATGGGTGATAGGAGTGATCCCGAAACCTATTACTTTCCAAAGGTCCAGTAGTAGACGTAGAGGCGATGGACACATCAGAGCCGCCACTTGTGGAAGTAATAGATGTAATTGACGGACTTTTCTGTAAATTGATATTATTTTTGCCACGCCACAAGTAGACTTTTTTATTTTGATAGTCCCTCAGATCTCTTGCATATTTCAGCATTTGAGTTTCCTGAATCTTTTTTACCATTAAGTCCATAGATTTATCTAAACTGGCTTCAAATTTATTAACTTTATCAGTTGGACATAGAGTTCGAACCTCAGATTGTAAGCCATCAATCAAACCATCCAGTTCACTGATCTTGGTGGTGTTCATTTCAATCAACAGTTGCATAAGTGTACTAGAGCAACCGTTACAGATCTCCTCCTATTTGGCAATAATTCCCGGATCCTCCACTGGATAGGATGGAATAACTCTTACCCTTAGTCCCCTCGGGATCATTTTGTTACCAATATATCTCTCCAAAAACATTTTATTCCACCAAATTCTAGTACGTTTCTCAATATAATTTTTAATGGTGAAAAGCTTATCGTCCCATATAGAATCTGCTGGCTGCGGTGCATCAACCCCACCGTCACGAAAAACCTTATCCATCTCACAGAGCCACGTTTTTTCTTTGGCCCGGAAATCCATGATGCCACCCAAAATGCCTGTGCATAACACAGAAAGAATTAGATAAAGACACGGAAAGCATATATGGCTTCTAACACAATGAAGCAACATAGTGCCATAGATAGAAGCCAAATGGAGCCGATGTGCAGGACACACCAAAATATATAGGTAACCACAAAAAGAAGGTGTACTAGTCTAAAGTAAATATAAATATCAACTTTATTGAAATACAAACATGTATAGAAAGGCTAAAATGACGAAGGGTGAAAACCGGCCCTCGGATAGCACATAAAAGGGGGACCCAGCAACTCACACAAACCAGACGAAGGGGCATATAAATGTACACTAGTCCATAATAACCCCCTGCTCACACTTATATGTAAACACAAAGTGACCCAACAGTGGGGAAACAAATAGCAGTGGTAAAAAAACAAAGGACCAGTGGCATACCTGATGACAGTATTAGCTGGATATGTGATGCGGCATCCCCCACCTCCCAACGCGCGTTTCGGATAAACCTTCCTCAAGAGAGGCATGTCCATAATGAAAAACCCCATCCTTTTATGCCCGCTGTTCCGGAAATCCATCCACCATTAAGACCGCCCACCACGTTGGTACACATGGGCCCATGTGACCAGACGCGGGGAGACGGCAGGAAATAGCGGAGAAATAACAAAGCGCATACTGCGCATGGCCGGAAGTATAGTCGCGGCCATCTTGGAACAGGTATAGTATGCCCACATCGCGAATATATGTTCTATGTAAATAAAATTACACAGGTGGCCGTACCTCAAAAACAGTAAAGCACGAAGGTGCCATTATATATATATAGAGGATGTGATCAACCAGGGAAAACAGTCAAAACGGCCATCTAAGTCGAACAAAAAAGTGCGACGTATAGCGCCATATGCATAGTGTCATATATATAAAAACAAAAGTACAACATACCACAGCACACAAAAAAGGCAATATAGGCATATGTTAAACAATATTATGACCACCTGTGTAATTTTATTTACATAGAACATATATTCACGATGTGGGCATACTATACCTGTTCCAAGATGGCCGCGACTATACTTCCGGCCATGCGCAGTATGCGCTTTGTTATTTCTCCGCTATTTCCTGCCGTCTCCCCGCGTCTGGTCACATGGGCCCATGTGTACCAACGTGGTGGGCGGTCTTAATGGTGGATGGATTTCCGGAACAGCGGGCATAAAAGGATGGGGTTTTTCATTATGGATATGCCTCTCTTGAGGAAGGTTTATCCGAAACGCGCGTCGGGAGGTGGGGGATGCCGCATCACATATCCAGCTAATACTGTCATCAGGTATGCCACTGGTCCTTTGTTTTTTACCACTGCTATTTGTTTCCCCACTGTTGGGTCACTTTGTGTTTACATATAAGTGTGAGCAGGGGGTTATTATGGACTAGTGTACATTTATATGCCCCTTCGTCTGGTTTGTGTGAGTTGCTGGGTCCCCCTTTTATGTGCTATCCGAGGGCCGGTTTTCACCCTTCGTCATTTTAGCCTTTCTATACATGTTTGTATTTCAATAAAGTTGATATTTATATTTACGTTGGACTAGTACACCTTCTTTTTGTGGTTACCTATATATTTTGGTGTGTCCTGCACATCGGCTCCATTTGGCTTCTATCTATGGCACTATGTTGCTTCATTGTGTTAGAAGCCATATATGCTTTCCGTGTCTTTATCTAATTCTTTCTGTGTTATGCACAGGCATTTTGGGCGGCATCATGGATTTCCGGGCCAAAGAAAAAACGTGGCTCTGTGAGATGGATAAGGTTTTTCGTGACGGTGGGGTTGATGCACCGCAGCCAGCAGATTCTATATGGGAGGATAAGCTTTCCACCATTAAAAATTATATTGAGAAACGTACTAGAATTTGGTGGAATAAAATGTTTTTGGAGAGATATATTGGTAACAAAATGATCCCGAGGGGACTAAGGGTAAGAGTTATTCCATCCTATCCAGTGGAGGATCCGGGAATTATTGCCAAATGGGAGGAGATCTGTAACGGTTGCTCTAGTACACTTATGCAACTGTTGATTGAAATGAACACCACCAAGATCAGTGAACTGGATGGTTTGATTGATGGCTTACAATCTGAGGTTCGAACTCTATGTCCAACTGATAAAGTTAATAAATTTGAAGCCAGTTTAGATAAATCTATGGACTTAATGGTAAAAAAGATTCAGGAAACTCAAATGCTGAAATATGCAAGAGATCTGAGGGACTATCAAAATAAAAAAGTCTACTTGTGGCGTGGCAAAAATAATATCAATTTACAGAAAAGTCCGTCAATTACATCTATTACTTCCACAAGTGGCGGCTCTGATGTGTCCATCGCCTCTACGTTTACTACTGGACCTTTGGAAAGTAATAGGTTTCGGGATCACTCCTATCACCCATACAGGAGAGCTCCTTCGGTCCCAAGGAATATCAGGGACAATAAGGTGATTAACCTAAGTCAGTATGCTCTTTCTGATGTGGATTTGGGGCTTCTTGGGAGGGGTCTCTCCTTTGCACCTACATCTGGTTTTGACTTGTTCACCACTATTAAAGATCTGCATATGTTTGCGAGATCATTGCTCTTTAAGAAATATTTTAGTACTAATAACACTCAATCTATTTTCCCGACAGAGGAGGAACAAGAGGCCCTGAGAATCCTAGAGGAATTGGCAATTGAACACACTGGAGGTGGAGGTAAGATCCCACCCACAATTCGTCCACGCTCCAATAAGTTCCCCTCACTATCTACATGTACCAATGTTGATTTATTTGTCAAGGTGGTTATGGATGAGCTCTATAAAGTTCCAACATGTGTGGTTAATGATAATCTCTCTCGGGAGGAGAGGAGTCGTCTGGGATATCTTCAGGAGCTACCGGATATTGTTATTAAACCAGCGGACAAGGGTGGTAATGTCGTTCTCTGGCCCACTAATATGTACGAGAGGGAAGCTTTCCGTCAGCTTAATAACAGCACTTGCTACCGGAGGCTTACTTATAATCCACTCTCGGCATATTCGGGTCAATTAGACATCATTTTGAAACGTGCACTGGAGAATGACGTTATCACCCGCGACCTTAGACTTGCCCTGGTGGTTCCTGAACCGACTATTCCCACCCTCTACCTCCTCCCGAAGATCCACAAGAGCACATCCTCTCCACCAGGTAGACCGATTATTTCGGGTAGGGGTAACTTCTTGGAGAATATTAACAAGTGGATTGATTATCATCTCCAACCTCTTGTCTCGGGCCTCCCCTCCTTCCTCAAGGATACGGGTGATCTTCTGCGCAGGATCGATGGACTGCAAATTGAGGGTGATACTCTACTAGTTTCAGCAGATGTGGAATCCCTATACACTAACATCAAACATAAGGATGGGCTATCAGCGGTCCGATTCTTCCTTTCTACTTCATCTTTATCTATTGGATTCAGGGACCTCCTGCTGGAACTCTTAGAGTTTACCCTCACACACAACTTTTTTGTGTTCAAGGGCAACTTCTACCTGCAGCTCCAGGGGACCGCCATGGGGGCGGCATTTGCGCCGGCCTATGCCGGTCTCTTTCTGGGGCTGTGGGAGAGGGAACTCTTCCTGTCCGATGAATTGGGGTCTATGGACCGGGTCCCTTTCTGGACTCGGTATATTGACGATATCTTCTTCATGTGGCAGGGCACTCCAGTCGATCTTGAGCGGTTGATTCATACCCTTAACGACAATGATCTCAATATCCATCTTACATTCATATATAGTGGTGAATCTTTGGATTTTCTCGATGTGACAATAAGGAGAGATCCCTCCGGAACCCTACAGACGGACATTTTCAGGAAGGAAACTTCTACAAATACACTCTTACACGCCTCTTCTGGCCATCCACGCCACATGATCAATTCTGTACCTGTGGGGCAATTTCTCCGCCTACGCCGGATATGTTCTTCAGAGGCGGATTTCCTTTCACGGGCGGAGGATTTGAGTGAGCGGTTTAGATCCCGCGGGTACAGTAATCGGTCTATTAAACGGGCTCTTAATCGTGCCAAACATGCTACTCGCCAGAATCTATTTGGCAATACAGTACGGTCTAACACTGATAATCCCTCTACATTAAGATTCGTTACTACCTTTAGCTCACAATCGGATAGGCTTAGATCTATTCTTCAAAGGGCTTGGCCCATTTTACGGGTGGATTCTAGTATTGCCAAATTGCTCCCTGAGAGGCCATCTCTGGCTTTTCGGCGTGCTAAAAATCTGAGGGACCATCTGGTCTCCAGTCATTACTCTAGTGACGGGATGGCTACGTTTCTTGACAATTTTTCTAGGAGTGTTGGATGTTTTCCGTGTGGTGGATGTGTCGCCTGCCCCAATGTTGTGCGATGTAGTGAATTCTCTAACTTTGATAACACCAAACAATTCAGAATTAGACAGCGGATCACCTGTACTACGAGGTATGTGGTATATCATGCCACATGCCCGTGTGGATTAATTTATGTTGGACAAACAACGCGCCAACTAAAGGTCCGCATAAGAGAACACGTACTGGGCATTGAGGCGGCACGTACCCACACGGATACATCCACACTTAAGACCCTACCCCGCCACTTCAAGGAGTTTCATAACTGTGATGGTACCTCCCTGAAAGTTAAAGGGATTGATGCCCTTAAAATCAATATCAGGGGGGGTGGCCTCACCAAAAGACTGGGTAGACTGGAGACCAGATGGATTTGGCAACTTAATACTATTCATCCGTTCGGGTTAAATGAGGGACTCTCCTTTGCTCCCTTCCTTTAAATTGATGTCTGCTGGCTGCTGTGCACCATAACCGTGCGCTTAGTCGCACTTGTTTTTATCATGGTTTTATTTTTTGTTTCTAATTTTTCCCTTATTATTTGCAGTTTCAAGTATGTGCCGTTATCCCCCATCTGAAAAGATTACGTTGACACCATTTATCATCATTAGTCATATATCTCTTCAACAATTGTCGTCTATGGCTAATATGTGATATGTTATAGTATTTAGTAACCTTTATATGGTAATGTGGCCACTGTGTCCTTATTATGGTCTGGTTATTTGTATATTACATGATATATTTTGCTCTGTTTGTGCTATGTATACCGGTCATAATATTGTTTAACATATGCCTATATTGCCTTTTTTGTGTGCTGTGGTATGTTGTACTTTTGTTTTTATATATATGACACTATGCATATGGCGCTATACGTCGCACTTTTTTGTTCGACTTAGATGGCCGTTTTGACTGTTTTCCCTGGTTGATCACATCCTCTATATATATATAATGGCACCTTCGTGCTTTACTGTTTTTGAGGTACGGCCACCTGTGTAATTTTATTTACATAGAACATATATTCGCGATGTGGGCATACTATACCTGTTCCAAGATGGCCGCGACTATACTTCCGGCCATGCGCAGTATGCGCTTTGTTATTTCTCCGCTATTTCCTGCCGTCTCCCCGCGTCTGGTCACATGGGCCCATGTGTACCAACGTGGTGGGCGGTCTTAATGGTGGATGGATTTCCGGAACAGCGGGCATAAAAGGATGGGGTTTTTCATTATGGATATGCCTCTCTTGAGGAAGGTTTACCCGAAACGCGCGTCGGGAGGTGGGGGATGCCGCATCACATATCCAGCTAATACTGTCATCAGGTATGCCACTGGTCCTTTGTTTTTTACCACTGCTATTTGTTTCCCCACTGTTGGGTCACTTTGTGTTTACATATAAGTGTGAGCAGGGGGTTATTATGGACTAGTGTACATTTATATGCCCCTTCGTCTGGTTTGTGTGAGTTGCTGGGTCCCCCTTTTATGTGCTATCCGAGGGCCGGTTTTCACCCTTCGTCATTTTAGCCTTTCTATACATGTTTGTATTTCAATAAAGTTGATATTTATATTTACGTTGGACTAGTACACCTTCTTTTTGTGGTTACCTATATATTTTGGTGTGTCCTGCACATCGGCTCCATTTGGCTTCTATCTATGGCACTATGTTGCTTCATTGTGTTAGAAGCCATATATGCTTTCCGTGTCTTTATATACAGTGACTGCACCAGCAGAATAGTGAGTGCAGCTCTGGAGTATAACACAGGATGTAACTCAGGATCAGTAATGTAATGTATGTACACAGTGACTGCACCAGCAGAATAGTGAGTGCAGCTCGGGAGTATAACACAGGATGTAACTCAGGATCAGTAATGTAATGTATGTACACAGTGACTGCACCAGCAGAATAGTAAGTGCAGCTCTGGAGTATAATACAGGATGTAACTCAGGATCAGTAATGTAATGCATGTACACAGTGACTGCACCAGCAGAATAGTGAGTGCAGCTCTGGAGTATAATACAGGACATATACGGTACACAATTATTTAGGGTTGGGGGAAGTTCATGTAGGTGTTTTGGCATCATACAGACATTACACCAGGGGGCTACATTTTCTGTCTGCAGTGATATAATATTATAATCCATTTTTGCTTCTTTTTTTTTAACTGGTTAAAATGGTCTCTAGCACCAGAACCGCCATCAGGGCATTACAGCCGTGACTGGCGTATGGGGCCCGGTGGGCAGAGGGGGCCCACATCGGGCCCCGTCTCATCTGCTCACCGGGCCCCTACCGGCAGCCGCGGGCTAAACCGGGCCCTTAGCGGCGCTGCAGCTGTTTAACGCTATTGACGTGCGGGCCCATGCCCGCACGTCAATAGTTAACAGCCGCCAGCCAATCTGAGGCTGGCAGCTGACGTCAGCCGCAGCGTGCATGTCACCGGCGTCTGACATCATTGCGCTTCAGCAGTGTGGAGAGAGCAGGAGCGCGGTGAGGTGAGAAGAACTTTTTTTTTTTTTTTTTTATTGAGAGCGGCGATCCGGGGGGCCCAGGGCAGAACGCTGGACACAGGGGCAGAAAGCTGGACACAGGGGCAGAAGGCTGGTCACAGGGGCAGAAGGCTGGACACAGGGGCAGAGCGCTGGACACAGGGGCAGAGCGCTGGACACAGGGGCAGAGCGCTGGACACAGGGGCAGAAAGCTGGACACTGGGGCAGAAAGCTGGACACTGGGGCAGAAAGCTGGACACTGGGGCAGAAAGCTGGACACTGGGGCAGAAAGCTGGACACTGGGGCAGAATGCTGGACACTGGGGCAGAATGCTGGACACTGGGGCAGAATGCTGGACACTGGGGCAGAATGCTGGACACGGGCAGAAAGCTGGACACAGGGGCAGAAAGCTGGACACAGGGGCAGAAAGCTGGACACAGGGGCAGAAAGCTGGACACAGGGGCAGAAAGCTGGACACAGGGGCAGAAAGCTGGACACAGGGGCAGAAAGCTGGACACAGGGGCAGAAAGCTGGACACAGGGGCAGAATGCTGGACACAGGGGCAGAATGCTGGACACAGGGGCAGAATGCTGGACACAGGGGCAGAATGCTGGACACAGGGGCAGAATGCTGGACACTGGTGCAGGGATGCTGGACACGGGCAGAAAGCTGGACACAGGGGCAGAAAGCTGGACACGGGCAGAAAGCTGGACACGGGCAGAAAGCTGGACACAGGGGCAGAAAGCTGGACACAGGGGCAGAAAGCTGGACACAGGGGCAGAAAGCTGGACACGGGCAGAAAGCAGGACACGGGCAGAAAACTGGACACAGGGGCAGAATGCTGGACACAGGGGCAGAAAGCTGGACACAGCGGCAGAAAGCTGGACACAGGGGCACAAAGCTGGACACGGGCAGAATGCTGGACACAGGGGCAGAAAGCTGGACACAAGGGCAGAAAGCTGGACACAGGGGCACAATGATGGACACAGGGGCAGAATGCTGGACACTGGGGCAGAATGCTGGACACGGGCCGATTGCTGGACACGGGCCGATTGCTGGACAGGGGCAGAAGGTTGGACACAGGGGCAGAAGGCTGGACAGGGGAAGAAGGCTGGACACAGGGGCAGAAGGCTGGACACGGGCAGAATGCAGGACACTGGTGCAGAGATGCTGGACACGGGCAGAACGCTGGACACTGGTGCAGAATGGAGATACACAGGGGGCAGGATGAAAGACATGGCGGCATGACTGGAGACACTGGGGCATGACTGGAGACAGATGGGGCAGGATTGGAAACAGATGGGGCAGAATGGAGACACAGGGGGCATGATTGCAGACATGGGGGCATGATTGGAGACGGGGCAGAATGGTGATACGGGCATGACTGAAGACAGATGGGGCAGGATCATGGGGCAGGATGGATACGATGGGAGACAGATGGGGCAGGATGGGGAGATCATATGGGGCAGAATGGATACTCATTAGGGCAGGATGAGAGAACATATGGCTGATGCCAGGAATGAGACACACGGGGGCTAGGATGGCGAATATTATTACCATAGGGGCTAATTAAGGGATATTATTACTGCAGTGATGTATTTATTTTATTTTTTGAGTATACTGTTTTAAATGGGGGGGCGGTCCTGTTACTGTGTAGAGTGATACTACGTTGCCTTCTTCATGTGGTGTAATGTAGAAGTTGGGAAAATTAAGTAATGTGCTCTGCAAGTGGAACTCGAGATAACTGTGTTATTCCCTGCAGAAACGAGTCCTGGCTGGATGAAGTGATGGCGGTCTGTGCTGGATGAAAGAAGGACTTCACCTAGAGACGTCACTGGTGAGTCAGTGTTACCTATACACTGACACTATACACTGTACACCATATACAGAGCTCCTGTGTATAATGTCACCGGTGATCACTGTATTACCTGTACACAGACACTGCATACTAAGTACAGATCTCCTGTGAATACTGGCACTGATAGTGATAGTATTGTGGGGTGTTTTTTATTACTGATCAGTATTGTAGTATTCAGTCACTATGTGGTGGTAATATGTGGTCTGGACATGGTGTTGTGGTATTTGTTCCTTGTATTTGATATTATTCGGTCACTGTGGTGGTAATATGGTGTCTGGTCATGGTGCTGTGGTATTTGTTCCTTGTATGTGGTATTATAGGTCATTTTAAAAATTGAAAAATAAAAATAAACCTAAATTGTATTGCATATTTTAACAAATATTTAATAGGTTACAGTAGAGTAGGGCCTGGCCAAAAGTGCCAACTTTGTTATTTTGGTGGCTTAAAAAAATCTTTTGGCCAAAACAAAAGCTGCCGGCTTTATGTGTGATCTGGTGATGGGAACTGTCAATGTGTGATAGGTGAGAAGTGGAGATTTTCCAAGAGAGAGCGGTGGGACTGTGGACAGTTCGAGGGGTGGAGCGTGGAGGCGGGGCTGGGTGGAGCCTGGGCGGAGTCTCAAGGGGGCCCCGAAAATGTTGCCAGTATGGGACCCCGAAATTTCTAGTGGCAGCCCTGTCTAGCACTAACAATGTTGAAAATGATCGGCTCTCGCTCCCTCCAGTGGTCAGTAGAGGTTTTACATATTAGAGAATTTTGGGATATTTTGTCTTATGAAATGAAGCTGTTTCTCTTCCCTGGTAGGTTGTTAGTTTTCTGCAGTAACATTGTGAAGAGTATAATATTTATTACTGGATATAAATACAGGATCAGTCAGAAGTCCGGACTATGTTGTTCATGTAATGGTTTTCCTGGCTCTTACTGGAATGTGTACATTGAAAATTCAGACTCGAGGCCGCAAATTCAAGAAGAAAATAAGGAGTAAAGAACCACGTGTCACCTCATTACACAACGTCTTACATCTTATACAAATGAAGGTGCCACTTAGTGCAGAACAGAGGAGATGGTGGTCGCGGCAGAAAGCGGTGGTGGCCATGCTGGGGAAGTGTGCCGTGAATTGGAATAAATTACCACCAGTGTCACTTGCAGAGACCGCTACCATCACCCCACCCATCCATGTTTCATAGTGGACACCGTACATGTATAGACCATTCACTCACCTTTTGTGCATCTCACACAGACATGGTGGCTGGTACCAAAATCTCTATTTGTGACTCCTCGGACCACAGATTTCCATTGATCTCATTTCTAGTCCTTGAGTTGCTCGGTCCACACAAGCCTCTTCTTGTTTGTGGTCCTCAGTTGCGGCTCCTCTGCAGAAATTTGACCATAGAGGCCACTTCTTGTCTCCTCTGGATATCTTGTGTCAGCTACTTAATTTCTGTGTATCATTTATGATGTGCTGTTATTTTGCGTCTTCCGACACTGGTCACGCTGATGAACTTATCCTCTGCAGCAGAGGTAATTCTTGGTTTTTCTCTTCCTGTGATGGCCTGCTATTGATGGTTTTTATGACTGCACTTGAGAACACCTTCAAGGATCTAGCAATTTTCTGCACGGACAGACCTGTGGCTTCTCTTCTCTTAGTTGAGTGTCTCTTGTCATATTCCAGCTTAGAACATTTGTGGATTCAGGTGAAACCTGTATGGAGTTGTCCACCAACGCTGCCCTACAAAACACCTGATGGTCGTAAACACTTTCTGACGGCCGGTGACTCTACACATGGGCTCTGGACAAGGAAACCTGTTCATTGGCAGCCATACCAAGGGACGACGGATGAAGATGATGGGGAGAAGTGAAAAGGATGTGAAGGTGTCATCGAGTAAGGAATTGGAGGTCTACCATGTTTTGGGTTTCTTTCCTTCCTCCCTTCCTGCTTTTGCTGCCTTCAGTCTGAATCTGCAATGTGCACACTCCAAAAACAACAAGGAAAACCATGACACGATCGGGGGTCACCAGCGTCAGAGTAGAAGCCATAATCATCAACATTAACAGAAATAAACACGTGGAATAGATCACTCTGTGTGTAATTACTCTATAGAATATACGAGTTTCACTTTTTGTACTGAAATAAATTCACTTTTGACGATATTCTCATTTAGTGAGCAACACCTGTATATAACCTGAAGCCAATGGTTTTGACTGTCTCCTAATGAAGAGTTAAACGTTGTCAAACAACTTAACTCCAATTATTGCCCCCTTATACAAGATGTCTGTTCATGGTGACCGATCTGCCCAAACTTCTACTTCCTGCTGCGCAATAGTCCAGTCATCGTTCAGTGCAGATATAGAGTCCAATAGTCTGTAAATTCCGGTGATCCAGCATCACGTTTACAAACATTTCTCCACACAAAACTCATGGGGCACAGAGTGCTAAGAAAATCAATTTCAGTTATAGATTTCCAAGGGATGGAGCGGTACAGGGGCCGGGACCCAGATCTGATCCCGCAAGAAGGCGAAGAACACAAAAAACAATACAAAAAGGGGTAAAGAAAAAAAACACCTAAAACACAAAGAACAACCCAGATTCTTTATATTTATTAATCCGGTCGCCACTTTGATCAGATTTTAGCATATTTGTAAATGGTTGAAGAATCCCCCCGCTCAGCTTATAATGCAGGAATAATGCAGGATTGGAGCAACTCAGCGCGGAGAAGGATGAAAGATGGTGAGGAGCTCGCAGCGCAGCACCACAACCTGCATCGCGTTAACCCTTCCTTTCCCAGGTGCCACAGTTAAATAAGGGAGGAGGAGGTTTCTCGGTTGCAGCTGCAGATTTGCAGCGCTCTGTCGCTTTAAGACTACAGACTGCGATACCTCAGATGAACTTCGCTGCAGACAGCAGAAGAAAAAAAAGGTGCGCGCGGGCCCCCGCCGCTATAATCCGTGATGTCATTATCCAGGTGTCAGTTTGCAGGAAAGGCAGAGACTCCGCTTGTTGCTAGGACGTGAAGGGTAAAGTCGGATGGGATTGGTTTTTCTATTTTCTCATCGAAACCAATGGCGAGCGATCAGCGTGAAGCCGCAGAACGGCACATTCTTCTCTGCTACCCGGACAAATAACCCACGGCAGCGGCGGCTACGCGGGGGGCTCAGCTCTCTGGTATTGGCTTCCACCGGGGGCTACGGTACAAAGGCTCCACCGACAAAGGAAAATCTAGGAGGCAGCGTCAGGGGGGATCAGACAAGAGGGCGGCGATGTGCCACATTATCCAGGAGACCAGCGGATCGATGGATTCAAATCCTGCAGATCAATCCGCCATCTGTCCACCATGACGGCTCAGGGCGAAGATGATTAGTCATGATTCTGATTCATTAAGTGACTCTGCAGAGCGGGCGGATCAGCATGAGACGACAGAATATTAATATTTCCAGCGCAGCCCAGAAAAATCTACAACTCAGCGCCGAGTTCTGGCCGCCATTGTACCAGCAGCAACTGATGCACCGACGAAACTCAGCGCCGAGTTCTGGCCGCCATTGTGCCAACAGCGTACGATGCACCGATGAAATCCAATGCCAAGTTCTGGTCACCATTGTACCAACAGCATACGATGCACCGACGAAACTCAGCTCCGAGTTCTGGCTGCCATTGTACCAACAGGATACTATGATGCACCAAAGAAACCCAATGCCAAGTTCTGGCCGCCATTGTACCGACAGTGAGTGTATGATGCACTGATGAAACTCAGCACAGAGTTCTGGCCGCCATTGTACCCACAGCAAAGGATGCACCGACGAAACTCAGGGCAAGTTCTGTCCGTCATTATACCAACAGCATATGATGCACCAGAGAAACCCAATGCCAAGTTCTGGCCTCCATTGTACCAACAGCGTACGATGCACCGACAAAGCTCAGGGCCAAGTTCTGGCCGCCATTGTACCAGCAGCGTAGTATGCACCGATGAAACTCAGCGCCAAGTTCTGGCCGCCATTGTACCAACAGTATACGATGCATAGACGAAACTCAGCGCCGAGTTCTGGCCAAAATTGTATCGACAGCATACAATGCACCGATGAAACTCAACGCCGAGTTCTGGCCGCCATTGTACCAACAGCGTACGATGCACCAACGAAACCCAATGCCGAGTTCTGATCGCCATTGTACCGACAGCATACGATGCACTGACGAAACCCAATGCCGAGTTCTGATCGCCATTGTACCGACAGCATACGATGCACTGACGAAACCCAATGCAGAGTTCTGATCGCCATTGTACCAACAGCATACGATGCACTGACGAAACTCAGCGCCAAGTTCTGGCCGCCATTGTACTGACAGCGTACGATGCACCAAAGAAACCAAAAGTCGAGTTCTGTCCGCCATTGTACCAACAGCGTACGATGCACCAACGAAATCCAATGCCGAGTTCTGATCGCCATTGTACCGACAGCATACGATGCACTGACGAAACCCAATGCCGAGTTCTGATCGCCATTGTACCGACAGCATACGATGCACTGATGAAACTCAGTGCCAAGTTCTGTCCGCCATTGTACTGACAGCGTACGATGCACCAAAGAAACCAAAAGTCGAGTTCTGTCCGCCATTGTACCAACAGCATACGATGCACCAACGAAACCCAACGCCAAGTTCTGGCAGCCATTGCACAGACTGTGTACGATGAACCGACGACTCACACTAAGCAACATATGTTCATAATGGCATGTTAAAGCAGCTATATAGGTTAAATAAACATGGCTGCAGAAATGGCGCCATCCCTGTCCAAAGGTTGCCAGAATCCGTCCCTTCCTCACCCCACAATCTACTAAAACTCTTGTGCATGCCTTCATCATCTCCCACCTTGATTACTGCAACACCCTCCTGTGTGGCCTCCCCGCTAACTCCCTTGCACCACTCCAGTCTGTCCTCAGCTCTGCTGCCTGGCTAATCCACCTCTCTCCTCGCTACTCCCCTCTGCAAATCCCTCCACTGGCTCCCAATTCCCCAACGAATCCAGTTCAAACTACTAACACGGATCTACAAATCCATCCACAACCTCTTCCCTCTCTATATCTCTGAACTAATCTCCCGATATCTTCCCTCACGCAATCTTCGATCCTACCAAGACCTCCTACTCTCCTCCACACTTATCCGCTCCTCACCTAACCGCCTCCAAGATTTCTCCCGAATATCCCCCCATCCTCTGGAATTCCACGCCACAACACGTCCGATTATCCACCACCCTCGGATCCTTCAGACGGAACCTGAAAACCCATCTCTTCAGGAAAGCCTACATCCTGCCGCCTCACCAACCACCTGAGCTGCCATGTCACCAACCACCTGAGCTGCCGCGATGCCACCACCAGAGCTGCCGCCTCACCAACCACCCGAGCTGCCACCTCATCACCACCAGAGCTGCCGCATCCCCGACCTTCCCCACTATCCCGTAGAATGTAAGTCTGCAAGGACAGGGTCCTCTCCCCTCTGTACCAGTCTGTCATCGTAAATTTGTGTACTGTAAATGATATCTATAACCCTGTATGTAAGTGCAGCGCCCCAGAGTCCTGGTCGTTGCAGTACTGTGGCTCCGCCACTAAGGGGAGCTATGGTACGTCTGATGGCACTGAAGGAGTTCATCTGACCAGGTATCACAGACACCAAGACATTTCACAGTCGGGCCTCCAGGGGGAGCTAAGGGTTCTATTCATTAGGCCACTCCTCACATACTGGTAAAACTGGGGGTAAGGCAGGAAGTTAGAGAGAAAGCTGACTGGGTTGGAACCAGGCAACACCTTGTGGCAGAGGGTGTTGTGGGGGAAGATTCGGTAGGGCCCCTGTCGGGGGTGGGATCCTGACAGAGGTCTGGCAACTTGAGAGAACGTCACGGGACCGTGCCTGCTCAGTATAGCGGCGGTGCCCAAGGAAGGATTAGAAGCGAGATAGATTGTGCTGAGTGAGAAACAAGATCAAAGCAACAAGGAGAATACCAGTAGGAGTCGTGCTGTGAGACCGAGGCAACATCCTACTGAGGCGCACAACCGGCGTCCGGAACGCCGAGGAAGTATTCATACATCTAGCTTCAAGCAATACTTCAAACCAACGGCAGGACAGTCAGTCTAAGGCGGGCTGTCTCACCTAAATCACCTACGAAGACATAGGGGGCAACTTGTGGAGAGGGGCGACTCTAGGGTCCCGGAAGAGCTCCGTGCCTACCCGTCATACGGGTGCCGTCCTAACCGTAACATCAGGGAGGGACGGAAGATTAGCAGAACATCATCTAATCCAGTTGTGAGGGAACTTAAGAAACAGACACAATAGTTGTGGGGACTTTCTGTAAGCTCAGCAGGGAAGGACCGCAACACATAGCGCTAGCAGGAAGGCACAGATTTCCACCTGCAAAGAGAACTCTGGAGGTGCCATTGGACCGGCCGGACTTGCGCAGCCTGGTTAACCGTATTCCGGATTGAGGACCCAGAGATCTTCAGTAAAGAGGTAAAGAGACTGCAACCTGGTGTCCTCGTTATTTACTGCACCGCACCACCACCACTATCCACATCCATTACTGTACGCCCCTCAGCAGGGTCACGGACCGGGTCTAGCCACCGTGACAACCCCAGAGCAGAGACTCAGAGGCCCGGTACCGGGTACCCCTCGGCCCTGCGGCAGTGGGGGCGCTACATAACCCTTTCTCATGTACAGCACCATGGAATTAATGTGCTATATAAATAAATAATATTACATTTCAGCCCTGTTCACTTTAATAAATCCAAGCTACAATACCACACACAACCTGCAGACAGGGGTGACACTGTTCTAGGAAGAAGGTAGAATGTTTTTGTAAATGGAAAGCCCATTTGATTGGTGGAGATTTTCAAGTTATGGCGGATTATAGCAGCAGTCGGGGCTATGCAAATCGTCCAGCATGGCTTCCACGTGGTACAGAAAGGCGACATGGCTCTGCACTGGTTGTAGTGTGAAGACACCTGTTCCAGCCTTATCAGCCCTCATCAGTGCACATTATGGAGACAGTGTTAAGATTTTATTGATTTGCGCCATCTTTTTGAAAATATTTTGGCACAGTTTATGCCAACCATATGACCCAAAATTGTGCACTTTTGAGCAAAAATTTGGCATTTCTTGCCACAAGATGGGAAAGTGGGTGAGGGAGGCAGCAAGGTGTTACCGAAATTCAGCAGTAACGGGCGATATTGCGCACACATCTGCAACCAAGATGCAAGAAATCAGTTAAGAGGAGTGAACTGATAGATTGGTGAGCTTTAGATTGGGGTATAAAATGAGCACTCATGTCCCTACAGGGGCCCAGTAATAAACCAGAGAGGGGCTGGTGGGATGAAGGGGAGAGGATACAGCAGATTTATACAGTCCGGCAGTACGGAGCCCTTTATTCACACAGAGCTGTTCCTGACTTGTCCCTCCTCATCAGCAGAGTCATGCAGAACGGTCTTCACACCGTATGACCCGTGAGATTGTGGCCTAGAGGGACAGGAGGAATGATCAGACCCTGAATCCAGCAGGGCCGCTGGATCTACACCACAGAGCCACACATTTCACTAATGTGGGCACAAGGCAGAAATAGGAAGGGAGTTCCGCACAATGTTACATTGTGTCCATGCCGTACACCAAGGGTTCTAACCTGCATTAGTCCATCCTCCTTTTGGCGATTTCCCTTGGTCAGGACCCCAGATATCGATGCTTCTGACCGGTGACAGGCGTCACATGCAGATTCTGTGCGGCGATTACTGAAGTTTTAGGACTCCTGCGGACATTTACTTTTCTTCTGATTTTCGGGGTGAACCCTCAGAGGTTATTAATGTGTTGTCCATTTAAATCAACATTTTATTTCCTTTTTCCCCCATAGTGATAGACTCTGCCACCATCTACAGGACACGTCCTCACGTCTGCAGTTACCGGACATCCCTCTGCGACTTTAGGGAACTACAACCCCCATCGTTCTTATTACCATAACTGCATGACCGGAAATAATCGAGGACAAAGCGTAGGATCCAAATACATTTTAATGCAAAGTTAAAAACAAACAACAATGAACATTAAATCCAAAGACTGTGCAAAACATGGAAACATTAAAAAAAGGCACAAAAAGTGGAATAAAAATGTCTGAGGCGGCGGAGTGGGAAGTGGCTGTACCGGGGGATGTGAGGGGTTAATGGCGGTCAGAGTGGCATCTACATACAGAGGCGTAGTGCGAGGGTCCCGTATTCTGCGGATTATGGGGGCATGCGCACTCCGACCGAATCAGAGCAACAACGCGGACAGGAAACAATTCAGACGGCTCCATAAAGGGGACCCCGAGCGGAGGCATCAAATATAGATCAGGGAATCGCATGATGATCAGCTGCTCACAGGGAGCATACACATTCTATAATATCTGTCCCCATGACAACACTGCCGGGAAAAGACAGGTCCTCTGTGAGCGGCTGCAGCTTTAGGGCTTTCCACCCACAAGAGGGCGCTGACAGGTATGTAGCGGCGACCCGCTGCTTCCCTGAGCACTGCATTCTGGGAGAAACACTATACAATATCATTACTTACCATGTAATTTCCTAATGTAGATTTAGATGCGACTCAGAAGTGGAGCGCCCCTTTAAATACACAGGTATAGACAGTGATAGAATCCTGATAGCAGTAAACAGTGCTGCAGGCGATCAGACTCCGGGACTTTACTAGTGCAGAGAGGATGAAAGCCGTCGTCTGATTGTACTGGTGATCTATAGTCAGTTATTAGGGTAACACACGTTACTGGAATGTATGATAAGCGGACGCCGCTGCTGCACATCGCCCCGCGGCCACTGATATGGCACAAGTCATCTGGTATTGCTTACAGCACGGGGGTGAGCACATATATCGCACCCCTGCTGAGGGCGCTGGACTGAAGAAAACAGCCCTACTGAAAATGGACCCCCACACATCACTCCTACTCCAGTCACACCCACAGCTGCATTCACAAGTCTGCTGACATGTCATGTCTTCTGCTCCAGTCACACCCACAGCTGCATTCACAAGTCTGCTGACATGTCGTGTCTTCTGCTCCAATCACAACCAGAGCTGCACTCACAATTCTGCTGCGATGTCATGTCTTCTGCTCCAATCACAACCAGAGCTGCACTCACAATTCTGCTGACATGTCATGTCTTCTGCTCCAGTCACACCCACAGGCTGCACTCACAATTCTGCTGACATGACATGTATTCTACTAGTCACAACCAGAGCTGCATTCAACATTCGGCTGACTGACATGTTGTGTCTTTGATACTAGTCACACCCACAGCTGCATTCACAATCCTTGGGTTCAGTCAGCACCTAGAGGTGAAGCTTTCCGCCCTAGACCCCAGATAAAGTCAGCCCCGGGGGCCACACATTCCCTTTGTGCTGCATGCAGAGCTGTGCCTATTGTACACACTGCATCTCCCACGCCGCGAGCAATCACCGGGGCGGCAGCTGTGCCGGGAGATCTAGAAAGTGGTACTGAGCAGAACTGTGAATGCAGCTCTGGATGTGAGTAGAGTATAGGACATGCTACACACTACATGAGGATGACCGGGATAAAGCAGCGGTGTGGGGGAGGCGACCCGCACCTTAGTGTTTTCTTAGGGGAGAATTTTGGAAATTTTGGTTGCTGGTGATTTAGAAGAAAAAGATAAATAAAACCGCTGCGGCGGCGAGTATATACGTAAGAATGGCGCACACAGAATCACACAGATTAGATACATTGTTACAAGGACGCATCACACACAGCGGCTCGGCCCTCCACCAACTTGGCACTACGCTACATTCCTGAGATTTTAGGGCCCCGATACAACCTGACCTCTCTGTGCCCAGCGGATACGAGAGAATAATAATGGCGGTCACATGATGGGGACCACTGACCGAAGAGGGGAAGGAACAGAGAACCGCTCAGTGAAGGGTTAAAAATGGAAACTATACAGACGGGCCCTAATAACGTCGGTCCTGGGAAGCCACAATCCTCCCAGGGGCCAATCAGGAGCAGAAAATGGCTGTGAGCTGGGCCTCCCCTCCTCTTGGAGCAGAGGGGCCCAGGGCCCCGAATTTGCACTTTGGGTTGAAACTATTCAGACCCCCAAGATTAGAAAATGACGTTCAATCATCAGATCATTAAAAGTTTCAGAACTTTCTAAAATAAAACAACAAACTTTCCATTTCAGTTTCTCATCATCTTCAAAACCTGCAGCTGCTGTAAGTGAATCCTACTTGCTTCCAGTCAGGGGTTGTTCTGCACAGCTGAGGGTTTGTTACATTGTACTCAGCCTATAGGATGTGTGCTGCAATGTATCAGTCTGTTTCCAGTCACTGCCAGTAAGCAGAGATCTAAGAACTGGCAGGGAACTGAAAGATAAAGTGTAAGAGAACGATGCAGAACGGTGGGACCAGCCCGGAGAAATAATGGCGCACACCCATCCCGACACACTGTAACAATAGTCAGCTGTGAGGACAGCTCCGGCAAGTAACATCACAGCGAGGAAGAAAGCACAGGAACCTCAGAATAACAACAGAAATCACATCTGTACCATATACACAGCCACAATCCGGGGGGCATCCTGGGTGGACGGCAGAATTACGAGCGCAGCTCTGTATCTTCACAGCTGGGTATAGCCACCACACAGCTTCATGTCTCCCAGCTTTTCAGCCTCCTGCACGGCCGATCTGTCCAATGATAAGCTCCTTCTTATGCAAATGGATTGTTTAGGAGTCCAAAAAAAATCGGGTAAAAAGTGAGAGCAGTAAAAGCCGTCCTACTGCCTGTCACCCAACTTTCCAATGTCATGAATGTGCAATCTGCCTCTCACATACAGTACATCCTTCCCCAAAATGATTTATTATTCTGGAGCATGGGAAAACTGGGAGAAAACCCCTGAGGGGCAGTCAGTGCAGCTTTACTGGCTATCACCCAGCTTTCCAAGCATCCTCAATGGCCAATCTGTCTCGTCAAAGAGCAATATGTTCCATCCCATGCAGATCGGTCATTCGGAGCGGGAAAATGAACGAGGCAGCTGGAACTGGAGCTTTCCAGGCTGTCACTCAGGTTTCCAAGAGCCATGAACGGCTGAAGTGTGTAGCTAAGTAAGAGTTCAAGCCTTGCTACACAGTCTGTGGGAAAGCTGGGTATTACCATACGGCCCTGTGCTGGCTCTGGCTAGTGGGGAAATCTCATGTGAGATGATGAATGCAGACAGACAGTGCTAGTCAGCTCCACGCAGAGCACTGGGGGGCACAGTGTGGGGAGCACAGTATGGGGGGGGGGGCACAGTATGGGGGAGCACAGTATGGGGGGGCACAGTGAACCAGCAAAAACATACCAAATAGATTAACCCCTTCAGCGCCGATCCCCGTACCTAGACTCGTCGACATAGAACGAGGGCAGTTCAGAAACTGCGGTGGCGGCCGGCTCCTCCGGTAACCAGTCAGTAAGGCACCTCACAGAACCCCCCCAATGCCGAGCGTCCCGGGCTCCACACACACATATATATTACATATCTTCACATTTACAGCAGACGCAGGGCGAGGGCCGGCAGGCGGACGATTTGGTTAACAGAAATCCGTATTTCACAGTCGACGACAACGTTTGTTTTCCTCTTTTTGGCCAATATAAAAATAAGGTATCGCAACTGAAAAGTGCGGGAAATCCAAAGAACAGACGGACGATTCCTCCGAAAAGATGATATTTACATCATTTTGGTTTGGACCTCAACAGCCACGAGCTTCACGCTATCACCATGGGGACGTCGTCTGAGAAGCCGGTGATCATCGGAGCATCATCATCATCGTCACCTGGAAGAGGAGGACAAGGCATCAGCATCATCACCCCGGAGGCAAAGAGCGCCATCGCCCCGAACACAAGAGAGCGCCATCGCCCCGGGCACAAGAGAGCGCCAATGCCCCGGACACAAGAGAGCGCCATCGCCCCGGACACAAGAGAGCGCCATCGCCCCGGACACAAGAGAGCGTCATCGCCCCGGACACAAGAGAGCGCCATCGTCCCGGTCATAAGAGAGCTCCATCGCCCCGGACACAAGAGAGCGCCATCGCCCCGGACACAAGAGAACGCCAATGCCCCGGACACAAGAGAGCGCCATCGCCCCGGACACAAGAGAGCGCCATCGCCCCGGACACAAGAGAGCGCCATCGCCCCGGATACAGGAGAGCGTCATCGCCCCGGACACAAGAGAGCGCCATCGTCCCGGTCATAAGAGAGCTCCATCGCCCCGGACACAAGAGAACGCCATCGCCCCGGACACAAGAGAACGCCATCGCCCCGGACACAAGAGAACGCCATCGCCCCGGACACAAGAGAACGCCATCGCCCCGGACACAAGAGAACGCCATCGCCCCGGACACAAAAGAACGTCATCGCCCCGGACACAAAAGAACGCCATCGCCCCGGACACAAAAGAACGCCATCGCCCCGGACACAAAAGAACGCCATCGCCCCGGACACAAAAGAACGCCATCGCCCCCGACACAGAGAGCGCCATCGCCCCGGACACAAGAGAACGCCATCGCCCCGGACACAAGAGAACGCCATCGCCCCGGACACAAGAGAACGCCATCGCCCCGGACACAAGAGAGCGCCATCGCCCCGGACACAAGAGAGCGCCATCGCCCCGGACACGAGAGAGCGCCATCGCCCCGGACACGAGAGAGCGCCATCGCCCCGGACACGAGAGAACGCCATCGCCCCGGACACAAGAGAACGCCATCGCCCCGGACACAAGAGAACGCCATCGCCCCGGACACAAAAGAACGCCATCGCCCCGGACACAAGAGAACGCCATCGCCCCGGACACAAGAGAGCGCCATCGCCCCGGACACAAGAGAGCGCCATCGCCCCGGACACAAGAGAGCGCCATCGCCCCGGACACAAGAGAGCGCCATCGCCCCGGACACAAGAGAGCGCCATCGCCCCGGACACGGAAAGCGCCATCGCCCCGGACACAGAGAGCGCCATCGCCCCGGACACAGAGAGCGCCATCGCCCCGGACACAGAGAGCGCCATCGCCCCGTACACCAGAGAGCGCCATCGCCCCGGACACAAGAGAGCGCCATCGCCCCGGACACAAGAGAGCGCCATCGCCCCGGACACAAGAGAGCGCCATCGCCCTGGACACGGAAAGCGCCATCGCCCCGGACACAGAGAGCGCCATCGCCCCGGACACAGAGAGCGCCATCGCCCCGGACACCAGAGAGCGCCATCGCCCCGGACACAGAGAGCGCCATCGCCCCGGACACAGAGAGCGCCATCGCCCCGGACACAGAGAGCGCCATCGCCCCGGACACAGAGAGCGCCATCGCCCCGGACACAGAGAGCGCCATCGCCCCCGACACAAGAGAGCACCATCGCCCCCGACACAGACAGCGCCATCGCCCCGGACACAAGAGAGCGCCATCGCCCCGGACACAAGAGAGCGCCATCGCCCCGGACACAAGAGAGCGCCATCTCCCCGGACACAAGAGAGCGCCATCGCCACGGACACAAGAGAGAGCCATCGCCCCGGACACAAGAGAGCGACATCACCCCGGACACAGACATTATACATCAAGATAATCTGGCATCTGATAATCTAGAACCTGCTTGGACAGATCTGCTTTAGGCTATGTGCACACGTCAGGATTTGTGGCAGAAATTTTCCTGACAAAAACCGGACATTTCTGCCAGAAATCCACATACGTTTTTACCGCGATTTTGACACGTTTTTTCCCAATGCATAGAATAGCGGGAAAAACGCGAAAAAACCCACAAAATTAATGAACATGCTGCTTTTTTTCACGGAAGAAAACGCACCATGTGCACAAAACATGCAGAATGCATTCTAAATGATAGGATGCATAATGTACACATTTTTAATGAGTTTTTATAGCGTTTTTATCGCGAAAAAAAGGTGAAAAAACCTGAACATGTGCACATACCGTTAAAGGGGAACTTCACCTGCAATCAGATCAGTGCTGCAGGGCGAGATGGAGACTGAAGGTAGCACAGCAGCAGGATGAAGTGCGTAGTCTACAGCAGTCTGGGAAAGTGTTGGCTTCCCAGTAGGATGCAGCTGACCAGTAGCCACCGTGGTTATTATACTGGTCCCCAGAGCCGGCAGGTGCCGCTTGTCTTACCTATATCATCCCCCGATGAGAAGATGGCGGCTCCAAGGCGCGAACTGTAGTGACTGTTTGCAAATGCGGTGAAGCTGTTCTGGAGTCGCCGGTGTCGCATGTACAATATAACGAAGCCACAGCCCATGGCCACCAGCAGCAGGAAAAGGACCGGGACCACGATCGAAGCCACATCCGAGGACTGCACGCTGGTGGACGGCAACGAGTCCACTCCTGAAAACAGCAGAGATACCACAAAAGCCAAACAGGCGACTCTCTGTTAGACTGCATGATCCAATCACATTTCCAAAACCTCTACTTCCTGTCAGTGAATGGGAACATTGGCCCGGATTCATGTTTGTACGTGACCCCCAGGTCTTTTCAGTTCCACCTAGTCGGACATTTATTTTGCACTTCACCCTCTGTTCCCCAGTATGGGAGTAGTTGTTTTTTTTAACCCAGGGTGTGCGGCCCATTCATTATTTGTGATTTAGCAAAAAAAATGGTTGTCCGAATTTTGGAGCAAACCAGGAGAAAGAACTATGCCGACAATAAGAAAAAAAAACCACATATGGAATGGAGGAAAACCATTCAATGAAAGCAAGCAGAGGTAGTGAAGAGATTAAACACAACAGTCTATCACCATTAAAGCCGAAAACCAGCAGCACAGATCTCACCTGTGCCAAGATGGTCATAGAGCAGCAGCGCCGGCTCCCCGCAGATCTGACCGCTGTATAGACACCGCGCCTGGACGCTGAACGTGTAACTGTGACCAAGTCTCAGGTCGGAAATCTTAAAGAAGTTCTCAGATGTGTTTCCCAGAGGAAAGGAGAGGTTCCTGGAGCTGTCAAACATGTGCACTTCATAACCCTGCACCAGGAGAGTATAGCAGAATAGTGATTGCAGCTCTGGGGTATAATACAGGATCAGTAATGTATGTACACAGTGACAGCACCAGCAGAATAGTGAGCGCAGCTCTGGAGTATAATACAGGATCAGTAATGTATGTACAGTGACTGCAACAGCAGAATAGTGAGTGCAGCTCTGAGGTATAATACAGGATGTAACTCAGGATCAGTAATGTAATGTATGTACACAGTGACAGCACCAGCAGAATAGTGAGTGCAGCTCTGGAGTATAATACAGGATGTAACTCAGGATCAGTAATGTAATGTATGTACACAGTGACTGCACCAGCAGAATAGTGAGTGCAGCTCTGGAGTATAATACAGGATGTAACTCAGGATCAGTAATGTATGTACACAGTGACTGCACCAGCAGCATAGTGAGTGCAGCTCTGGGGTATAATACAGGAGGTAACTCAGTATCAGTAATGTAATATATGTACATAGTGACTCCACCAGCAGAATAGTGAGTGCAGCTCTGGGATATAATACTGGATGTAACTCAGGATCAGTAATGTAATGTATGTACACAGTGACTGCACCAGCAGAATAGTGAGTGCAGCTCTGGGGTATAATACAGGATGTAACTCAGGATCAGTAATGTAATGTATGTACACAGTGACTGCACCTGCAGAATAGTGAGTGCAGCTCTGGAGTATAATACAGGATGTAACTCAGGATCAGTAATGTAATGTATGTACACAGTGACTGCACCAGCAGAATAGTGAGTGCAGCTCTGGAGTATAATACAGGATGTAACTCAGGATCAGTAATGTAATGTATGTACACAGTGACTGCACCAGCAGAATAGTGAGTGCAGCTCTGAGGCATAATACAGGATGCAATTCAGGATCAGTAATGTAATGTATATACACAGTGACTGCACCTGCAGCAGAATAGTGAGTGCAGCTCTGGAGTATTGTATACTTACTCTGGACTCATTGAAGTATTTTTCTCTTAGTGCTAAACTCTTCCAGAATAGGAGAATGTGATCTTTCTCAAAGATGAGTTTCAAGGCTTCTGGAGCAGACAGAGGAACTGAGGAAAAGTGTAGAAGAAGCGGAGTCAGCGGGAGGTTTAGGGTGTTTTCTGCTTACGTAGGGAGCGCTGCGGTCACACGGGTCTGTCGTCCTGCCGTTCTCTCACCTGTGCTGACTTTGGCGCTGGCCTCTTTGCTCATGTTCCGCAGCTGGACGATGGCGCTGTATTTTCCCCCGGGCTCCAGGTTTCCGATCCTGAACTCCACGGTGCTGTTCCGAGTGTTCACTTTGTAACTCTTCTCTGTCTTCATTATTAAATCTTTCATGGAGATGATGTACGCCTGGAATATAGCGGTATCCTGAGACTGCGCCGTGGACTGGACGCTCCCACTGATGACAGTTATAAGGTAGCATCTCTGCTTGCTGAATATGAATGAGGGAGGCTCACAGGTTTGTTACAGTGTGTCAGCGCAGCCAGTCCTCTGAGGACTAAACACATCACCAGCACAGATCAGCTCCTGTCCTAACTGCAGGCTGCGTGCTGTGACCTCCACTGACACATTGTAACGGATTGCAGCTATGTGAGTGCTCGGTACGTTCAGGTTTGTAATCTATAAATGTAAAAAATAATGCCTGCATCTACAGACAGCAAGCGGAGATCCTGACCGCGGTGCTGAATACACAGTCCGAGCAGGCGCAAGCGGGTCACACGGGGCAATCACTCACCAGCTCACTGTCCGGTGAATCGTACGGCGATTCCCACTTCATGATCACAAAGGTTTTCTCCACCTGCACGGCGTGAAGATGGCGAGGCGGCAGCCGGTTGTCGGGAATCATCTTGACCACAGCGTAGTCTGACGGGGGTCCCTGATACGGGGATGTGACCCGCACCTGACAAGAGACGCCGTAATGTCAGGACCCGCAATAACAGGCTCCAGCTGCACAGCGCGGCGCTAGGTCTCCTCACCAGGAACAAGTACTGCTCGTCTCTGCTCACACGGATGGTCACGTCGTGGAGAGTGGTTGTGATGTTCAGCGGATTCCTATGCAGCTCGGAGAATGACGTGGCATAATACACCCCGTACGTCTGGACGTGAAAGATCAGGAACAATGTTACTGAGGCCTCGGCCCCATATTTATTCTGCTCTACTCACAGCCAAAGCTGCACTTGTAAATCTGCAGCTTCCTGCGCCTCTGCTGCTCCCTGCTGGTGGCTGATGCACTACACCACGCACAGTCCATTAGATTGATCTACACTCCCAAGATGAAGTCTATGGTGTGCCCAGCAGAATTTTGGATGCAGCTCAGGCTGTGATTGGAGGGTAAGACATAAAATAGAAGAGCCTCTTACCACATTCCTGCTGCCCACCCAGCTGCACTCCACTGCCGTCTGGTTAATTACTTTTGCTTTCAGACTCGGGACTTCTGGTCTTGTTCCTTTCGTGGTAAAGTGCTCAAACGCCACAGAGCTCTCACCGTAAGACGACTGCGCCCAGGCCGAAATCTCGTACTCTGTGTGCGATGTCAGGTTCGTCACTGAGGAAAAACGACAAAGGGGAGAATAAGACAAAGCGAGGAAGGAACCAGTGCACAGAGCAGGTTATCAAGAGCCCAAATCAGTCCCCATAGATCCAGAGCTACAGCCTGTGTTATACCCAGTCACTGTGTACATACATTACTGATCCCGAGTTACCTCCTGTATTATACTCCAGAGCTGCACTCACTGTGTACATACATTACATTACTGATCCCGATTTACCTCCTGTATTATACTCCAGAGCTGCACTCACTATTCTGCTGGTGCAGTCACTGTGTACATACATTACATTACTGATCCTGAGTTACATCCTGTATAATACTCCAGAGCTGCACTCACTATTCTGCTGGTGCAGTCACTGTGTACATACATTACATTAATGATCCTGAGTTACATCCTGTATAATACACCAGAGCTGCACTCACTATTCTGCTGGTGCAGTCACTGTGTACATACATTACATTACTGATCCTGAGTTATATCCAGTATTATACTCCAGAGCTGCACTCACTATTCTGCTGGTGCAGTCACTGTGTACATATATTACATTACTGATCCTGAGTTACATCTTGTATTATACCCCAGAGCTGCACTCACTAATCTGCTGGTGCAGTCACTGTGTACCTACATTACTGATCCTGAGTTACATGCTGTATTATACTCCAGAGCTGCACTCACTATTCTGTTGGTGCAGTCAGTGTGTACATACATTACATTATTGATCCTGAGTTACATCCTGTATAATACTCCAGAGCTGCACTCACTATTCTGCTGGTACAGTCACTGTGTACATACATTACATTACTGATCCTGAGTTACATCCTGTATAATACTCTAGAGCTGCACTCACTATTCTGCTGGTGCAGTCACTGTGTACATACATTACATTACTGATCCTGAGTTATATCCAGTATTATACTCCAGAGCTGCACTCACTATTCTGCTGGTACAGTCACTGTGTACATACATTACATTAATGATCCTGAGTTACATCCTGTATAATACACCAGAGCTGCACTCACTATTCTGCTGGTGCAGTCACTGTGTACATACATTACATTACTGATCCTGAGTTATATCCAGTATTATACTCCAGAGCTGCACTCACTATTCTGCTGGTGCAGTCACTGTGTACATATATTACATTAGAGGACGTGACTTTCACCTGTCTGTGAGACACTTCGTCCATCAAAATGTAACGTTCTTCTCTCCTGAATATGAGAATCAAACTCCCAGGATAAAGTCACCGTATAACCTGTCATCTGAAAAACAATTCACATGTGTGACACTGTAAAGAGGCAGGAAAAGGTGGAGACAGAACGGAGGGATGCGGGGGAGGCACGACGGAGGGGAGGGGTGTGGGGGAGGCACAACGGAGGGGTGCGGGGGAGGCACGACGGAGGGGAGGGGTGTGGGGGAGGCACAACGGAGGGGTGCGGGGGAGGCACGACGGAGGGGAGGGGTGTGGGGGAGGCACAACGGAGGGGTGCGGGGGAGGCATGACGGAGGGGTGCGGGGGAAGCACGACGGAGGGGTGCGGGGGAGGCACGACGGAGGGGAGGGGTGTGGGGGAGGCACAATGGAGGGGTGCGGGGGAGGCACGACGGAGGGGAGGGGTGTGGGGGAGGCACAACGGAGGGGTGCGGGGGAGGCACGACGGAGGGGAGGGGTGCGGGGGAGGCACGACGGAGGGGTGCGGGGGAGGCACGACGGAGGGGAGGGGTGCGGGGGAGGCACGACGGAGGGGTGGGGTGCGGGGGAGGCACAACGGAGGGGTGCGGGGGAGGCACGACGGAGGGGTGCGGGGGAGGCACGACGGAGGGGTGCGGGGGAGGCACGACGGAGGGGAGGGGTGTGGGGGAGGCACAACGGAGGGTGGGGGGAGGCACAACGGAGGGGTGCGGGGGAGGCATAACGGAGGGGTGGGGGGAGGCACCATGGAGGGGTGCGGGGGAAGCACGACGGAGGGGTGCGGGGGAGGCACGACGGAGGGGAGGGGTGTGGGGGAGGCACAACGGAGGGTGGGGGAGGCACAACGGAGGGGTGCGGGGGGAGGGACGACGGAGGGGTGTGGGGGAAGCATGACGGAGGGGTGCGGGGGAGGCACGACGGAGGGGAGGGGTGTGGGGGAGGCACAACGGAGGGTGGGGGGAGGCATGACGGAGGGGTGCGGGGGAGGCACGACGGAGGGTTGCGGGGGAAGCAGGACAGAGGGGTGCGGAGGCTGAACACGTCAGTGCAGGACACATTTCTCTGTCTCTGTCCCAGGATGCGACTCACCAAAACATCAGAGTCGTCCCTCAGTGTAAACGCCACCGAATCCTCTTTAATTGTCTGAATTTTAATGGTTGGGGGAGGCACAACTATCAGAAACAAATAAGAAGACACCTGTAAGTACACCGGCCCCCTATGGCTGGGTATGTCTATGGTGTACAATGCACCAGAAGATGGACGGACCCCCTACATCTCGGCAGTTACCTTTTGCAGTGCTGATAGATTTGATGCTGCTCCATTCCCCGGCCCCCCGGCTAGTGACAGCGGCCACCTGAAACAACAGGAATTACAGAAGAGTTACTAAATTACTGCTATGAGACCAATCTGATGACGTCTGACCCATCCTGAGACCACCGGTCACAACGCCGTCTGTCCCATCCTGAGAGCACCGGTCACAACGTCGTCTGTCCCATCCTGAGAGCGCCGGTCACAACGCCATCTGACCCATCCTGAAAGCACGCCGGTCACAACGCCATCTGACCCATCCTGAAAGCACGCCAGTCACAACGCCGTCTGACCCATCCTGAGGGCACGCCGGTCACAACGCCGTCTGACCCATCTTGAAAGCAAGCCGGTCACAACGCTGTCTGACCCATCCTGAAAGCACGCCAGTCACAACGCCGTCTGACCCATCCTGAGGGCACGCCGGTCACAACGCCGTCTGACCCATCTTGAAAGCAAGCCGGTCACAACGCCATCTGACCCATCCTGAAAGCACGCCGGTCACAACGCCATCTGACCCATCCTGAAAGCATGCCAGTCACAACGCCGTCTGACCCATCCTGAGGGCACGCCGGTCACAACGCCGTCTGACCCATCCGGAGAGCGCCAGTCACAACACTGTCTGACCCATCCTGAAAGCACGCCAGTCACAACGCCGTCTGACCCATCCGGAGAGCGGCAGTCACAACGCAGTCTGACCCATCCTGTGGGCACGCCGGTCACAACGCCGTCTGACCCATCCTGAGAGCGTCAGTGACAACGCCGTCTGACCCATCCTGAAAGCAAGCCGGTCACAACGCTGTCTGACCTATCCTGAGGGCACGCCAGTCACAACGCCGTCTGACCCATCCGGAGGGCGCCAGTCACAACACTGTCTGACCCATCCTGAAAGCACACCAGTCACAACGCCGTCTGACCCATCCGGAGAGCGCCAGTCACAATGCAGTCTGACCCATCCTGAGGGCACGCCGGTCACAACGCCGTTGACCCATCCTGAGAGCGTCAGTGACAACGCCGTCTGACCCATCCTGAAAGCACGCCGGTCACAACGCTGCCTGACCCATCCTGAGAGCGCCAGTCACAACACCGTCTGACCCATCCTGAGAGCGCCGGTCACAAAGCCGCCTGTCTCATCCTGAGAGCGCCGGTCACAAAGCCGCCTGTCCAATCCTGAGAGCGCCGGTCACAAAGCCGTCTGACCCATCCTGAGAGCGTGCAGGTCACAACGCAGTCTGAACCATCCTGAGAGTGCCAGTCACAACGCCGTCTGACCCATCCTGAGAGCGCCGGTCACAACGCCGTCTGTCCCATCCTGAGAGCGCCGGTCACAACGCCATCTGACCCATCCTGAGAGCGCTGATCACAAAGCTGTCTGTCCCATCCTGAGAGTGTGCAGGTCACAACGCCGTCTGACCCATCCTGAGAGTGCCAGTCACAAAGCCGTCTGACCCATCCTGAGAGCGTGCAGGTCACAACGCCATCTGACCCATCCGGAGAGCGCCAGTCCCGACACTGTCTGACCCATCCTGAGGGCGCCAGTCACAACGCCGTCTGACCCATCCTGAGAGCGCCGGTCACAACGCCGTCTGTCCCATCCTGAGAGCGCCGGTCACAAAGCCATCTGACCCATCCTGAGAGTGTGCAGGTCACAACGCCGTCTGACCCATCCTGAGAGTGCCGGTCACAACGCCGTCTGACCCATCCTGAGAGTGCCGGTCACAAAGCCGTCTGACCCATCCTGAGAGTGCCAGTCACAAAGCCGTCTGACCCATCCTGAGAGCGTGCAGGTCACAACGCCGTCTGACCCATCCTGAGAGCGCCGATCACAAAGCTGTCTGTCCCATCCTGAGAGTGTGCAGTTCACAACGCCGTCTGACCCATCCTGAGAGTGCCAGTCACAAAGCCGTCTGACCCATCCTGAGAGCGTGCAGGTCACAACGCCATCTGACCCATCCGGAGAGCGCCAGTCACGACACTGTCTGACCCATCCTGAGGGCGCCAGTCACAACCCCGTCTGACCCATCCTGAGAGCGCGCCAGTCACAACGCCGTCTGACCCATCCGGAGAGCGCCAGTCACAACGCCGTCTGACCCATCCTGAGGGCGCCAGTCACAACGCTGTCTGACCCATCCTGAGAGTGCCGGTCACATTGCCGTCTGACCCATCCTGAGGGCGCCGGTCACAAAGCCGTCTGACCCATCCTGAGAGTGTGCAGGTCACAAAGCCATCTGACCCATCCTGAGAGCGCCGGTCACAAAGCCATCTGACCCATCCTGAGAGTGTGCAGGTCACAACGCCGTCTGACCCATCCTGAGAGTGCCGGTCACAACGCCGTCTGACCCATCCTGAGAGTGCCGGTCACAAAGCCGTCTGACCCATCCTGAGAGTGCCAGTCACAAAGCCGTCTGACCCATCCTGAGAGCGTGCAGGTCACAACGCCATCTGACCCATCCGGAGAGCGCCAGTCCCGACACTGTCTGACCCATCCTGAGGGCGCCAGTCACAACGCCGTCTGACCCATCCTGAGAGCGCCGGTCACAACGCCGTCTGTCCCATCCTGAGAGCGCCGGTCACAACGCCGTCTGACCCATCCTGAGAGCGCTGATCACAAAGCTGTCTGTCCCATCCTGAGAGTGTGCAGGTCACAACGCCGTCTGACCCATCCTGAGAGTGCCAGTCACAAAGCCGTCTGACCCATCCTGAGAGCGTGCAGGTCACAACGCCATCTGACCCATCCGGAGAGCGCCAGTCACGACACTGTCTGACCCATCCTGAGGGCGCCAGTCACAACCCCGTCTGACCCATCCTGAGAGCGCGCCAGTCACAACGCCGTCTGACCCATCCGGAGAGCGCCAGTTACAACGCCGTCTGACCCATCCTGAGGGCGCCAGTCACAACGCTGTCTGACCCATCCTGAGAGCGCCGGTCACATTGCCGTCTGACCCATCCTGAGGGCGCCGGTCACAAAGCCGTCTGACCCATCCTGAGAGTGTGCAGGTCACAAAGCCATCTGACCCATCCTGAGAGCGCCGGTCACAAAGCCATCTGACCCATCCTGAGAGCGTGCAGGTCACAACGCCGTCTGACCCATCCTGAGAGTGCCGGTCACAACGCCGTCTGACCCATCCTGAGAGTGTCGGTCACAAAGCCGTCTGACCCATCCTGAGAGCGCCGGTCACAACGCCGTCTGACCCATCCTGAGAGCGCCGGTCACAACGCCGTCTGACCCATCCTGAGAGCGCCGGTCACAACGCCGTCTGACCCATCCTGAGAGCGCCGGTCACAACGCCGTCTGACCCATCCTGAGAGCGCCGGTCACAACGCCGTCTGACTCATCCTGAGAGCGCCGGTCACAACGCCGTCTGACCCATCCTGAGAGCGCCAGTCACAACGCCGTCTGACCCATCCTGAGAGTGCGCCAGTCACAACGCCGTCTGACCCATCCGGAGAGCGCCAGTCACAACACTGTCTGACCCATCCTGAAAGCACACCAGTCACAACGCTGTCTGACCCATCCGGAGAGCGCCAGTCACAACGCCGTCTGACCCATCCTGAGGGCACGCCGGTCACAACGCCGTCTGACCCATCCTGAAAGCAAGCCGGTCACAACGCTGTCTGACCTATCCTGAGGGCACGCCGGTCAAAACGCCATCTGACCCATCCGGAGAGCGCCAGTCACAACACTGTCTGACCCATCCTGAAAGCACGCCAGTCACAACACCGTCTGACCCATCCGGAGAGCGCGCCGACAACGCCATCTGACCTGTCCGGTCACTTCACAGTAATGACTGGGAGTCTTGTTAATGGAAGAGCCCAAATATTGCAGAGCCGTAGTAACACTGGCAGCACTCACCCGCAGCGTGTACAAGGTTTTGGCTTCGGTATAGTGGATGTTATAGCAGAGGTCCTGCGTACTGAATGACGACCAACCCGTGGAAGTGTTTGTACTGTACTCCACCTGGAGGAAGGAGCGAGCAATTAATCTTATATAGCGTGCAGTATTGCACCTCTACCAGCAGGTGGCAGCAAAGACATGACGATCCTCTGATCAGCCCATATGCTCACCACATACTCCCGAATTAACCCATTAGGGTTTGCAGGAGGGGACCAACAACAAATGATGGTGGATGGAAGGTTCTTGTTCAGGTCCAGCTGCCGCAGCTGAGGCTGACCAGGAACTAGAGAGAGAAAACGATAATACAGCATCAACCTTCCTGGATACATGGATTAAAGTCGCACTGCAAGCTCCCCGTCTCAGTGATGTTTTCTAATAATCTCACTGGTGGTTTATATTTATTACTCCTTTCTATGGCTCCAGAGCTTGGGCAAATATGAACAGAATTGCAGTATAAAGCATGGTGGACAGGCAAGAACTGCAGCACTGTAACATTTATATGACGGCCTCCGTGGGCTCTACACACCTAATAGCCTGTGTGCCATCATGTGAGCAGGGCGATACTTACGTCCTTCAGGGGTGCGGAGGGTGATCAGGTCATTGCTGTTGTGCACCTTGCGCAGACATTGCACCTGGACCTTCACCTGATACGTCGTGTCCGGTTTAAGGATCTTTAATATGCAGACTGTCTTGCTGCTTTGAGTTTCCAGAATTTTCCATGTGCTTTCCCCGATAGCCCTGCAGACACGGGAGACACAAAGATGGGAAGAAACGATGTGGTAAGGAGATGCAGTACCGATGAACAGCCACTAGGAGGCACCCATTGCTGTGCATGCATCTGAGCTGGGGACGTATTTGTCAGGGGGCTCAGTGTTACGTGGGACTGATGCAGAGTGCTACGTGGGACTGACGCAGAGCGCTACGTGGGACTGACACAGAGCGCTATGTGGGAGCCATGCAGAGCGTTACGTGGGACTGATGCAGAGCGTTACGTGGGACTGACGCAGAGCGCTATGTGGGACTGACGCAGAGTGCTACGTGGGACTGACGCAGAGTGCTACGTGGGACTGACGCAGAGCGCTACGTGGGAGTCATGCAGAGCATTATGTGGGACTGATGCAGAGTTTTATATGGGACTGATGCAGAGCGTTATGTGGGACTGATGCAGAGCACTACGTGGGAGTCATGCAGAGCGTTATGTGGGACTGATGCAGAGTGTTACATGGGACTGATGCAGAGCTTTACGTTACGTGGGACTGACGCAGAGCGCTATGTGGGACTGACGCAGAGCGCTACGTGGGACTGATGCAGAGCGTTACGTGGGACTGACGCAGAGCATTACGTGGGACTGATGCAAAGTGCTAAGTGGGACTGATGCAGAGCATTACGTGGGACTGACGCAGAGCGTTACGTGAACTGATGCAGAGCATCAGTCAGCGATGAGAGGATGATACAAGGCGCTCATATGTCCTCCTTTACACATCTATTTTTAACCATCACATATTGATTTTGCACAAAACGTGAGACATTATGTACAAGTGAGATGAACAAGAAAACTCTATTGTAGCCAAAAATGTACAGAATATTATATTTAGAATTGAGAGTCCTCAGTGGTTGATACCTTTTAATGGCGAACTGAAAAGATGGTAATAAATTGCAGCTTTAGCGACTACGCAGGTCTCTTCATCAGAAAGAGACTAATCTAGACTATACCTGATGAAGAGGCCTGAGTAGCCTCGAAAGCTGCAATTTGTTACCATCTTTTCAGTTCGCCATTAAAAGGTATCAACCACTGAGGACTCTCAATTCTAAGTATTTTTCTATCTACTGGCTAACATGGTACCGAGATATATATCTTTCCTGTATCAGATTATTATATATAATGTATCGACCGTTCATTCGGCATCTTTACTTGATATTAATCATGCGCCTTTCCCGCTCTCTTACTGAAGGCCTGCGATCTTCTCTGTGAAGTGTCCAGCCGTAATCCACCTTCATGTTCACGATCCATCTACCTTGGTATCAATTGTTCCATCTCCTTGATTTCCTGATGAAATCTTTCTCTATGCTCTTTGCCATGGAAATATAAAGAACGTAACTTCACATTCATCAGACAACCCAAGGCCCTGAAGCGTCTCGGCATCTTCTCCACCATGGACTTTAATTTTGGACTTTTGTTGCTGCCTAGAAATGTCTTCACAAAGTCTTTAATAGAATCCCGAGCCCTTTTCTCAGCAGCTTTATTTTGTTTCAAACACGTCGCCCTTCACGAGTTTCCGAATATCCAGACCCACTACAATGCCTTCCTTTGGTTTTGCTGAGACCTGGCACACAAGCACCTAAAAATCTCTCCTGCGTTCGGTCGTGTTCACAAACTGCTTCATTGGCCGAGGTTAATGTGGAGAGGTAGCACGAGGACTTTAGTGGGATCAGTGGAACCTGTTGTTGAGTCCAGGTTGCCCATTTGTCCTCGGCCACCTTTTGTGGCTCCAGTGCGGAGTCCTATCGGGCTGCGCCATTCACACAATAACATGGGCACTTCGTGTATCCTCCTTTCTGCCCAAGAAGCAAAGAGAGAACTTTCAGATCACGACATACTGACCATCCTGGAGCCTCGTAGTTCAGTTTCTTGAGACTAAGTCTAAATTCTCATCACTTTCCTTCAAGGCACAGAAAGCCGCACAGGCGCGGAGCATACGAGCGGCCATTGTGCAGCAGCAGCCTTCCATCAATCGTCTCCACTCGCTCTCATTGTTCCACAATACACTTGAGCACCGTCTTAAGAAAAGTATGGAAGGAATATTTATCCAATCTAAGGACGCCAAACTCTTCCATCAAAGGTCACACAAAGGTGTCAAACGACGGAGCAAGAAAAAGTCCATGGAGTCGGTGCTTGTGAAATAACTACATGATGGAATTTTTTTCTACTTTTTCTGAGTTCAACGATGTAAAGTATATAAAAGTCGTCACTTTTCACACAATTGTACGCTTACACCGGTGTAATCAGGGCCGCCATCAGGGCATGACAGCCATGACTGGCGTATGGGGCCCGGTGAGCAGAGGGGGCCCGCATCGGGCCCCGTCTAATCTGCTCACCGGGCCGGCGCTGCGGCCCCCCCCCCTGCCGACGCTGTGGGCCCCCCCTGCCGGCGCTGCGGGCCACTATTGACGTGCGGGCCCGTGCCCGCACGTCAATGGTTAACAGCCGCCGCCAGCCAGTCGGAGGCTGGCAGCTGACTTGAGCGGCCGCAGTGCGCAGTCGCACTTCGCCGGCGTCTGACGTCATTGTCAGCCGCCGGCGAGTGCGTCCTTCACCTGCGTGGAGGAAGTGAGGTGGTTCCCTGCCGCAGGAGCATGGAAAGGTAAGAACTCTTTTTTTTTTTTTTTTTTGAGAGCGGCGATCCCAGGGGGGTGGGGCCCGGGGCAGAACGCTGGACACGCTGGGGCCCGGGGCAGAACGCTGGACACACACGCTGGGGCTGGACAGGGGGCAGAGATGCTGGACACAGGGGCAGAGATGCTGGACACAGGGGCAGAGATGCTGGACACAGGGGCAGAGATGCTGGACACAGGGGCAGAGATGCTGGACACAGGGGCAGAGATGCTGGACACAGGGGCAGAGATGCTGGACACAGGGGCAGAGATGCTGGACACAGGGGCAGAGATGCTGGACACAGGGGCAGAGATGCTGGACACAGGGGCAGAGATGCTGGACACAGGGGCAGAGATGCTGGACACAGGGGCTATGAATGATGCTGGACACAGGGGCTATGAATGATGCTGGACACAGGGGCTATGAATGATGCTGGACACAGGGGCTATGAATGATGCTGGACACGGGCTATGAATGATGCTGGACACGGGCTATGAATGATGCTGGACACAGGGGCTATGAATGATGCTGGACACAGGGGCAGAATGGAGATATGGGGTATGATGAAAGACATGGGGGCATGACTGGAGACAGATGGGGAAGGATTGGAGACACAGGAGGCATGATTGGAGACACTGGGGGCAGAATTGGAGACAGATTGTGCAGGATCATGGGGCAGGATGGATACGATGGAGACAGATGGGGCAGGATGGGGAGATCATATGGGGCAGGATGGATACTCATGAGGGCAGGATGGGAGAACATATGGCTGACGCCAGGAATGAGACACACGGGGGCCAGGATGGGGAATATTATTACCATAGGGACTAATTAAGGGATATTATTACTGCAGTGATGTATTTATTTTTTGAGGACACTGTTTTAAATGAGGGGGCGGTCCTGTTACTGTGTAGAGTGACACTATGTCGCCTCTTTTTCTTTATGCGGTGTAATGTAGAAGTTGGGAAAAATTAAGTAATGTGTTCTACAAGCGGAGCTCGAGATAACTGTGTTATTTCCTGTAGAAACGAGTCCTGGCTGGAAGACATGATGGCGGTCTGTGCTGGATGAAAGATGAAGGACTTCACCTAGAGACGTCACTATACACTGTATACTATATACAGAGGTCCTTTGTATCATTTCACTAGTGATCACTGTATTATCTGTACACAGACACTGCATACTAAGTACAGATCTCCTGTGTATAATGGCACTTATGGTGATAGTGTGGTGCTTTTTTTTATTACTGATCAGAATTGTAGTATTCAGTAACTATGTGGTGGTAATATGTGGTCTGGACATGGTGTTGCGGTATTTGTTCCTTGTATGTGATATTATTCGATCACTGTGGTGGTAATATGCGGTCTGGTCATGGTGTAGCGGTATTTGTCCCTTGTATGTGATATTATTCGATCACTGTGGTGGTAATATGTCATCTGGTCATGGTGTAGCGGTATTTGTTCTTTTTATGTGATATTATTGGTCATTTTAAAAATTGAAAAATAAATAAAAATATACCTAAATTGTATTGCATATTTTAACAAATATTTAATAGGTTACAGCAGAGTAGGGCCTCACCAAAAGAGTCTACCGTGTTATGGTGGCGGCTTACAAAATCTTTTGGCCAAAACAAAAGCTGCCGGCTATGTGTGTGATCTGGTGATGGGAACTGTTAGGGTATGTGTCCACGTTAAGTAAACGCTGCGTGTTTGACGCTGCGTGGGGCCACAGCGTCAAACACGCAGCGTCCAGATGTTCCAGCATAGTGAAGGGGATTTTATGAAATCCCGTCTCCACTATGCGTGGTAACACGCACCCGGCGGCCCTGCGACTCCGGACATGCGGGGCTTCTTTTAAGATCGCAGCATGTCCGTGTTCCTTGCGGCAGCTGCGCCGCCGCAAGCTATAACACAGGGCCCTATGTGTGGGGTGCGATGATCCCGCATGTGTGCAATGAACACATCCGGCATCATCGCGTCACAGTAGGGGGCGGGGCTTAGCGCCGAGCAGGTTTGCCGCTCCGACGCAACCGCCGGCCATCCTGAAGGTGGATACGTACTCTCAATGTGTGATTGGTGAGAAGTGGAGTTTTTCCAAGAGAGAGCGGTGGGACTGTGGACAGTTTGAGGGGTGGAGCGTGGAGGCGGGGCTGGGGTGGAGCCTGGGCGGAGTCTCAAGGGGGCCCCGAAAATTTTGCCAGTATGGGGCCCCGAAATTTCTAGTGGCAGCCCTGGGTGTAATCCATGAGCCGGCGCAGCATTACCTGTAGAGCACGTTGTAGACGCAGGACGCCAGCGGCATCCTCTTGGGTCGCGCCCACGTCAGGGTGATATTGCCGGAGAAGTCTGCGGACCACTGCAGATTCTGGACCTTGTAGACCACGTTGTCATCTAGAGCAGGTAAGGGACAAGTCAGGTGACACAAGCTCACAAAGTCCAATAATCCGGCGCCTTTATGTGCTGGATTACTGGAAGTCTTAAGTCATGATTTTTTTTCCTGGCTTTCTTTATATTTCATTATAAATACTTTATTCATCCCTTTTTTACCAGTGTCGAGAGGTTGGCTTGCTGTAAGTGAACGGGAACAATGCTGGTTGTTGTGCTGATGACAGCTGCAGTCTGTTACAATGTGCAATGTCGTTCCTTCCTAATCTAATCACAGCTCTCCTGCACCGACACATTGTAACAAATGACACCTATGGACAGCACAGACTAGAAATGAGAAGTGACACTTACCGGTGCAGTTATTCTCATCGCTGCCGTCAGAACAGTCCAGAAAGCCGTCGCAGCGGTCAGACAGCGCAAGACAGGCTTCACCGTCATCACACAGGGAACCGTTCACACAGGAGGACGGTCTGTGAGTCGCTGCAGAGGCGGCAAATATGGATCAGTGTAATGGCAGAAGAACAACACGACCGCCCAGTCCGGCTCCGCAGGTACGTGCAATCCACTGCTCTCTGTTATCAGCCATCACTATCATAATAATTACATCTAGTGCTCTCTGTTACCAGGAAAACACCAAACTTACGGCAGTGAAGCTCATCTGTGCCATCCTGGCAGTCCGTGATGCCGTCACAACGCTTCCACTTGGGCACACAGTATTTCCCCTTCTGGCATTCAAACTCAAAGCTGCTGCATTGGTCGTGTGATGTCGAGCTGGGCGAGGTGGCGTTGGCTGCCAGTGGAAAGACCGAAAAAAGAGCAAAAAAAAGGCCTGATTGACTCACAGTCACCCGCACCCCGAACTCTCACAGTCACCCGCACCCCGGACTTTCAGTCACCCGCACCCCGGACTCTCACAGTCACCCGCACCCTGGACTCTCACAGTCACCCGCACCCCGGACTCTCACAGTCACCCGCACCCCGAACTCTCACAGTCACCCGCACCCCGGACTTTCAGTCACCCGCACCCCGGACTCTCACAGTCACCCGCACCCTGGACTCTCACAGTCACCCGCACCCCGGACTCTCACAGTCACCCGCACCCCGGACTCTCACAGTCACCCGCACCCCGGACTCTCACAAGTCACCCACACCCCGCTCCAGTCTCACAGTCACCCACACCCCGGACTCTCACAGTCACCCGCACCCCGGACTCTCACAGTCACCCGCACCCCGGACTCTCACAGTCACCCGCACCCCGGACTCTCACAGTCACCCACACCCCGCTCCAGTCTCACAGTCACCTACATCCCGGACTCTCACAGTCACCCACACCCAGCTCCAGTCTCACAGTCACCCACACCCCGCTCCAGTCTCACAGTCACCCACACCCCGCTCCAGTTTCACAGTCACCCACACCCCGGACTCTCACAGTCACCTGCACCCTGGACTCTCTCAGTCAACCACACCCAGGACTCTCACAGTCACCCGCACTCCGGACTCTCACAGTCACCCGCACCCTGGACTCTCACAGTCACCCGCACCCTGGACTCTCACAGTCACCCACACCCTGGACTCTCACAGTCACCCACACCCCGGACTCTCACAGTCACCCGCACCCCTCTCACAGTCACCCGCACCCCGGACTCTCACAGTCACCCGCACCCTGGACTCTCACAGTCACCCGCACCCCGGACTCTCACAGTCACCCGCACCCTGGACTCTTACAGCCACCTGCACCCCGGACTCTCACAGCCACCTGCGCACCCAAGCTCCAGACTCTCACAGTCACCCACACCCCGCTCCAGTCTCACAGTCAACCACGCCCCGCTCCAGACTCTCAGTCATCCGCACCCAGACTCTCACAGTCACCGGCACCCCCGCTTCAGACTCTCAGTCACCCGGACCCCCGTTTCAGTCTCTCACAGTCACCCGCACCCACGCTCTGGACAAATTAGGGAGAGGGACACGTACATCATATACCAGTAATAGGACAGCCGTCCCCGGACTCTCACAGTCACCGGCACCCCAGCTCCAGACACTCACAGTCACCGACACCCCAGCTCCAGACTCTCACAGTCACCGACAACCCCAGCTCCAAACTCTCAGTCATCCGCACCCTGGACTCTCACAGTTACTGGCACCCCCACTCCAGTCTCTCACAGTCACCCGCACCCCCACTCCAGTCTCTCACAGTCACCCGCACCCCCGCTCCAGACTCACAGTCACCCCCCCCCCTCCCCCGCTCAGGACAAATTAGGGAGAGGGACATGTACATAATATACCAGTAGTAGGACAGCCATCCTCGTCAGAGCCGTATATACAGTCCTTGTAACCGTCACACACCCACGTATTCATGATGCAGACACCATTGTCACATCGGAAGTGATTGGCCGGGCAGGTGGACGGTCGTGTGGTCGTCTGAGGAATGGTTGCTGTTCACCGTAGAAAGAATATTTTATTTTAAAGGTAGAAAAGTTTAAGTCTTTATATCGACATTGAGTAAAAGGAAAACGATTTTTCTTCCGTGTGACAGAAGACAAACCTCCGCACTCCTTCTCGTCTGACCAGTCCCCGCAATCGTTCTCGCCGTCACATTTCCACCGGGTGGGTATACAGTGGCCATTCTCACACTGGAACTGATAGTAGCGGGCGCAGGCGGGGGTGTCCGTGGGGTTCGCTGCAGCAGAGGAGACAGTGTGAATAGTGGAGCAGCCAATATACCAGACATTAAAGGGCACTCCACCTACACAGAATGGAAATGTATCACCACCAAAGAACAAAGGAGACGGCTTCCATTATGTCCCATGCAATAGGACATAGTGTCCCCCATCACCAGGAGGCTTAAAGAGCCTCCTGACAAACGTGGAGGGGGCTGTAAGAACACTGTACGGTGATTTCCAGGCGCTGAGAGGGGTCATTCTCGGTGTGTCTAGGTGTTAGGTGTTATCCTGCACACGTCTGATGGGGACTGACCGCAGTTCGCCTCGTCCGAGTAGTCGCCGCAGTCGTCCATGCCGTCGCACTTCCACACCAGGCTGATGCAAACTCCGTTTTGGCAAGAAAAACTCTGAGAATCGCAGTTCTGCTTAAATTCTGGATCTCGAGCTGTTAAAAAGCAACAAAACAGATTACTACTGTATGTAAATCCTCACCCACTTCACAGCTGCAGGTTTATTACAATTGTGTGGGCTCCGGACAGGAGCATTTTACTTGCCCTGATACATTGTAACAATCCGACAGAAGAGGGATCAGTGTTGTTACAGAAGATTGACTAGACTGGATACATTGTAACAAACCTTCAGCTGTAAAGTAAAATATCTGCATCACTGAAGCGCTGTAATACTCACAACATCCAGCGTAGGCGGGGTCCTCATCGGAGCCGTCGTGACACTGCACGATGCCGTCACATACCATGATATGGAACAGACACTGCAGCCTGTTCTTACACACAAAGTCCATGTAGCGGGTGCACAGGGGCTCTGCGGGCACAGGGAACAGTAATTACCAGGTATTCCACCAATGGCCGACCGCTGGACCCCCGGGGGCCGGACTCACCGCAGTTCTGCTCGTCTTCCCCCTCGGAACAATCCTTCGCCCCGTTGCAGTGTTTCCCGGACGGGATGCAGGTTCCGTTTCTGCACTGGAATCCATTGCACTTCTTTTCTGTGGGTGACAGCAGGGACACAGTCACATCCCCGTACACAGCACATGGCAGCCCCCCGCATTCGGCTCCTTACCGCAGATGGCGTGGTCCTCATCGGAGCCGTCCTGGCAGTCGGAGTCGCCATCGCAGACCCATCTCTGGGGGATGCAGTGACTGTCATGACACTGGAAGCTGGAGGGTTCGCAGGTGTGAGAGACGGCTACGGAGAAGAGGGTGGCCGAGGTCGTCACGTCTTACGAGAGTTACTGCACCCACTGACGCTGGCAAGACAGCCGGCTCTGTGCCTCAGCAGGACCCTCGCATGCAACCCCCTGCATATACCGCCGGAATAACCACGAGGACCCCCTGCAGGAGGGGTCGTATCTGCAGACAGCGGCTGCAAGCTGTTTGAGAGCTCCCTCTAGTGTATAGAAGGTTGGTGCTACATGACGCAGAGGATTTGTGGTTAAATATATTTTTATTAAAGAGAAGAGAATTTTACAAGAAAAACAGTAGTTGAAAACTACGTCAATGATCAAAGTACTTTTTCTTATAATATACAATTCGAGAAGAGTAACACAAAAAAAACACTCATTCACAAACCTTGCATAAATCTTACAAAAAAGAGAGAAAAAAAAAAAAATTAGAGGGAGTAAACCCTCAAGAATGACTACGGTATCTTTAACATATAAGCAATGACTCCTTGCCCCCGCAACAGGCGAGGACTTTCATTACCGTAAATAAAGTAAAGCATACCTAAAATCAGTTCGCCCATGTCCCCTAAAGCGAGACATGCACGCAGATAGTATCATTATAAAAGTAACTGGTAAATCATGGTACAGACCTATCACACCGAGCTGGTGGAAGGTGAACAGCTCACCCAGGGGGGAGATAGAAAGAAGAAAAAATAGAGGGGGGAGCCCAATTAGGTGGGGCTCAAGAAAAGATATATAAAATGAGAACACGAAAAGAAAGGAAGAGTAGCTTAGTAATCGACTGTAGAATAGACAGGTGTATTCAGGTAAACAGGTCAGGGAAACGAGCAGAATCTTTAAATAGAATCCATTCAGTCCAGGTACCTAAGAAGGAGACCCTTGTCTGTGAAAGGTCTTCTTCAATTTCCTCCATCCTAAAGATGGTTTCAAATTCTGAAAACCACTCCACAACATCGGGGGGAACCGGGTCTCGCCATCGGCGGGGGATGACCGTTCTAGCAGCTGCTAGGCAAAATTTAAGGATGTCCTTTTTTTGGGATCTCACCGAACCGGGAATCATGGAGAGCAATGCCATCTCCGGAGTACCGGTGATGTGCTTGCCTGTGATCAAACCATAATTTCGGAACACTTGGTCCCAGAATGTTCTAATCAAGGGGCAGTCCCACCAGATATGCAAAAGGGAGCCAATGCCATTTCCACACCTCCAGCAGCAGTTTGAAATTGAGGGTGAAAATTTGTGTAACCTGTCAGGTGTGAGGTACCACCTATATTGCAGTTTATACCCCTTTTCCGAGGCCTCACTGGAACTCGGGAGTTTATGGTTCATCAGGAAGCAACGCTCCCAATCCTCATCCGACAGAGTCCGCCCTAAATCCTTCTCCCAAGCAGACTGGAAATAGAGCCTTGCGTCAGAGTCAGGTGTTGAAAAAATTGAGTAGAGGGAAGAGATTCCCCTGCTCGGGGCGTCACCACCGGCAAACAACAGTTCCAAGGGAGAGAGTCTACAGTTCGAACCCCTAGGCAAATTCAAAGAGGCCAGGAAAGACCGGACCTGCAAGTACTCCCACCATAGAAGTTTAGTGGATAGAGATTGGGTTTGGAGGGAACAGAGGGTGGGAATCTCGCCACGCTGTAAGATATCACCAACCCGTATGTCATCCTCGTATTTCCATCCCATGAAGGCTTTCCTGTGAATGCCCGGAGGAAATGCCGGGTTGCAAAAAATAGGTGTAAGAAGGCTGGCCCCAGAAGGAGCGGACCCCTTCACCCCACTGCAGTGCCATGCCCTCATAGCCTCTGAGGTTAGGAAGGAAAATCTCCCCTGTTGAAGAGCATATTGCTTTGGGATCCACTGAAGATACTGAAGAGGCAAATCGGACCATTCTTGTTCCAACTCTACCCATTTTTTAAATTTAATTTTATATTTCCAGTCCAAGAGGCGAACTAATATGGCCGCCCTGCAATAGTTTCGGAGGTTGGGTAGACCAACCCCACCAAACTGGCGTGGCCTAGATAAAACCTTGTAACTCACCCTCGGTATTTTCCCCTTCCAGATAAAACGGGAAATCAAGGACTGTATTTTAATAAAAAACGATTTATGTGGCCAAATGGGAATTGCCTGAAAGATATAAAGAAATCTCGGCAGGATATCCATCTTTACCACCTGAATCCTACCGAGCCACGACAGCCTCAATGGGCCGTAAGACTCCAGAAGGGATCCCACCTTGTTCAAAATGACCTGATGGTTCAAAGAAAATAATTGAAGAGGATCCGAGGTGAGGTTCACCCCGAGATATGAAATCTGATCCCGTTGCCATCTGAAGGGGAAGGCCTGCTTCAAGGAAGCCACCACGGAAGAAGATAGAGAAATGTTTAGGACCTCAGTTTTGGAGTAATTAATCTTGAAGTTACTTAAATCCCCGAAGGATTCAAACTCCTTCATAAGCACTGGAAAAGAGACGACTGGGTTAGAGACAAAGAGGAGGATGTCGTCGGCAAATAGGGCCGTTTTATGGTTAGAGTTTCCAACCTGAATCCCGGAGATACTGTCATTAACTCGGATAGCCTTAGCCAAATGCTCAATAACTAAAACATACAATAGGGGCGACAACGGGCAGCCTTGTCTAGTACCGTTCTGGATATAAAAACGATCGGACAAAGATCCATTGACTCTAACACGAGCTGAGGGTTTTGAATATAATGACATAATTTTCCCCAGGAAATTGGATTGTAAGCCAATATGGGTCAGGGTCTCCCGTAGAAAATCCCAATGGACTCTATCAAAGGCCTTTTCCGCGTCAATCGACAGAAGACAAAGAGGGGACTTTTGCATCTTGGTCCTCTCAATAAGGAGAAGAGACCTGATAATGCTGTCCCGCGCCTCCCGGCCCTTGACAAAGCCCACCTGATCAATGTCGATAATAGATGGGAGAAGTCCCGACAATCTGTCAGCCAATATCTTAGCAAATAATTTTACATCGACGTTGATCAGGGAGATTGGCCTATAACTCCCGGCCAGTAGGGGATCTTTATTAGGCTTTAGCAGAACAGAAATATGAGCCTCTAGAGACTGGGGGGTAAAACTATTCTCCTCAGAAATCGCATTAAAGGTGAGGACCATTTGGGGAAGCAAGTCAGATAGAAGGGATTTATAGAATAAGGGAGTGAACCCATCCGGCCCAGGACATTTAGAGGTGGATTTAACAGCTTCTGACAGCTCCTCAGGGGTTACGTCCTTTTCCAGGACAGCCAAATCCGCCTCAAGGAGGGACGGGACCTTGATCCTATTCATATAAGATTTAATTTTATTTTTCAACGTGGTGGGATCCAAATCAGCGAACCTGCCCCTAATGTTGTATAGAGATTTATAGAACTTTTGAAAGACCTCTAGGATCTCCTCATTACTATGGACCAGTTGGCCCTTATCATTTTTGAGTGATGAGATAAGGGTGGGACCCGATCTGGGATGAAGCAGTCGTGCAAGAGGGCGCCCGCAAACATTAGCTCTTTTGTAGAAAAACCCTTTAGTTCTTTCCTTGTCACCCATAAACCGTCTATCCAGCAGGCCTTTAAGTTCAAGCCTTTTTGTAGTGAGCTCAACCAAAGTCTCAGAGGACCTCGAATTCTGACGCAGAGGATTTGGAGTTCTGTACCAGGAGAGCGCAGCTCCGACAGATATAAAGATCCATTGCGGAATGAATCAGTGCCGACGACTGGCAGCAGCAATGACCGGATGATAAACCGCGCAGATTCCCGTCAGGGGGGTGTACAGCAATGCAGACGGCCGCAGCTCCCGTGACCTACCTGTACAATTGGCCTCATCAGACCAGTCCCTGCAGTCATTGTCCCCGTCACAGACCCACGACTGCCGGATGCACATCCCCGAGCTGCAGTTAAACTCGTCCTCTTTACACCGATGCGCCTCTGCAAAGAGTCAGGTGGTAAGACGCGTCAGGGAGGTATCTAATGTATCCAAGCACGGCCGCCACCGTCCGGCTGCATCCAGGAACCTGAACAAAGCACAGACCTCTCCTGTGCTGGTCATTTGTTACAATGTATCAGTGCAGGGAAAGTATCAGTCTGGAGTGCACAGATAGACTGAATACAACTGCAACAAACCCTCAGCTGTACGGAATATTAGCCCCCATCCCTCGATATTAAAGGATCCCCCCCCCCCCCCCCCCGGGCCCCTGTACTTCCCGAATCTGCCGCTCACCACAATGACTCTCATCGCTGTTATCTCCGCAGTCGTCCTCCAGGTCACACTTATAGGACAGGGGGATGCAGGACCCCGACTCCTGACAGCGGAACAGCGTATCGGGGTCACAGGCCGTAGTCGCTGAGGAGAGAGAACGCCGAGGATCAGCGAGCGCCGAGCACGCGGGGGAATCGGAAGATTCACAGAGTCCGGATCATAAGCCCCAACACCCCGCAGCCAGCCCCCTGTACATGAGCGGAGCAGGCAACGCAGGGGACTACAAGCTATTACCCCCTGGTATCAGCCATTACTGGGGGAGGAGACTACAGTCTATTACTCCCTGTTATCAGCCACTTCAGGCTGGGGGCAGCGGTGCGGACTCACGGCAGTCCCTCTCATCGCTCATGTCCCCGCAGTCGTTGTCGTTGTCACACTGCCAGATGCTGTTGATGCAGTTCCCGTTGGAGCAGCGATACTGACTGGGCAGACAGGAGATCTCTGCAGAGAACACAAGAGACAAACCGATAAAGGATTCCTGTAAGGAGAAAGCATGGCGGCGACGCTGCTGCACTGATGGAGGGGGGGGGGGGGCACTGCTGGGTCAGCTGATGTGGTGGTGACCACTCCCACCATCCTATAATGGTCACCTGATGCATCAGCTGACTGTTGGTGATAGAGCAATCTTCAGTGACCAAGCCTGAGTGAGGAGCTCTCGGGTGCAGTGGTGCTTCTGCTGGGTTCATTATCCTGGTGCCTTTATTCTGCTGTGCGGCGCTTTGCAGCAGAGAAAGCGAAGTGTTTATTTCCTCGTCCCTTTGGTGTTTGTCACTATCCCCTGTGTAGTAATATCTGCAGAAGGGAGGGGCCCGGAGGTCAGAAGCAAGGGGCCTGAATGTCAGGTGGGTGGGGCCCGGAGGTCAGGTGGGTGGGGCCCGGAGGTCAGGTGGGTGGGCCCCAGAGGTCAGGTGGGTGGGGCCCGGAGGTGAGGTGGTGATTTGCTGTGCGATGGGGTAAGTCTCTCTGGGTTCTGGCTATCCTCGCTCGGCCCCAGCGCTCACCTTGCTTGGCGCAGGTCTTGTTCTTCAGCTGATAACCATGAGGACACTCGCACTGCGCCTCCCCAGCAGAGGAAGTCTCCTCCTTCACCCCCTCCGGACAACGGCAAACTCGGCTGTTGTTGGCCTTGGGCAGACACAGGAGACGGCAAGAGTTCGATGTACAAGAATTCATTCCTGTGTGGGAAACCATCAGCAGGTATGTTAAAGACCACAGATAAGACGCTGGTACAACCACTGTATTTTACACAGATCAGTGACTGACATCTGGGTTATGTTACATTACCCATCCATTTGCCCTTATAGAAAATCTTCATGTCCATCACTCCTGACAATCGACCAATCAGAACTTCCGCCTGGGCTCCATTGTACTTTGAGGCCCTGAAGATGCTGAGCTGGGACCAGTCGTCCCAGTAGACTTGATTCTGTCAGTAGGAATAGCAGCGGTATTAAAATACGTGGGGCTCAACTAGCGCATAGGGGGGCACAAATAGCGTAAATGGGGTAATACTAGCATATAGGGCATATTACTAGAGTATAGGGGGTATTGCCAGCATATGGGGAGGGGGTACTACCAGCAAAGAGGGGGTATTACTAGCATATATGGGGCATTACTAGCATATATGGGGCATTACTAGCGTATATAGGGCATTACTAACGTATGGGGGGTTTTACTAGCATATAGGGGGTATTGCCAGCGCATGGGTGGTACTACCAGCATATAGAGGGTATTACTAGCATATATGGGGCATTACTAGCATATATGGGGCATTACTAACATATAGGGGGTATTACTAACGTATAGGGGGTATTGCCAGCGCATGGGTGGTACTGCCAGCATATAGGGGGGTATTACTAGTGTATATGGGATATTACTAGTGTATAGGGGGTACTGACAGCATATAGGGGGTAATAGTAGCATATATGGGATATTATTGGCGTATATGGGGTATTACTAGCGTATATGGGGTACTGCCAGCATATAGGGGATATTACTATTGTATTTGGGATATTACTAGTGTATATGGGATATTACTATTGTATAGGGCAGTGTTCCCCAACTCCGGTCCTCAAGAGCCACCAACAGGTCATGTTTTCAGAATTTCCTTAGTATTGCCCAGGTAATAATTGCATCACCTTCACAGGCAATAATTCCATCACCTGTGAAATACTAAGGAAATCCTGAAAACACGACCTGTTGGTGGCTCTTGAGGACTGGAGTTGGGGAACACTGGTATAGGGGGTATTACTGGCATATATGGGGTATTACTGGTGTATATGGGGTACTGCCAGCGCACCCACAAATCTCTCCACAGTTCTGCACTGCCTTATATCTCCTCTCTCATCTCGGTCTATCACCCTACACGTGCCCTCCGTTCTACAAATGACCTAAGACTAACATCCCCCGTAATCCGAACCTCACACCTCCATCTCCAAGACTTCTCTCGTGCTGCTCCAGCTCTCTGGAATGCACTTCCCCAGACGATCAGACTGATACCTAGCCCTGACCAATTCAAGCGCGCTTTAAAAACCCATCTCTTCAAACAAGCCTACCACATCAACTACTCAGTAAACTAACTTTGCCCTGTTCCCTCCTTCCAAATATTACTCTGAATCTGCACCCTACTATTCATCTGTCTCCACACCCTCCATGCACATGATAGCTGCACTTGATACTTGACTCTTGCACTTGAACACACGGGCTGATGACCGGATCATGCAGCTTTATATGAAAATCCCTATTTATTATAATTGCCAGACCTGAAATAACAATCACTTTTCACCTATTGTGTCCCCCCATTTCCTTGTAGATTGTAAGCTTGCGAGCAGGGACCTCACTCCTAATGTCACTGTTTAAATTGTCTTAACTTGTATTGAATTTATTGTCTGTACATGTCCCCGCTTAATTGTAAAGTGCTGCAGAATATGTTGGCACTATATCAATAAAAATTATTATAATTATTATTATTACTGGCATATATGGGGCATTACCGGCATATATGGGGTTTTACCAGTGTATAGGGGGTATTACTAGCATATATGGGATACTACTAGCTGTCACGATAATATGAATATGCCATGTTTTGAGTATATACCTAAAGGGTCCATGGCTTTTCAGACACACGCTGTGTGCTTTTCCGACCCCACTCTTTAGCTCTGTTTAGAAAGTTCTTCTCTTTTTGCCTTCAGGCAACTCCCTCCCCCCTACTATATAGTGTAATGTGAGACCAGCCAGCACATTCACTGAAGAATTTATATGGCTTTGTGCTGCGAATGCCAGGGTCCTTAAATTCCTCATTCCCCCCTCCCGCCTAATACCAGCCAAAACTGGTACAGAAACTGCATGGGACTCTTTGTTCTTTTAAAGTTATGTATAATGGCACCAATCAGGGATAGAGATATAAGGATTATATATTCCGGATGTCCATCGAGAGATCTATAGCTCACTGAAATCGCTAGGAGCTAAACCCAATGAGTGCAAGGAGTGGGTTTCTCCGTAAGCGGATCATGTAACTACTGTTTATACTTAAAAGAACCCCCCTGACGTGGTGAACATCCTGATCATGGTGTTCACATACGAGGTTCATACAGCGAGTTATGTATCGAAAAGGCTTGTCATAACTCTAAGAAGGGGGGGGAATTCAGCCTCTGAGTGAGGTCACCACAGGGGAAGTGCCTTGGTTTTGGGCTGGGAGAAAACTGAGTGTGACATCAGTCTTGAGTGTCTTTTGCCCGGGGTGTAGCTGCTATACAGATGTGTGATGCATCTTGATGTGTTCCCTGAGCACATGGTCAGCCAGGAGATGAAATGATCTGAACGAAATGTAAGTGTTTTTTCAACTTTAAACCCATTTTATTTGTAGTTGTATTATACATACGAAACTTGTCTTTATAATATATTTTTATACTTCTGTAAACACTGCCTACCTTTTTTGGAGTAAAATATAAAATTACTAGCTTTGTCTCTCCTTGCTCTATAAGTACAGTCACGTCCTCCAAAGTGAATTACGCTACCAATTTGGGTTGGCTCCGGACCCGTTAATGATTAAAAAATAGGGATTTTTGTGTACTCACCGTAAAATCCTTTTCTCCGACCCATTCATTGGGGGACACAGACCGTGGGTGTATGCTGCTGCCACTAGGAGGCTGACACTAAGTGATACAAAGAAAGTTAGCTCCTCCCCTGCAGTATACACCCTCCTGCTGGCTCTCAGCTAACCAGTTCGGTGCAAAAGCAGTAGGAGATCAATAACAACATATGAGCGTATAGCATGTCACATTACATATGAGAGTATAGCATGTCAAATTATAAAATAAGCACAAACTAATAATAGGGAGGGAGCTGTGTCCCCCAATGAATGGCTCGGAGAAAAGGATTTTACGGTGAGTACACAAAAATCCCTATTTCTCCTTCGCCTCATTGGGGGACACAGACCGTGGGACGTCCCAAAGCAGCCCCTGGGTGGGGACAACATCAGATCAGGCCGGTGTAACCGCTACTTACAAGTGCGTCACCGCGGCCTGTAGAGTCCGCCTGCCCAGACTCACATCTGTGGAAGTGTGGGAATTATAGTGCTTCAAGAATACATGCGGACTGGAGGAATTTGCAAGCTTGCGGCCGTGCTTGCCGACGTCTGGTGTCTAGAGCCCTCAGACAGGGAGATAGGCTGACATCTAGCACGGAAGGACTCCTGGATGGTGAAAAGAATCCACCAAGCTAACATGGCTGATGAAAAGGCTAAACCCTTCCTGTGACCGTCAGGAAGCCGTCTTACCATCGAGAAGCCCAAGTAAAGTGTCCAACCTTCGGAAGGACGCGGTCCTCGATACGTACCCACTCGGAGCACTCACTTCTTCCAGATTATGGAGAACCCATTCCGTTTTGTGGACTGCAGCCGAAAGAGATGAGAGAAGGACGATGCCCCTGCGACAGTGGGAATACAATACCACCTTGGTAACGAGGGAAGGAGATGGCCTGAGGGCGACCTTGCCTTGATGGTAATAAGGAAAAAAGTCTAAAAGAACAGAGCGGCGAGCTCTGAAGACTCATCAGGATGACAGGAACGCAGAGAAAAAAAAAAAGGGGGAGCGACCATCCCTGATAGTAAAGTCTGTCCGGATCAAAAAAGGAGTCTACTGTAAGATCCCCAGGACCATTAAGGTCCCACAGATCTAACGGTACGCGGTAGGGAAGAACTACAGGTGAAGACTCCCTGCTAGAAATTCCATATTTGCAGTTTTGTCGCAATAAGACGGAAAAAAAATACTAGTACGGCAAGCGAGAGAACCTGACATTGTCAGTATGGGTCTCCCGGGATCACTGGGACCCTTTCTGCTTCCAAAAAGATCTCAGAAGTAGTGGAAGAGGGGTTATGGAAATTGGTACCATGGAAGAACAGAGCATGCACTGCGATGGTCTTGGATCTCGAGGTCAAACCATGAACTGGAGTACATTGGTGTTCAATTTGGACGCCATCCGACCTACATCTGGAGCACTTCAGTGAAGGCAGATCTGATGGAAGACTTCCGAGTGAAGTTCCCACTCACTTGAGGAGAAACCCTGACAGCTGAATATGTCTGCCGCCCAGTGTTCTACTCCAGGGATATGTACTGCTGAGATCACCGAGTAATAGATCTCGGCCCATCAGAGTGCGAGGTACCTCGGCCATGGCGCTTGACTGTGGGTACCTGCTAGATGGTTGACGTATGGCGCAGCCGTGGCATTATCCAATTGAAGACGGATGGTTGACCCGCCTGAAGGCAGTGGACCTGCTGTAGGATTAGCCGTACCGTTCGGATCCCCAGTGCAATGATCGGGAGAAGAAGACTGGCATTGGTATTCCCTAATAACCATTGGACCAGGAGAAGGCTCTGGATGAGGAAAGAGCTCAGAGACTGCCCTTTGAAAGCCTGGTTGACTTGCTGAAAACGAGCGGAGCGAAAGAAACTGCTTCCATTGTCGTCTTTTTCCCCAGAACCCTCCTAGCGAATTGAATGAACCGAGGGAATGAGTTACCAAGTGCTCGAGCTCCCTGTTGAAGGGCCACGACCTTGACTCGAGAGAGGATTACCATCCTTCTTGTGCAGGATCATCCTCAAAAAGGATCTGCTGGGCTGGGAATGAGGAAAAACTTGTCTAAGTTTAGCTGCTAGCCCAAGTGAGAGGGTATTGCAAGTGATATAGACGACTCAGCGTAGTCCTTGAAGAGCGGCTAGAAAGTCGACCAAATAGGGCAGGACGACCATGCTTCTAGGGTGCAAGAGGCACATGACAACCGCCATGACCCTTGCGACCACTCTGGTGCGGTAGCCAGGCCGAAGGGCAAGGTCGTGACTTGAAAATGCTGTTCGCCAATGGAAGGCGAAGGGATTATTGTAGAGGTGAAAAATAGGAATGTGAGGGTAAAAATCCCGAATGTCGATGGATGCCAGAAACTCCACATTTTTCTGTTGAAGTAATGGCTGAGCGGAGGAACTCCATTTGAAAAAGGAGGACCTTGTCAAAGGTTGTTAGAAGTTTGAGGTCCAGGATCGGTCTTACTTTTCATTCCCCCTTTTTGGAACCAAGATCCCTTAGATCTAGACTGTCCTGGACAACGCTTCCACTGCTGGTTGGGTCTGTAGAAAAGATACGATCCCTTGTTTGTTAGTCTCCCGCTAAGATTTGATTGGCCAGCTGTACGGTCTTCGGGGAAAGGTTATTTGTGTGAATCGAAGTAGCTAAGGTCTCTGACCAGGAGACTATTGGTCCAGCAACCCATGTGGCGGCTAAGGAAGGGTAGAGCGGCGCTGAACCCGAAGCCACAAGACGGAACGAACCAGATTTGCTATCCGACCGTCTGCGGTATTTTAATTGATGATACATCGGGCAGGGACACTGGTAGGTATACCATAAGAAATTCTACCCGGTTAGTCAGCCAAGTGGCAGAATGCGGGGCTGCATCCAGCAGGTCAGGAAAATACAGTCTCTTGCCATCGTCGTGCAGAGTAGAAAATTAGGAACCCTCGATCCACCATCCTCTTAACAGGGAGGAATCGTCCGCTTTCTTGCATCAGCCGCTAAATAGTGGTGATACAAAGAGGGGTGCTCGGACGCCAGGGCAGGTTGTCTGGCGATAGGCCTGGATGCAGAAGAGGATACATGGAGGCGACACTGCATGTGCTCGTCTGTTGATGGTGTGGGGGGGGGGGAAATCGGTGCCCTTTAAAGGACCCGTCGCCCTTAAAAATCAGACCAGGTATGGCATCCCACGTAGAGGCTTCTGTCCAGGGAACCGCTCGTCAATTTGTTGATATAAATAGGTGAGTCCCTCTTTTTCTGAAGCTCCGGCAATCCAAGGCAATATCTGATCCATATTCAGAGCGTTGTTGTCAAAAAATCATAGGGGAGAGATCAGGAAATGAAAACTTCCGTTTTATAGACGCCTGTACATTTTTCTAGAATACTTGCGGCCCCTGCTAGCCGACGGCTCCCATTGTAGGAGAGGGACCATGTATATCGGTCCTGCGAGCACTCCGAGCCACAGAGGGTTCACAGAGGGATTCGATCTCTTGGTCAGAGAAACCATGGGTTGCGGTTAGTGACAAAGTCCACTGAGGGGGACTAGGTACTCTGAAATAAACTGGGATCAGCGGCGGAGGGCTCCAGAGCTCAGTTAGAGTGACCAGCTTCGGATTGAACATGTGCCCTTAAGACCAGTGAATACTGGTCATGAGCCTTTAAGACCACGGAATACTGGTCTTGTGCCTTTAGGGGGGCATACTGTTTATGTGCCTTTAAATGGTCATGTGCCTTTAAGAACCAGGATATACTGGTCATGTGCCTAAAGGTGCGGTGGTTGGTCATGTGCCTTTAATAGTGGTGGTGCAGTGGGGGCTGCTCGGACGCCACGCTGGAGAGTGCCTCTGAACAGCCGAGGGTAAAACCTGGTGGGCAGGGCTGAATGTCCGGCAATAGGCCTGGCTGCAGAAGAGGATACTGGAGGTGAAACTCCAGTGCTCGTCTGATAAGGGAGGGGGAGATCGGTGCCCTTGAAGGGGCCCGTCGCCCCTAGAATCAACTCAGGCAGTGGTTTCCCACGTCGCAGGAGAGGATACGGAGAGGTAAAACTCCCGTGCTCGCCTGTTGTTGGTTCGGGGAGATCGGAACATGAAAGAATCCGTCGCCCCATTCGTCCGTTGTAAAAGGTAAAAAGGTAAAAGTAAAAAGAGTTCTTTGGGTCTGAATAGCAGACCAGTCCATGTGCCTCCTACGGACACTAAGCAAGAACTGGTTAGCTGAGAGCCAGCAGGAGGGTGTATACTGCAGGAGAGGAGCTAACTTTCTTTGTATCACTTAGTGTCAGCCTCCTAGTGGCAGCAGCATACACCCACGGTCTGTGTCCCCCAATGAGGCGAAGGAGAAATCGGAGATGGTGGCAGCGGGATTTGTCCTGTGCATTTGGGAGGCTTTGTAGCGACTGGCAGCGTTGATAGTTATTGTTCCTCGCCCTCGCTGCAGCGTGCCCATTAGCCAGTACAAAGTAAGGCAGGATTTCCGAAGACTAATTATCCTAGGTGCAGTACCCGGTCTGACCTGAGGGTAAGGGAGGCAACAGAGAGCTGCAAGTTCCAAACAGGAACTGAGAAATGGGATATAGATAAATCCCCTTAAAAAAGAACCAGGGGCAACCAAACAACGGCGGTTCATGACATATTGGTGTGAGTGGTGGGGATGATAAAGGTATCCTTCCCGTGAACCGTGACACTAGCGTATATGGGATATTACTAGTGCATATGGGATATTACTAGCGTATAGCAGGTGTTACTAGCGTATAGGGGGAAATACTAGTATATATAGGATATATTATTATATTTATATAGGATAGTATTAGGGTATATGGGGCAGTGTTAGCATACATGGTGCGACTCCGCTGTTACCCGCCAGTGCCGCTGAGGAGCCGCTTACCTTGAACACGGCTATTGCATACGGATGGGGCAGGTTGTCCAGGACCACCTGCCGCTGCTGCCCACTGAAGTCGATCCTCTCGATCCGGTCCATATAAGCCTCGGTCCAATAGATCCAGTTCTCATCCACAGAGATGCCATTGGGCCATTTAATGCCATTGGAGACCAGGTGCGTCACCCCCGATCCGTCCATCTCGCTCTTGTAGATCCCGTGCCGCTCGTCTCCCCAGTCTGTCCAGAACATGAACCTGCAGACAGAAACATGGGGGTCCCTCTGTATAAGGAGCAGATACGGCTGCCAGGTGACCTGGAGTGACGCTATATCAAGGCCACTTCCCCTTCATCAAGACTTCCCACCGCCAAGGAGGTGAAAGTAAACGGCTCAGCTGCTCACAGCGACCCTACACCCATCACGCGGGAACGTGGTCGTCACTGTGTACGGGCAGTAAATACACTCAGAGGATGTGGCAGAGATTGTCATGGAGATCCCACCTCCAACCGCTGCTGCCGGACAAGACAAGAAGACACTACGGGGGTGAGCAATCGTCACGAAAAGCAGCCAACAGCAGACTCACCCTTCCCTAGGCACTAAAGCGAGAGCACGGGGGCGCTCCAGGACCGAGGAGTTGAGAATAGTCAGACGCAAGTCTCCATCAGGGTTAGCAACCTGCAAGAGCGAAAAGGGCACAATCCTAAGTATCGCCAGACCCTGCAAGTGTGAACAGACATCTAACAGCCGAGCACCCGAGATACAGAGAGGGAGAGCCAGAGGACGGGAATGATGCTCTGAGGCTGCAGAATAGTGAGTGCAGCTCTGGAGTATAATACAGGACTTAACTCAGGATCAGTAAAGTATTGTATGTACACAGTGACTGCACCAGCAGAATAGTGAGCGCAGCTCTGGGGTATAATACAGGATGTAACTCAGGATCAGTAATGTAATGTATGTACACAGTGACTGCACCAGCAGAATAGTGAGTGCAGCTCTGGGGTATAATACAGGATGTAACTCAGGATCAGTAATGTAATGTATGTACACAGTGACAGCACCAGCAGAATAGTGAGTGCAGCTCCAGAGTATAATACAGGATGAAACTCAGGATCAGTAATGTAATGTATGTACACAGTGACTGCACCAGCAGAATAGTGAGTGCAGCTCCAGAGTATAATACAGGATGTAACTCAGGATCAGTAATGTATGTACACAGTGACTGCACCAGCAGAATAGTGAGTGCAGCTCTGGAGTATAATACAGGAGGTAACTCAGGATCAGTAATGTAATGTATGTACACAGTGACTGCACCAGCAGAATAGTGAGTGCAGCTCTGGAGTATAATACAGGATGTAACTCAGGATCAGTAATGTAATGTATGTACACAGTGACTGCACCAGCAGAATAGTGAGTGCAGCTCTGGAGTATAATACAGGATGGAACTCAGGATCAGTAATGTAATGTATGTACACAGTGACTGCACCAGCAGAATAGTGAGTGCAGCTCTGGAGTATAATACAGGATGGAACTCAGGATCAGTAATGTAATGTATGTACACAGTGACTGCACCAGCAGAATAGTGAGTGCAGCTCTGGAGTATAATATAGAATTGTGATATCATGTCATACCTCAATTTTTTTAATTCCAGCATCGACCCAATAAAGCAGCTGGCTCAGAGGGTCAAACGCCAAGGACTCCACAGTCTCCAGGCCACTTTTCACGAGGACTTCTTGCCCGGTGCTGCCATTCAGACAGAGTCGCTGTGAGAAAGTAAACACTTAGCATCCTGGTTGTTGTTACCCGCTGGTATCGCACATACTGGCGCAGCTCTGGGGTTGGCTTTACCTGTATGAGGTCCAGGGTGACGTCGGCCCAATATAAACAATTACTTTCATAGTCGAAGTCCAAGGCTACAGCCCCCCGCAGACCCTTCAGCGGCAGCTCCTCGCTGACCCCAGAAGACAGGTCATGCCGGTAGATGGCGTTCCTCATGGCGTACAAAACAAACTCATTTTCCTCTTTAGGATGAAGCACAGAAGGGACATGGGAAGATCCTCATCAGATGCGAGGACAGAAACAATATTCTCCGGGGTCTCCCGAATACAAGGCAAATTAAAGGGGCAGAACATACAGTTATAGGGGCCCCATCTCATCTCAAGAAAAGTTCTGAAACTTTCTAATATTTTTTGCATTTCAATTCTTTAGCAATTTTAGGATTTCCATTTGCTGCTGAGACTATAAAGCAAAAATTTTTGACAGCTGAGGTTTTGTTACATTCGTAGCAGGAATCTCTCTTCTGGCCAGATGGTTTTTTTACAGTCATGATGTGGACTGGACAAATTTGTAACAAACCCTCAGCTGTAAGAAGTATAAAACCGGTGTAGTTATTCAGGCACTGAATGTGAGCAATGTTTCGATTCACTGACACCAATCAGAGATTTTAAAAATTGTAAGAAAATGAAACATAAAATATGTTAGAAAGTTGTAGAACTTTTGGTTACACGGCGATTGGGTGTAATGTGCAGCCGCGTTCTGGGGGGGGGGGGAACTTGTGACAGTCCCAATGGAGAGTAAACCCGGATGTCAATTACCTCCCACGGGACACGGGACGTCCTCTCCGTCCAGCCGAGCCGCCACGTCTCCTCCAGAACACGTGTCTCCAGAAATCCTGCGGTAACTAAACCGAGGAGCTGACTGTCAAGACGTGCAGTAATGTAAGGCAATATCTCTGATATCAAACACAAATCCCAAAATATAAACCCAGCAGTCACACAGGTATGAGCGGTGACATCACGAGGCCCGGAGGACAGAGACAAACGTAACACCATAGGATCAGAAGACCCGGAGGATGGAGACAAATGTAACACCATGGGATCAGAAGACCAGGAGGACGGGGACAAACTTAACACCGTGGGATCAGAAGACCCGGAGGACGGAGACAAACGTAACACCGTGGGGATCAGAAGATGCGGAGGACGGAGACAAACGTAACACCGTGGGATCAGAAGACCAGGAGGATGGAGACAAACGTAACACCATGGGATCAGAAGACCCGGAGGATGGAGACAAATGTAACACCATGGGATCAGAAGACCAGGAGGACGGAGACAAACGTAACACCATGGGATCAGAAGATCCGAAGGACGGAGACAAACGTAACACCGTGAGATCAGAAGATCTGAAGGACGGAGACAAACGTAACACCGTGGGATAAGAAGACCCGGAGGACAGAGACAAACGTAACACCGTGGGATCAGAAGATCCGAAGGACGGAGACAAACGTAACACCGTGGGATCAGAAGATCCGAAGGACGAAGACAAACGCAACACCATGGGATCAGAAGATCCGGAGGACGGAGACACCGTGCGATCAGAAGACCCGGAGGACGGAGACAAACGTAACACCGTGGGATCAGAAGATCCGAAGGACGGAGACAAACGTAACACCGTGGGATCAGAAGACCTGGAGGACGGAGACAAACGTAACACCGTGGGATCAGAAGATCCGTAGGACGGAGACAAACGTAACACCGTGGGATCAGAAGATCCGGAGGATGGAGACAAACGTAACACCATGCAAGACGGCTCGTCAGCCTATATGTGGGGCAACATTCCTCAATGTATTGCAGCAAGCAGAGATCTTAAAAAAAGATGTATTTATATATAGATGCCTAATTTATAACAGACATCATGAAAATGTATTCGGTGCATTAATCTTAAGAGACCGGTCGCATTTTTGTGTCGTGTGGACATGAAATCTACGGCTCATCACAGCAAGTCAGTTGCTACATTCACTTTTCTCAGCCCTGACACTTTTGTTTTTGTTAAAAAAAAAAAACAAAACATAGAAAAAAATATAAGAAAATACAGATATGAAGGGCTGGTGATTAAAAGGAACAAAAAGTTGTCTTTTTTTTTTGCAAATTGCGCCACACTACGTAAATTTACAAGCTAAAAAATGGACGTCGTATGCAAAAAAAATTAAGAACAAATTAATTACTTTAGTGCCGTTAATTAAAGAGAGAAAGTCACTAAATGTAGAAAAACGGTGTCAGACAAGCCCGATCCCCCAGGAGATGCGCTCACCCTCGGCTTCTCTTGTACGTCGTTCCCACCGGACACGGCGAGGGGATGAGGTAGAGGCTTCCTGCAAACTCGGGGTCAGGAACACAAACTTCAGAGCGGAGATCTTGATTCAGCTTAAAGCCGTAATCACTGGCGAGATAAAGGACACCAGTTAAGGAAGATGTCGGAGAGTCACAGCTGCCAGCAGCACAGGAGGGAATCACCCAGAGCGGCGGATGATTCTCGGAGCATGCTGGGAGTTGTAGTTTGGCAGCAGTTGGAGTCACAGTTTTGGAGACAAGAAATCTAAAAGGTTACTTAAAACGGCAGCAATTGCTGACTGTCTCCACTATCCAGCAAAAGCGTCGCCCACCACATGCTCCCCGCAGCAATCTAACAGCAGTGGTAAATCCCTACAGAATGCTCCCTACCACTCAAAGTCTTGTCTGGTGCACGAGCAGTTGGAGGTTGTGATCGGCCGGTCGAAGTCTTCACCATTGAAGCAGGTGGCGTGCGGGGTTCGCCTCTTGAACACGGTTTTGCTTCCCAGCAGACACTCGTAGCCTCGTTCATCGGACGGAGACCAGAGCTTATAGTCATTGTCAGTGCAGGGGACGCCTGGAAGACCAAGAGAGAGGCAGTGAAAACCTGGCTCAGCACTGGACCAAGCGACGGCGGCACCGGACCAAGCGACGGCGGCACTGGACCAAGCGACGGCAGCACTGGACCAAGCGAAGGCGGCACTGGACCAAGCGACGGCAGCACTGGACCAAGCGACGGCAGCACTGGACCAAGCGAAGGCGGCACTGGACCAAGCGACGGCGGCACTGGACCAAGCGACGGCAGCACTGGACCAAGCGGCGGCAGCACTGGACCAAGCGACGGCAGCACTGGAGCAAGCGATGGCAGCAGGGCACAATGGTGACATAATCTTCAGTGCCAGGCTGTCAGGACTGTCCTGTTAAACCGGCACAGAACTATTTTTGACACACTGCCGCACGTCAGCCATACTGCACTTCACTTTTCTGCATGAGACCTAACAGTAATTATAATAAACCCTGATCCGCAGATTTCTCTATGCACCAAATATATTTATCCTTAAAAAGTATTTCTCTTATATAAATAAATTTACAGCCAAAAGTAGGGGATGGGTTAACAAATAAATCTTACACTCCCTCTTTCAACACTCCGCTGTTCTGCCCGTCTCCCCTCGATCGCCATACTTCAGTCCCGTGACCACCAAAGCCAATCACTGGGACTGGTCACGTGACTGACAGAAACCACGACCGGCAGGGAGAATAGGTACGCCGGTGACAGAGGAGCACGGGAGCGAATCCGCAAATGTAAACTCATATTTCATTTGCTTTTAACCCATTACCTGCTCTCGGCTGCCTTTTTATAAAGCCCCATTAAATTGAGCTAAATATAACCTGCAGCATCAGGGCCACATTTGCACAGGAGTGGCCACGGTGTACAGGGACGGCGTGGCACCAATCTAATCTAGGAAACAGTAGCAAAAAAAACAAAAAACTGCAAAAGCCTTGTAACAGAGGCTTTGTGCTGCGGTACTACAACCTCGTGGTCTCATAGGTGGGGAAGTTATTGTCTTCAATATGCCAAGAACAATACAGAGGTGGGGAAGATTGCAGAAAAAAGACAAATAATAAAGCAACATGAATGCAAGAAGCAGGGAATGGCCCCATCCCCACAATACGTTCTGTTCGATGGTTGAAAGAAGTGATGAGCTTTCTCCAGCCCCCGACTGGCACATTATGGACCATTAAAGGAGTTATTCCCAACATTAAAAGTCCAGACCTATTCACAGGATAGATGATACATTTCTGATCGCTGTGGGTGGGACCCCAATAATCCCAAAATCAGGACCCTGAAATGCCCATTAGAGCGGAGTGGTGGCCACGCATGCACACAGCGTTCTCCAGCATTGCCATAGACAATGTATGAACGGTGGCGCACAGATTTAAGGGGCCAGCGCTCCATTCCAAAGGGGCAACGTTATCACCCCGTTCTCAGAATCAGTGTTTGGCCCCAGAAAATCACAAAGTATTTTCCCATCCCATATCCATAGTGATACGTTTGGCAATATCCCCTTAAGGGAGGCCAGCAGCTCAGTGGCATCAATACAATACCAAGCAGCCCGGAAAACTCAGGACCTTATACAAAGAACGAAAATCCATCGCTCTGCAGACAGAGGTCTACAGAGGTCCTCACCAAGAACATCGCTGGCGTTGACCTGTAATATCACCCAGCTGTGCCCCTTATGGACATAGGAGCCAAAGATGGTGAACACGGCGCTCTTCTCCCCTGGCTCCGTTAGTAATCCATACACGATCAGCGAGATGTCAGAAAAGTTAAAGGTTTTCCAGGTTTCCCCTTCATTTGTACTGTACCTGAAAAATCAAGAGTGAAAAAGAAAAATGGACGCTACAGAAAACCTTTGATGTGAAAGACGGACCCCACGAATCATGTCGTACTTTAACTGGTTGGTTTCTACTCCTTGTGCAATCGCCACCAACACACCGCCATGGTCGCCCCAAGTGCAAAAATGTGATCCTAGGAGAGACTGCAAAAACGTGACATAATGAGGAATAAGCAGCGAGGAAGGCGAGAAGGAAGGAGAAAGCCAGGAGATGACGTTACCTCTCTCCACCTCACCCCCGCAGTGCTGGACACGTACAGGTTAATTTTACGGATTGTATCTTTGCCCACTGAACCTAGAGAGACAAGAACATGTACAGGTAATGCGCAAAAAAAAAAAAAAGAAAACAGATTATTATTTTAGTAATGCAACAAAATAAAGAAATGGCTTTAAAATCTCTGATCACTAAAGCCTGTAACAGTCTTACCCGTGGCCGCTATTAACCCTGGCGCGGACTCCTTGGAGACGATGGGCATGACCCGTCCTTGCGCGGTCACCTGACTGAGTGGCTGCGCCAGGTGTAGATGACATTCCTTGGAGTTCTGCAACAGGAGCGAGTCTGAAACACCCGTGTATCGGTGCAAGGCGGAGGACACAATGTAAATAACGACCTGATACACTGTGACAACTTACCATGCAGCGAGCAGTGTCCCCAAAACCACTATACCCCGGGGCCAGGAGATACTCCCATGTCCCTCCTTTGTCAAAAGTAATGACCGAGGCCACGTTCTCCTTGGACAGAGGCCCCGTGAGGGTGTTGGCGATGTACACTCCCCTCACGCCTTTCACACGGTGAATGTCGGCAAACGGCTCGTTCTCCAGAAACCTGTAGACAAAGTTACAATCAGCAGCCCATGAGTATCTCTGTGCCACTGCAACAAACCCTCAGCTGTGTGAACGCCAGTACTAGTTAACTACAAGATGTAAACAAAAGCAAGCGGAGGGTTTGAGAAGGTGGAGACATTGGCTCTGCTAAGGTGAAGGGCAGATCGTGGCGAGCGGCTCCGAATGTCCCGGTACCTGATCAGCGTCTCCTTCCCGGCTCCAGGATTAAAATACAAGATGTTCTCCAGGGACAGAGAGAAGCGCAGACCCTCCACCTCCGATATGTACAGGTTCGTTACATTGTTGCTTTGCTTGACACATGCAAACACCTGATCCTCAGAGACGTCAGTGATGTAGTATTCCTGCACACGAAAGAGGAAGATACTTTCCTGTTATATTGTTACATTTTTGGAATATTAAATGACAGATTATAAAGGAATGTTATGGAATATCACACAAATGTAAAAGCCCGACACATGGGCGACTTACTGTGATCGGATGCCTGGTTAGAAACTGCGCTGACTGCATTGGTTTGCGGTTGTAAGAGACCCACAGCTGCACCGAGGACTGATCCCGACTGCCCAACAAGTGCTGAAAAGAAGACGGAGCGTCATAAATCCACTGAAAAGGACGGGAAATGTAGAGAGAAGAATGAAAGTAACCGAGAAGATACATCCCGCAATATAGAGAGACAGAGAAAACAACTGTGAGGAAGTAAAGCACCGCCGGTATCAGGCTAGGTTCACACTGGCCGTTTTTGCAATGTATCTTTTATGCAAATCATCATCTGCGTTTTACAGCACCAGCAAAGTCTTTGAGGTTTCAGAAATCTCATACATACATCTTGTTTTTTTGTCATCAGGATTTTATGCTTTTTAGTTTTTTGCACAATGGCGCAGGTCACTGCTTTCAGCATTTGTTCAGTATTTTTTACCCATTTAAATGAATGGGTGGTGAAAAAAAAAGCTGCAAAAACGCAGGTATCCAACATCAGCATGCACAAGAGACAAAACTATCATGCCAAAAGCGCAGCAAAAAAACACAAATAAAAAAAAACAAGGAAAATATGCTGTTTTTCAGCAGCTTCTTTCCTGCCAAGAGACCAGGTTTTGCTGCAGAAAAATAACGCTGAAAAAAGCCTAGTGTGAACTTATACTCCACAGCTGCACTCACTATTTTGCTGGTGCAGTCACTGTGTACATACATTACATTACTGATCCTGAGTTACATCCTGTATTATACTCCAGAGCTGCACTCACTATTCTGCTAGTGCAGTCACTGTGTACATACATTACATTACTGATCCTGAGTTACCTCCTGTATTATACCCCAGAGCTGCACTCACTATTCTGCTGGTGCAGTCACTGTGTACATACATTACTGATCCTGAGTTACATCCTGTGTTATACCCCAGAGCTGCACTCACTATTCTGCTGGTGCAGTCACTGGGTACATACATTACATTACTGATCCTGAGTTACCTCCTGTATTATACCCCAGAGCTGCACTCACTATTCTGCTGGTGCAGTCACTGTGTACATACATTACATTACTGATCCTGAGTTACATCCTGTATTATACTCCAGAGCTGCACTCACTATTCTGGTGCAGTCACTGTGTACATACATTACATTACTGATCCTGAGTTACATCCTGTATTATACTCCAGAGCTGCACTCACTATTCTGGTGCAGTCACTGTGTACATACATTACATTACTGATCCTGAGTTACCTCCTGTATTATACTCCACAGCTGCACTCACTATTCTGCTGGTGCAGTCACTGTGTACATACATTACATTACTGATCCTGAGTTACATCCTGTATCATACTCCAGAGCTGCACTCACTACTCTGCTGGTGCAGTCACTGTGTACATACATTACCGATCCTGAGTTACCTCCTGTATTATACTCCAGAGCTGCACTCACTACTCTGCTGGTGCAGTCACTGTGTACATACATTACTGATCCTGAGTTACATCCTGTATTATACTCCAGAGCTGCACTCACTATTCTGCTGGTGCAGTCACCATGTAGATACATTACTGATCCTGTACTGATCCTGAGGATGCGGCATATCTGTAGGATTGGGTTTAGGGTTTAATATTAAGGATATTAAACCCTAACCCCAGTCCTACAGATATGCCTCATCTTCAAACCTACACCTATGATGCATTCTTGATCCTTCATCCCAAACACGATCCTATAACTATGTTGCATCTTCAATCCTGCACCCCAAATCAGATCCTACAGCTATAACGCATTCTCGATCCTTCACCCTAAATGCGATCCTACAGAGATGCTGCATCTTCAATTCCACACTCTAAATCAGATCCTACAGGCATGATGCATCTTTGATCCTATGGATAACATAAGGTATATATTTGTAGCTGCAGGATCGGGGTTAGGTCTTGCACCCTAAACCCTGTCAGACAGCTACACTGTAGCCTTGATTGTATCTGTAAGATCAAAGATGTGTAATAGCTGTAGGATCGGGTTTGCAATAAACAATCAAGAATATATTAAAGTTGTAGGATTGGGTTTAGGGTGTAAGATGGAAGATGCAGCATATGTGTAAGATCGCATTTAGGGTGAAGTATCGAGGATGCGGCATAGCTGTAGGACCAGGTTTAGGTTGTGGTACTGAATCATAAATATAGGATCAGGATTGGGAAGAAGAATTAAGAATGCATCATAGCTGTAGGATTAGGTCTAGAGATAGAGATACAAGGTATTGTTGACCCTACACCAATCCTACAGTTACAATATATCTCTTATCTTATAACTACAAGGCATCTTTTCATCCGGCTACAATGCGCCTGCTCTTGGGGGGAGACGCTTACCGTGGTCTTGGTGGCGAACATGTAATTGTCCCTGAGCTGGAAGCCGTCCACGTCCTCGATAATCAGCTCTGTGCTTTCACGAGACTGGAAGTAATCTGTGCTGCGCAGGACGGTGGAGGTGCCCCGGGGCTCATGACGTTCCACGTAAACCGTGTTTGGTTTGTCCAGAGGAGCGGAGCCCCTGAGGGGAGAAGACCACACAGAACAATCGCGGGATGAACATATATGACATTCCCACCATCATCCATCATGTAGTCCCCTGATATCACGTGGTGGCTGGCTGTGATACAATGATGAGCGTTACCACGGCCACAGAATCAAAGAAGCGTTCATTCCTAACTTGATACATTGTAGATTATTGATAACCTTTTTTAACACCTTGATTATTTATAGGGCCGGCACAGAAATCGGATAAGAGCAAAGCAAGGAAAGTGATATTTATTTTGTCATTTTTATTATTATTCAGAGCTGCAGCTGACAAAGGCCCAGACTTATGTTTTATCAGTCCGGCTAGTGACGGTGGGGTATGGACTCTGCGGCACCTACCAGTAGAAGGACTTGACGTGCTCCTGGATCATTATCCACGTCTGCCCAAAATCTTCAGACTTCCAAAGCTGAATAAAAAAAAAAGATGTTCTTATTTATATCCAAAAACTGACAAACTGTCCTAACCTCATAGCAGAGATCATTGTTCCTGTACTGATACATTGTAACAAACTATCAGCACAAGAGAGATTTGTGCTGCTGACGTGTTTAGCTCATGGAGGATTATCCTCGGCTGTGTGAGCAGGGCAAGGTCTGGACGGGTTTTACAAGAGTTTCCCGGCACGCTGTTACCAATACGCCCCCTTCAGCAGGTTCCTCTGGCCTCCGTCTGGGCCCTGAGCGCCCGCGCATTTATATAACGTGCAGGACACAGGCCGCGCTGGGATACACTCAGGATCGTCAGGGAATAACATACACCGTGCAGATGACGGGCTTTGCTATGGGTCCCTATGGCCACAAATGGTATTTGCACTTAGCCTTAAAGAGGTTGTTAAATAGGTAACTTTGCAAACTGCTTGTAAAAAAAAAAAAAAAAAAGCAACTTTACAAAAACGTCTTATTAAAAATAAAAATCCTGTCCGTCCCCAAGAATGGAAAGATTGGCAATTCCATAGTTGTCTGCTCATTGCCTAGGTTACCAGCCACCTCTGCAGTCTGTCAGTGGTGGCCAGTCTCCAAGGCAATGAGTGCAGCACTTGTAAGCTGCTTGCTATAGAGCTTGTAAGAGCTGCTCTAAAGCTAAACAGGTCACTAGATCCGGCCGGCCTCAGTGCTCCTCCAAGGCTGCAGAGGGAAAGCAGCCTCTGTTTGCAGCAATTGTTGCATTCTCTCCATACTTGTTCTGAGCGGTCGGTGCGATTGTGAAGTCAATGATATTCTGTCCGACGGCGCAGAGCATCTGACAACCCGGAGCATCGGAGCAGCCAGCACACGTCGGACTTCATACCATTACACCTCACCTGCTTGTTGGGGTGCAGCTTGTCGTACCCCAGCACCAGGTTGCTGTCATTGCTGTGCAGGAGGAGATCCGTCGGTTTGAAGGGAATAGAAAACACCTTCACGGTAACACAGAAATCTGTGGAGATCCACAGGTAGTTGGCGTCAGCGTCGACAAAGATGTACTGAAACACAAGAAAGAAAAGTCAGGGGGCAACCATCACGCTGCAATAATCGCTTAGGACCCTCACCTCTGAAACTGCACCTCTCTGGAATAATTTGTTACAATTTCTCACCATTTTGATGATCTCTTCTTGCTAAGCCCTGGACTGTAGACTGATACATGTACCTGCACTGACACAGTGTAACAAACATCAGGATAGGAGAGAGACTTGTGTTGCTGATGTATTATCTCACAGACTATTGTCTAGATGTAAGAGTAACAAACCCTCATCTGTGAGAAGCATTAGGTCTACAGAGTTTCTTACATAAGAATACTCATTTATTGAAAGCAAGCAGAGATCTTAAACATGTTGAGAGGTTTAAGCAGCGTAAATGAATGTGTGGCAGAGCCTTTTACTACGCCGAGGTGTATCTGCAGCACCGCCCGATACGGACAAGGGAGAAAGCCGCCCCATTCTCTCTACGCAAGAACACGTCGCCACCTCTCCTGTTTCCACATTATATTCTATATGGGGGTCACCTCCAGGTCACCCCTGACCCATATCGTGGGCCGCAGACTACAAGTTACCCGCTTGTTATCCACAGGGCTGTGAAAGAACTGGGCTACGGTGGGAGATCTGCCGTCAGAGGGGTATCGAAACTTGTCAGATATTCTGCTAAAGCTTTTTCCATAGTCGTAAGACACGTAGACCTGCGGAGAATCAGAAGTACACACCGCATTACACACATGGAGCAGCCAAGATGGGCAGGAGCCCAAAGGGGCATTCCACCTACATTACTTTAAGAATATTAACATACTTTTGGAAAATAACATTCAATTCTCTCAACTGATCAAGAGAATCTCATCCCTCGGACCCCAACGTCCTCCCTCTGTCCCCCAACGTCCTCCCTCCGTCCCCCGGACCCCAACGTCCTCCCTCCGTCCCCCGGACCCCAACGCCCTCCCTCCGTCCCCCGGACCCCAACGCCCTCCCTCCGTCCCTCGGACCCCAACGCCCTCCCTCCGTCCCTCGGACCCCAACGCCCTCCCTCCGTCCCTCGGACCCCAACGCCCTCCCTCCGTCCCTCGGACCCCAACGCCCTCCCTCCGTCCCTCGGACCCCAACGCCCTCCCTCCGTCCCTCGGACCCCAACGCCCTCCCTCCGTCCCTCGGACCCCAACGTCCGCCCTCCGTCCCTCGGACCCCAACATCCGCCCTCCGTCCCTCGGACCCCAACGTCCTCCCTCCGTCCCTCGGACCCCAACGTCCTCCCTCCTTCCCTCGGACCCCAACGTCCTCCCTCCGTCCCTCGGACCCCAACGTCCTCCCTCCGTCCCTCGGACCCCAACGTCCTCCCTCCGTCCCTCGGACCCCAACGTCCTCCCTCCGTCCCTCGGACCCCAACGTCCTCCTTCCGTCCCTCGGACCCCAACGTCCTCCCTCCCTCCCTCGGACCCCAACGTCCTCCCTCCCTCCCTCGGACCCCAACGTCCTCCCTCCCTCCCTCGGACCCTAACGTCCTCCCTCCGTCCCTCGGACCCCAACGTCCTCCCTCCGTCCCTCGGACCCCAACGTCCTCCCTCCCTCCCTCGGACCCCAACGTCCTCCCTACGTCCCTCGGACCCCAACGCCCTCCCTCCGTCCCTCAGACCCCAACGTCCTCCCTCCGTCCCTCGGACCCCAACGTCCTCCCTCCATCCCTCGGACCCCAACGTCCTCCCTCGGACCCCAAAGTCCTCCCTCCGTCCCTCGGACCCCAAAGTCCTCCCTCCATCCCTCGGACCGCAACGTCCTCCCTCGGACCCCAACGTCCTCCCTCCGTCCCTCGGACCCCAACGTCCTCCATCCGTCCCTCGGACCTCAACGTCCTCCCTCCGTCCCTCGGACCCCAACGTCCTCCCTCCGTCCCTCGGACCCCAACGTCCTCCCTCCGTCCCTCGGACCCCAACGTCCTCAGTCCCTCGGACCCCAACGTCCTCCCTCCGTCCCTCGGACCCCAACGTCCTCCCTCCGTCCCTCGGACCCCAACGTCCTCCCTCCGTCCCTGGGACCTCAACGTCCTCCCTCCGTCCCTCGGACCCCAACGTCCTCCCTCCGTCCCTCGGACCCCAACGTCCTCCCTCCATGAGAGATACACAATTCCTTAGTCACTCACATTGCTGCTCTTGGTGCCCAGAGATCCCAGACTGTCTCTGGTGAGACCCACGATGACGTTACTTCTCTCTCCGGCCCAGTGGACGACAATCTGGTTGTGGGAGTCATTGAGGCTGACCTGAAGAGGGAGGTCGAGAATTATCATCATATATATTATGACAATACAGTAATATCATTGGTGAAACTTCCGTTCATGAATGTGCTGCAGCCTGTTTGCTGTGAGTGAATGTCTGTCAGTCTCACGAGTGGTCTGCACACAGCAGGATCGTTACAGTGTGCCAGTCTAGAAATCCTCAGGACTAAAGCACATGTCTGTGCTGGAGGGACGAGTTTTCTTTCTTAGAAACGTTCCCAATATTGGGAGGCAGCCATAGTCATACATGGCAGTCTCAGCTCTCTTTAGGCTTTACTAATTCTTTGAGAAAAATTGCATTTGTATAAAATAGTCAATGCAAACAAGCAGAAATGCAGTGTAAAGCATGAGGGTGGGACAGAGCATCAGAAGTGAGCGGCTGCAGGGGTGACTAATGTGGCTGCAAAGCAAAAAGTAGCAAAGCCGCGGAAAGAAGACACCAGCTACACACACAACGGACGGCAGCCACAAGCTTCACCGGCCTCCTGCACAGCGTCCTGTGCCACCATGTACACCGGGGCACAACCAGACAGGAGCACAGCACGATATCACCGCTGTACTGTAATAAGATGTGATATCACCGCTCCTCTTATATCACCGCTGTACTGTAATAAGATGTGATATCACCGCTCCTCTTATATCACCCTGTACTGTAATAAGATGTGATATCACCGCTCCTCTTATATCACCCTGTACTGTAATAAGATGTGATATCACCGCTCCTCTTATATCACCGCTGTACTGTGATAAGATGTGATATCACCGCTCCTCTTAGGCTGGTTTCACACTTGCGTTTTGATCTGCAGCGTTTTAGCGCTAAAAAACGCATGCGTTTTTTTTCTATACTTAACATTAAAAACACATGCGTTTTTTAGCATGCGTTTTGACGCGTTTTCGGCAACGCATGCGTTTTTTGACGCGTGCGTTTAGTTGCAGAAATGCAACCTGTAGTAATTTCTAGCGGCGTTTTTTTGCCGCAAAAAAACGCATGCGTTTATTCGCGGCAAAAAAATGTATTGCTGTCTATGTAAACGCATGCGTTTTTAAGCACATGCGTGTGCATGCGTTTTTAAATGCATGCGTTTCTATAGAAAAACACAAGAAAACACAAAAAAAAACAAGAAAACCCTAACCCTAACCCTTGGGTTACTAGGGATCCTAACCCTAACGTTAGGATCCCTAGTAACCCTAGGGATCCTAACCCTAACCCTTGGGATCCTAACCCTAACCCTTAGGGTTAGGGTTAGGATCCTAACCCTTAGGGTTAGGGTTAAGATCCCTAGGGTAACGGTTAGGGTTAGGATCCCTAGTAACCCTAGGAATCCTAACCCTAACCCTTAGGGTTAGGGTTAGGATCCCTAGGCTTATGGTTAGGGTTAGGGGTAGGGTTAGGGTTTGGATCCCTTTATCACCTTGATGGTGGGGGGTGGCTTATCAGTGACCTGGTGACCAGGACATTCTTCTAATAAAAAGCTACCCCTAACCCTAACCCTAGGGATCCTAACCCTAACCCTATGTAATTCTATTAATAGTGGGTTTTCTAGTTGATTTTGATGATTAGCAGCTGTCACACACTTCTCAGCATGCGTTTCAAAAACGCCAACGCAGAAAAAAACGCATGTAAATGCGTCAAAACGCCGCGTTTTTTTCTGCATGCAAAAACGCATGCGCCTAAAAAACGCAGCGTTTACATGCGTTTTCTCACCACCTGCGTTTTTTTTTTAAAACGCTGCAGATCAAAACGCAAGTGTGAAACCAGCCTTATATCACCCTGTACTGTGATAAGATGTGATATCACCGCTCCTCTTATATCACCCTGTACTGTAATAAGATGTGATATCACCGCTCCTCTTATATCACCCTGTACTGTAACATTATCATTGTTATTATTGGGAGCGCTGCTCTGCAGCACATAGTGAGGTGTGTCGACAACAGCACTGGGGTCAGGGACATCTTGGGGCGCTGGTTTATAGGTGACTGAACCTGTGATCAATATGTTGTTTGCTTGATATCACCGGCTCATTGCTGCACACGGCGCTGCTGCCATCAGTCCGGTCTGTGATATTCGGCTCACACACATAGTCATTTTTCAAATTTTTCTTATTAATTACTAGGAATTATCACCTCCATCGCAAAAATAAAGAAACTAGCAAATCCGAAATGCTTCAAGAGTGATTTTTATTCCATAAATAAGCAGTAAATATATCTTATAAAAAAATCTGCTTCTTTCTCCAAATGGACTTTCAATTCAGGGGTAAAATCAGTATTTAGCAAGGACAGATTCCCATTACTGAGAATGGAGAGGACAGTTGGTGCTTTTTTAATTCTATGGAGGAGTTCAGAGGTGACAGGCAATCCGCTGCCAAGTCCATAGAACAATGAGCGCTATCTGCCATCACCCATCTCAGTAATGGAACAATCTGAACTCACCAGTAAAGGTACCTGCAGCGATATCGACAACGATGCCGATCGCTGCAGCGTCGCTGTGTGGTCGCTGGAGAGCTGTCACACAGACAGCTCTCCAGCGACCAACGATGCCGGTCCCCGGGTAACCAGGGTAAACATCGGGTTACTAAGCGCAGGGCCGCGCTTAGTAACCCGATGTTTACCCTGGTTACAAGTGTAAAAGTTAAAAAAAAACAAACAGTACATACTCACATTCCGGTGTCCGTAACGTCCCCCGGCGTCTGCTTCCTGCACTGACTGTGAGTGCCAGCCGTAAGGCACAGCACAGCGGTGACGTCACCGCTGTGCTCTGCTTTTACTTTACGGCCGGCACTCACAGTCAGTGCGGGAAGCAGACGCCGGGGGACGTTACGAACACCGGAATGTGAGTATGTACTGTTTGGTTTTTTTACATTTACAATGGTAACCAGGGTAAACATCGGGTTACTAAGCGCGGCCCTGCGCTTAGTAACCCGATATTTACCCTGGTTACCATTGTAAAACATCGCTGGCATCGTTGCTTTTGGTGTCAAACACGACGATACACGCCGATCTGACGACCAAATAAAGTTCTGAACTTTCAGCAACGACCAGCGATATCACAGCAGGATCCTGATCGCTGCTGCGTGTCAAACACAACGATATCGCTATCCAGGACGCTGCAATGTCACGGATCGCTATCGTTATCGTTGCAAAGTCATGTAGTGTGAAGGTACCTTAAGAGCAGAAAAGAAAAAGAATTCTCCAGCGTGTAGACTTGGATAAAGGTCCAGTTTAATCTGAACTCACCCTATTTTACCTGTGAATTGAGAATTTTGAGAATTAAACATCAGTCCAGGCAGAGGAAGAAGCAGTGTTGTGTCGTAAGATATATTACATAGTTTCTTACTTTCACTTGTATTATTGATTTATGTAAAAAAAAGTAATAAATATACGGTTACTCTTTAAGTATGTGGGAACATCTGAGCTGGAGAAGGGTCAACGCTGCCCGTCCCCCTGATAGAGAGAATGTGGGAGAGGAAACTTAGCATCATTCCAGGACTGTGATGGTCCGCAGGCATTAGGCTGAAACTATGGGACATTCACGACTTACCTACACACATTTTAGGGGGGGGTCTTTGCTTCCTGAATGTGACCTCTGACCTATCCTACACTGCAATGGTACCAGGAGCTCAGAGAAACACAAAGATAAAGGGATCCTGGACTCGTGCACAGTGAGTAGTTCTGCGCCATGTTCCGGATGTTCAGATGCTGCTGGTTAATAGGAAACAAATCTTTGATCCAAAGGCTGGAAAGTTTCAGTCCGGACTGAGGATGACGACTCTCCGGCTCTCACCCACAATTATTAATCGGTTTTTGGAGTAACTTTAGCCTCCAAATCAATCTTGGAATAAATCCAGACAGACATGTCCCTGGAAGCAAGGATCACCAAGATATGACATACATAGTTACATAGTTTTTATAGGTTGAAAAAAAAAAAAAAAAAAAAAAAAAACAACATAGCAAGGTCCAACAAGTTCTACTTTTCTCCACAAAAAGAGCGATCACTGGAGAAGGACATAACCTGATGGCAGGATACTATCAAGAGAGTGGTGGAGAAAACCCCGGTGACCGATCGAGGCTGCACAAGATCAATTTTCCTACAGATCATTCATCCATCAAGACGCCATGAACCGAGATCAAGCAGAAGGCTATTAAATAAATATTAATAATAATAATAAATTAGCCTCCAAAAGTCGCAGATTGTACAAAATGTTCACTTTTTGCATCGTTCTCACCATCAGTTGTAATGTACAAGAGGGACATATAGACAGGCTTAAAATGGTAACAAACGTTTAGTTATTGTTTAATAGATTTTCTTGTCCTACTAACTGCTTGCAGAGTGGCGGAGGTCTAAGTTTTGAGATACCCACAAATCGTAAAAAAAAAACAGCTCAGGAGACAGGAGATCACAGCTGCCCGAGCTCACGGAGCGGAGGACAGATACTAGAGAAAGTCTACGCTTCCAATGGAGTCCTCACCACTGATGAGAATGGGGAGAACCTTCTGCGCTGGATCGCTGATGAAATGGAGGGGTGGGCGGTTTCCATTGCACTCACAGATGGGGTTTTTGCACACTGGAGACCCCTTTAAGTACTATGTATATAACACTGTGGAGGGAGGGAGTCGCGAGATATATGGTCAGCAGCCATCTGCTTTATGGACGGTCCCGGCATGGACTTTAAACTATTTTGGCACGGCAGAACCGCACACAGTCTGGTTATGACCGCTCGGATTATCAGATCCGTCTGTAACTCTTTGGGGGATATAGAGCAGCCACTACTGGTCTGCAGAAGGTGGCGACTGCCGGGATGATACAGAATAACAGGGCGGCTGTGAAGAAGAATACATTCCCTGAGGACGAGCGTTACCAGGTGGAGCTCCGCAGACACGGTAACATGGATCACAGCGTAGGGTGCAGCTGGTGACGAGGTACAAACATCTAGAAGGCTCCGCCAGGCACACGTGATGCAAAACCCTCGAAAAACAGCATTCCAACGGGAACTCCGACGGAGCCATACACGGTCCGACCTCCATCCTGGCAGTAGTCATCTTTTTCAGACATGCACAAAAAAACATGGTTTGCCTGTCTGCTCGGTTTCCTCACATTTTTCAGTTGCTTTTCTCCAATTTTAGTCAAAAGATGACCCATAGACTAAAAGAATGAAATCAGGAAAAGTTATGGCTGCATTTGCCCTTTCGACTTCAGTTATAGATGTCCGAACCTGTGCTAGAGGTGGGATCCCTTTAACAAACAGTTTCTAAAACTCTAATCTGTGCAAAAACTACAATTCAATTTGTTAATCTCCCAGGTACAAGAAAGGAGCAGAAACCTGCAAAAGCCGGGTCCAATAGCAATCAGCAGCAAAGAATGTCACAACGAGGGACGTAGGAGCAAAGCGACACCCCAAAACACGGGGTCAGCTCAGATAGAATACCCAAAGGAGAGTCCCTGTGCCCGTACATGACATATCCTGTATTATACCCCAGAGCTGCACTCACTATTCTGCTGGTGCAGTCACTGTGTACATACATTACATTACTGATCCTGAGTTACATCCTGTATTATACCCCAGAGCTGCACTCACTATTCTGCAGGTGCAGTCACTGTGTACACACATTACATTACTGATCCTGAGTTACCTCTTGTATTATACCCCAGAGCTGCACTCACTATTCTGCAGGTGCAGTCACTGTGTACATACATTACATTACTGATCCTGAGTTACCTCTTGTATTATACCCCAGAGCTGCACTCATTATTCTGCTGGTGCAGTCACTGTGTACATACATTACATTACTGATCCTGAGTTACATCCTGTAGTAGAGAAGGGCAAAGGTTCGTAACCACTCATTGGCTGCCCGCCTGTCGGTCGCAGACAGGTCCTTTGGAAATGAGCCCGTTATGACTTGTAATTGCCCTTCTCTGCATATGTAATTAATAAACTGTGACCGACCTGTTCAACCCATCCAGGCTTGTCTGTGTTTTCATTGTGGGATCTGTGGGAAGGGAGGAAGTCACTGTTTACGACACACAAGTCTCCGCAATCTTTTACCCCAGAGCTGCACTCACTATTCTGCTGGTGCAGTCACTGTGTACATACATTACTGATCCTGAATTACATCCTGTATTATACCCCAGAGCTGCAATCACTATTCTGCTGGTGCAGTCACTGTGCACATTACATTACTGATCCTGAGTTACATCCTGTATTATACTCCAGAGCTGCACTCACTATTCTGCTGGTGCAGTCACTGTGCACATTACATTACTGATCCTGTACTTATCCTAGGCTACATTCTGAGATTACACTCCTGAATCAGGCTGCTCAGGATGAACAGAGTAAGAAGTGAACCTATGACCAGTAACATGGCGGCTTCTCTGGGGATCGTCACTGGAGTCTTGGACGTCATCTCAGGACAGACTGTGTCACACAATGATATATTGGGGACGCCGCAGACAATCGCGTTTCCGGTCCGGTATCAGTGTCCCCGCTCTCAGTTCTGCCCAATATAAAAGCTTCATAATAAAGAGACAAGAGGCGGCGGATTCTGTCCCTGGGGTCACAAGACACCATCAGAGCAAAAATCTGCAAGTAAACACGGACAAGGGGAACACACTGTGCGATGGGTGTCATATGGAAAACATCCCCCGTTATCAGTGCATAATGGGAGTTGTAGTAGTGCAGAGACCGTCACACCGAGAGGGGCAGCGTGGGGTAAGAGGGGGGCGCAGATACAGCAGCTATAAATACAGGGTTGTGTGGGTACAGCAGGGGATACAGCACCTCCAAAGACAAACTGACGGGGAACACAGACCGAGAGCCCCGATGGGGACAGTGAAGATCATGTCTGCAAAGCACTGCGGGATTACTGGCGCTATGTACGTAAGGGAAGAAAATAAAAAAGCAAAGGGCAGTATACAGGGCGGGGGGGGGGGCAGTATACAGTGCAGGGGGGTGGAGGGAGGTATACAGGGGCTGGGGTGGGGTGGAGAGGCAGTATACAGGAAAGGAGGGCAGTATACAGGGCAGGGGGTGGAGGGCAATATACACAGCAGCAGTATAGGGGGGCACTGTATACACACAGCAGTATAGGGGGCACTGTATACACAGCAGTATAGGGGGCATTGTATACACACAGCAGTATAGAGGGCACTGTATACACACAGTAGTATAGGGGCACTGTATACACAGCAGTATAGGGGGCACTGTATACACAGCAGTATAGGGGGCATTGCATACACACAGTAGTATAGGGGGCACTGTATACACACAGCAGTATAGGGGGCACTGTATATACACAGTAGTATAGGGGGCACTGTATACACACAGCAGTATAGGGGGCACTGTATATACACAGTAGTATAGGGGGCACTGTACACACACAGCAGTATAGGGGGCACTGTATACACAGCAGTATAGGGGGCATTGTATACACACAGCAGTATAGGGGGCACTGTATACACACAGCAGTATAGGGGGCATAGTATACACACAGCAGTATAGGGGCATAGTATACACACAGCAGTATAGGGGGCACTGTATACACAGCAGTAAAGGGAGCATTGTATACACAGTAGTATAGGGGGGCACTGTATACACACAGCAGTATAGGGGGGCACTGTATATACACAGCAGTATAGGGGGCACTGTATACACACAGTAGTATAGGGGGGCACTGTATACACAGCAGTATAGGGGGGCACTGTATACACACAGTAGTATAGGGGGCACTGTATACAAACAGTAGTATAGGGGGCATTGTATACACAGCAGTATATGGGGGCACTGTATATACACAGCAGTATAGGGGGCACTGTATACACAGCAGTATAGGGGGCACTGTATACACACAGTAGTATAGGGGGCACTGTGTACACACAGTAGTATAGGGGGCATTGTATACACAGCAGTATAGGGGGCACTGTATATACACAGCAGTATAGGGGCACTGTATATACACAGCAGTATGGGGGGCACTGTATACATAGCAGTATAGGGGGGCACTGTATATACACAGCAGTATAGGGGGTACTGTATACACACAGTAGTATAGGGAGCACTGTATACACACAGTAGTATAGGGGGCACTGTATACACACAGTAGTATAGGGGCACTGTATACACACAGTAGTATAGGGGGCACTGTATACACACAGCAGTATAGGGGGCACTGTATACACACAGTAGTATAGGGGGCACTGTATATACAGCAGTATAGGGGGGCATTGTATACACACAGTAGTATAGGGGGCACTGTATATACAGCAGTATAGGGGGGCACTGTATACACACAGTAGTACAGGGGGCACTGTATACACACAGTAGTATAGGGGGCATAGTATACACACAGCAGTATGGGGGGCACTGTATACACACAGTAGTATAGGGGGGCACTGTATACACAGCAGTATAGGGGGGCATAGTATACACACAGCAGTATAGGGGCAATGTATACACACACAGTAGTATAGGGGGGCACTGTATACACAGCAGTATAGGGGGGCATAGTATACACACAGCAGTATAGGGGGCACTGTATATACACAGCAGTATAGGGGGGCACTGTATATACACAGCAGTATAGGGGGCACTGTATACACAGCAGTATAGGGGGCACTGTATACACACAGTAGTATAGGGGGCACTGTGTACACACAGTAGTATAGGGGGCATTGTATACACAGCAGTATAGGGGGCACTGTATATACACAGCAGTATAGGGGCACTGTATATACACAGCAGTATAGGGGGCACTGTATACACAGCAGTATAGGGGGGCACTGTATATACACAGCAGTATAGGGGGTACTGTATACACACAGTAGTATAGGGGGCACTGTATACACACAGTAGTATAGGGGCACTGTATACACACAGTAGTATAGGGGCACTGTATACACACAGTAGTATAGGGGGCACTGTATACACACAGCAGTATAGGGGGCACTGTATACACACAGTAGTAAAGGGGGCACTGTATATACACACAGTAGTATAGGGGGCACTGTATATACAGCAGTATAGGGGGGCATTGTATACACACAGTAGTATAGGGGGCACTGTATATACAGCAGTATAGGGGGGCACTGTATACACACAGTAGTACAGGGGGCACTGTATACACACAGTAGTATAGGGGGCATAGTATACACACAGCAGTATGGGGGGCACTGTATACACACAGTAGTATAGGGGGGCACTGTATACACAGCAGTATAGGGGGGCATAGTATACACACAGCAGTATAGGGGCACTGTATACACATACAGTAGTATAGGGGGGCACTGTATACACAGCAGTATAGGGGGGCATAGTATACACACAGCAGTATAGGGGGCACTGTATATACACAGCAGTATAGGGGGGCACTGTATACACACAGTAGTATAGGGGGCACTGTATACACACAGCAGTATAGGGGGCACTGTATACACACAGCAGTATAGGGGGCATTGTATACACACAGCAGTATAGGGGGCACTGTATACACACAGCAGTATAGGGGGCATAGTATACACACAGCAGTATAGGGGCATAGTATACACACAGCAGTATAGGGGGCACTGTATACACAGCAGTAAAGGGAGCATTGTATACACACAGTAGTATAGGGGGGCACTGTATACACACAGCAGTATAGGGGGGCACTGTATATACACAGCAGTATAGGGGGCACTGTATACACACAGCAGTATAGGGGGGCACTGTATACACAGCAGTATAGGGGGGCACTGTATACACACAGTAGTATAGGGGGCACTGTATACAAACAGTAGTATAGGGGGCATTGTATACACAGCAGTATATGGGGGCACTGTATATACACAGCAGTATAGGGGGCACTGTATACACAGCAGTATAGGGGGCACTGTATACACACAGTAGTATAGGGGGCACTGTGTACACACAGTAGTATAGGGGGCATTGTATACACAGCAGTATAGGGGGCACTGTATATACACAGCAGTATAGGGGCACTGTATATACACAGCAGTATAGGGGGCACTGTATACACAGCAGTATAGGGGGGCACTGTATATACACAGCAGTATAGGGGGTACTGTATACACACAGTAGTATAGGGAGCACTGTATACACACAGTAGTGTAGGGGGCACTGTATACACACAGTAGTATAGGGGCACTGTATACACACAGTAGTATAGGGGGCACTGTATACACACAGCAGTATAGGGGGCACTGTATACACACAGTAGTATAGGGGGCACTGTATATACAGCAGTATAGGGGGGCATTGTATACACACAGTAGTATAGGGGACACTGTATACACACAGTAGTACAGGGGGCACTGTATACACACAGTAGTATAGGGGGCATAGTATACACACAGCAGTATGGGGGGGCACTGTATACACACAGTAGTATAAGGGGGCATAGTATACACACAGCAGTATAGGGGCACTGTATACACACACAGTAGTATAGGGGGGCACTGTATACACACACAGTAGTATAGGGGGGCACTGTATACACAGCAGTATAGGGGGGCATAGTATACACACAGCAGTATAGGGGGCACTGTATATACACAGCAGTATAGGGGGGCACTGTATATACACAGCAGTATAGGGGGCACTGTATATACACAGCAGTATAAGGGGGCACTGTATACACACAGTAGTATAGGGGGCACTGTATACACACAGCAGTATAGGGGGCACTGTATACACAGCAGTATAGGGGCACTGTATACACACAGTAGTATAGGGGGACACTGTATACACAGCAGTATAGGGGACACTGTATATACACAGCAGTATAGGGGGGCACTGTATACACAGCAGTATAGGGACACTGTATATACACAGCAGTATAGGGGGGCACTGTATACACAGCAGTATAGGGGACACTGTATATACACAGCAGTATAGGGGCCCTGTATACACACAGTAGTATAGGGGGCACTGTATACACACAGTAGTATAGGGGGCACTGTATACACAGCAGTATAGGGGGGCACTGTATACACAGCAGTATAGGGGGGCACTGTATACACACAGCAGTATAGGGGGGTCACTATACACAGCAGCATAGGGGGTCACTATATACACACAGCAGTATAGGGGGCATTGTGAACATATATACACAGGTGTCAGACATCCGGGCTCCTCCTCACCTGACCGTACAGCTGCACCGGGGGCTCGGCGCTGGGCTGCGGACTCCTCCTACTCCGCTCTCCGCTCCTCTCAGTTCCCCGGTGACGGGCGGTCACTGTGCCCTCCCCAGCAATGGCTACCCCCAGACAGAGCATCCACACCCCGGCCACCGAGAGCGACCACCATTGCCGCCTCCTCATCGCCTCACACTCCGCCATCTTCTGACAGCACGTGACCCCCCCAACACCGCCGCCTACCGGAGACACGTGACGTACCGGCACCGGTCACCTCACAGCGAGCGACGCCACCACCGGACCCCCCGGAAATGTGCAGGGACCGGACATATCTCCCCCAAAACATTAGTCACCTTTCCCCCATCCCCTACCTCTGCCCCACTAATCTCTCCAGGTGTCGGTCACGTCCCCCCAATCTCTCCAGGTGTCGGTTAAGACCCCCCCCCCCCCCCGATCTCTCCAGGTGTCGGTCACGTCCCCCCGATCTCTCCAGGTGTCGGTCACGTCCCCCCGATCTCTCCAGATGTCGGTCACGTCCCCCCGATGTCTCCAGGTGTCAGTCACGCCCCCCCCCCCCCATCTCTCCCACTGTCGGTCACGTTTCCCCCGATCTTTCCAGGTGTTGGTCATGTCCCCCCCATCTCTCCAGGTGTCGGTCACGTTCCCCCCATCTCTCCAGGTGTCGGTCATGTCCCCCCCTCGATCTCTCCAGGTGTCAGTCACGTCCCCCCTCGATCTCTCTAGATGTTGGTCACGTCCCCGATCTCTCCAGGTGTCGGTCACGTCCCCTCGATCTCTCCAGGTGTCGGTCATGTCCCCCCGATCTCTCCAAGTGTCGGTCATGTCCCCCCATCTCTCCAGGTGTCGGTCACGTTCCCCCCATCTCTCCAGGTGTCGGTCACGTCCCCCCTCGATCTCTCCAGGTGTCAGTCACGTCCCCCCTCGATCTCTCTAGATGTTGGTCACGTCCCCGATCTCTCCAGGTGTCGGTCACGTCCCCTCTATCTCTCCAGGTGTCGGTCATGTCCCCCCGATCTCTCCAGGTGTCGGTCACGTCCCCCCGATCTCTCCAGGTGTCGGTCACGTCCCCCCCCATCTCTCCAGGTGTCGGTCAGGTCCCCCCCATCTCTCCGGGTGTCGGTCACGTCCCCTCGATCTCTCCAGGTGTCTGTCACGTCCCCCGATCTCTCCAGGTGTCGATCAGGTCCCCCCTGATCTCTCCAGGTGTGGATCAGGTCCCCCCTGATCTCTCCAGGTGTCGGTCACGTCCCCTCTATCTCTCCAGGTGTCGGTCACGTCCCCCAGATCTCTCCAGGTGTTGGTCACGTGCCCCCGATCTCTCCAGGTGTCGGTCACGTCCCCTCGATCTCTCCAGGTGTCGGTCACGTCGCCCCGATCTCTCCAGGTGTCGGTCACGTCCCCTCGATCTCTCCAGGAGGCGGTCACTTCACCTTGATCTCTCCAGGTGTCGGTCACGCCCCCCCCCCCATCTCTCCAGGTGTCGGTGATGCCCCTGATCTCTCCAGGTGTTTGTCATGTCCCCCCCATCTCCAGGTGTCGGTGACGCCCCCGATCTCTCCAGGTGTTTGTCATGCCCCCCGATCACTCCAGGTGTCGGTCATGTCCCCCGTTGATCTCTCCAGGTGTCGGTCACGTCCCCCCCCCATCTCACCAGGTGTCGGTCACACACCCCCGATCTCTCCAGGTGTCTGTCACGTCCCCCGATCTCCAGGTGTCGGTCACGTTTCCCCCGATCTCTCCAGGTGTCGGTCATGTCCCCCCCATCTCTCCAGGTGTCGGTCACGTTCCCCCCATCTCTCCAGGTGTCGGTCACGTCCCCCCTCGATCTCTCCAGGTGTCGGTCACGTCCCCCCTCGATCTCTCCAGGTGTCAGTCACGTCCCCCCTCGATCTCTCTAGATGTTGGTCACGTCCTCGATCTCTCCAGGTGTCGGTCACGTCCCCTCGATCTCTCCAGGTGTCGGTCATGTCCCCCCGATCTCTCCAGGTGTCGGTCACGTTCCCCCCATCTCTCCCACTGTCGGTCACGTGCTCTCAATCTCTCCAGGTGTCGGTCACGTTTCCCCCGATCTCTCCAGGTGTCGGTCACGTTCCCCCCATCTCTCCAGGTGTCGGTCACATTCCCCCCATCTCTCCAGGTGTCGGTCACGTCCCCCCTCGATCTCTCCAGGTGTCAGTCACTTCCCCCCTCGATCTCTCTAGATCAGAGGTCCCCAACCTTTCTGACATTGAGAGCCACATTCACCTTAGAGAGAGGGTCGCGAGCCACATTCAGCACTGAGAGAGCGTCGCCAGCCACATCTAGATCCCACCCCCTTCAAAGCAGTGTCAACCAAAGCCCCCATTACAGGTATAATGATAATCAAAGATTTTGCACATAAATTACTCCAAAGCAGTGCACGGAGATCCCGGGGTTCCCACAATACCCCCCCATTCAGTATTCTCCCATCAGTGACTCCCAACACACTATCACATCCAGCTTTGAGCACCTCCTCTAACAGGTAGTACCATCTTCTTGCATACCATACCTAAAACATCTCTAAACCCCTAAGACCAGTAAATGTGCATCCAGATCTGCACTACTGTGCAGGGCTACTCACAAAATTCACCATTTTGAGATGTGTTCTTCATACCAGTTTGCTAGACATGGAGCTAATGCACCAAGCTGGCAGACAGTCGCGAGCCACAATTCATGGGACCGCGAGCCACATGTGGCTCCCGAGCTACAGGTTGGGGACCCCTGCTCTAGATGTTGGTCACGTCCCCGATCTCTCCAGGTGTCGGTCATGTCCCCTCGATCTCTCCAGGTGTCAGTCATGTCCCCCCGATCTCTCCAGGTGTCGGTCACGTCCCCCCCATCTCTCCAGGTGTCGGTCACGTCCCCCCCCATCTCTCCAGGTGTCGGTCAGGTCCCCCTCATCTCTCCAGGTGTCTGTCACGTCCCCCGATCTCTCCAGGTGTCGATCAGGTCCCCCCCGACCTCTCCAGGTGTCGGTCACATCCCCTCAATCTCTCCAGGTGTCTGTCACGTCCCCCGATCTCTCCAGGTGTCGATCAGGTCCCCCCTGATCTCTCCGGGTGTCGGTCACGTCCCCTCGATCTCTCCAGGTGTCGGTCACGTCCCCCAGATCTCTCCAGGTGTCGGTCACGTGCCCCCGATCTCTCCAGGTGTCGGTCACGTCCCCTCGATCTCTCCAGGTGTTGGTCACGTCCCCCCGATCTCTCCTGGTGTCGGTCACGTCCCCTCGATCTCTCCAGGTGTTGGTCACGTCCCCCCGATCTCTCCTGGTGTCGGTCACGTCCCCTCGATCTCTCCAGGAGGCGGTCACTTCGCCTTGATCTCTCCAGGTGTCGGTCATGCCCCCCCATCTCTCCAGGTGTCGGTGACGCCCCCGATCTCTCCAGGTGTTTGTCATGTCCCCCCCGATCTCTCCAGGTGTCGGTCACGTCCCCCCTCGATCTCTCCAGGTGCCGGTCACGCCCCCCCCCCATCTCCAGGTGTCGGTGACGCCCCCGATCTCTCCAGGTGTTTGTCATGCCCCCCCGATCTCTCCAGGTGTCGGTCATGTCCCCCCCCATCTCGCCAGGTGTCGTCACACACCCCCAAACTCTCCAGGTGTCTGTCACGACCCCCCGATCTCCAGGTGTCGGTCACGTCCCCCCCGATCTCTCCAGGTGTTGGTCATGTCCCCCCCCCCCATGTGTCCAAGTGTCGGTCATGTCCCCTCAATCTCTCCAGGTGTCGGTCACGTCCCCCCCATCTCTCCAGGTGTCGGTCACGTCCCCCCCATCCATCCAGGTGTCGGTCACGTCCCCCCAATCTCCAGGTGTCTGTTATGCCCCCCCCCATCTTTCCAGGTGTCGGTCACGTCCCCCCGATCTCTCCAGGTGTCAGTCACCTCCCCCCAATCTCTCCAGGTGTCGGTCACATCCCCCCGATCTCTCCAGGTGTTGGTCACATCCCCCCTGATCTCTCCAGGTGTCGGTCACACCCCCCGATCTCTCCAGGTGTCGGTCACGCCCCCCCCCCCCCGATCTCTCCAGGTGTTTGTCATGTCCCCTCCGATCTCTCCAGGTGTCGGTCATGTCCCCCCTCGATCTATCCAGGTGTCGGTCACGCCCCCCAATCTCTCCAGGTGCCTGTCACGTCCCCCCTGATCTCTCCAGGTGTCAGTCATGCCCCCCGATCTCTCCAGGTGTCGGTGACGCCCCCCCGATCTCTCCAGGTGGTTGTCATGTCCCCTCCGATCTCTCCAGGTATCGGTCATGTCCCCCCTAGATCTCTCCAGGTGTCGGTCACGCCCCCCAATCTCTCCAGGTGTCGGTCACACCCCCCTGATCTCTCTAGGTGTCAGTCACGTCCCCCCCTGATCTCTCCAGGTGTCGGTCACGTGCCCCCCATCTGTCCAGGTGTCGGTCATATCCCCTCAATCTCTCCAGGTGTCGGTCACGTCCCCCCCCATCTCTCCAGGTGTCGGTCAGGTCCCCCCCATCTCTCCGGGTGTCGGTCACGTCCCCCCCATCTCTCCAGGTGTCGGACACGTCCCCCCAATCTCCAGGTGTCGGTCATGCCCCCCTGATCTCTCCAAGTGTCGGTCACATCCCCCCCATCTCTCCAGTGGTCGGTCACGTCCCCTCGATCTCTCCAGGTGTCGGTCACGTCCTCGATCTCTCCAGGTCTCGGTCACGTCCCCGATCTCTCCAGGTGTCGGTCACGTCCCCTCGATCTATCCAGGTGTCGGTCACGTCCCCCCGATCTCTACAGGTGTCGGTCACGTCCCCCCCATCTCTCCAGGTGTCGGTCACGTCCCCCGATCTCTCCAAGTGTCGGTCGCGTCCCCCCCATCTTTCAGGTGTCGGTCGCGTCCCCCCATCTCCAGGTGTCGGTCATGCCCCCCCCCCCATCTCCAGGTGTCGGTCACGTTCCCCCATCTCTCCAGGTGTCTGTCACGTCCCCCCAATCTCCAGGTGTCGGTCATGCCCCCCCCGATCTCTCCAGGTGTCGGTCACATCCCCCCCATCTCTCCAGGTGTCGGTCACGTCCCCCGATCTCTCCAGGTGTCGGTCACGTCCCCCCATTTCTCCAGGTGTCGGTCACATCCCCCCAATCTCCAGGTGTCAGTCATGTCCCCCCGATCTCTCTAGGTGTCGGTCACGTCCCCCGATCTCTCCAGGTGTCGGTCACGTCCCCTCGATCTATCCAGGTGTCGGTCATGTCCCCCCGATCTCTACAGGTGTCGGTCACGTCCCCCCCATCTCTCGAGGTGTCGGTCACGTCCCCCCGATCTCTCCAGGTACAGATGTGGGGGCATTGTGGAGAGGTGCTATGGCGGTACTGTGGATGGTACAGATGTGGGGGCATTGTGGAGAGGTGCTATGGAGGTACTGTGGATGGTACAGATGTGGGGGCATTGTGGAGAGGTGCTATGGAGGTACTGTGGATGGTACAGATGTGGGGGCATTGTGGAGAGGTGCTATGGAGGTACTGTGGATGGTACAGATGTGGGGGCATTGTGGAGAGGTGCTATGGCGGTACTGTGGATGGTGCAGATGTGGGGGCATTGTGGAGAGGTGCTATGGAGGTACTGTGGATGGTACAGATGTAGGGGCATTGAGGAGAGGTGCTATGGAGGTACTGTGGAGGTACTGTGGATGGTACAGAAGTGGGGGCATTGTGGAGAGGTGCTATGGAGGAACTGTGGATGGTACAGATGTGAGGGCATTGTGGAGTGCTATGGAGGTACTGTGGATGGTGCAGATGTGGGGGCATTGTGGAGAGGTGCTATGGAGGTACTGTGGATGGTGCAGATGTGGGGGCATTGTGGAGAGGTGCTATGGAGGTACTGTGGATGGTACAGATGTGGGGGCATTGTGGAGAGGTGCTATGGAGGTACTGTGGATGGTGCAGATGTGGGGGCATTGTGGAGAGGTGCTATGGAGGTACTGTGGATGTTGCAGATGTGGGGGCATTGTGGAGAGGTGCTATGGAGGTACTGTGGATGGTACAGATGTGGGGGCATTGCGGAGAGGCGCTATGGAGGTACTGTGGATGGTGCAGATGTGGGGGCATTGTGGAGAGGTGCTATGGAGGTACTGTGGATGGTGCAGATGTGGGGGCATTGTGGAGAGGTGCTATGGAGGTACTGTGGATGGTACAGATGTGGGGGCATTGTGGAGAGGTGCTATGGAGGTACTGTGGATGGTACAGATGTGGGGGCATTGCGGAGAGGTGCTGGCATTGCGGAGAGGTGCTATGGAGGTACTGTGGATGTGTAATAATTATAGGGGATAACTCAGGAGACTCTTTGCATGGAACAAGACAACTACAGGACACAGTTTTATAAGTGGTAAAGTCTATATTATCACACGATGATTCAAACAGGTGCAGAGAGAAACTCAAGTCCACAACACTTGGTGTAAATATTAAACGCAGCTTAGCAGTCTATAGGAAACTTCAGAGGAAAATGCAATCACGCAGAAAGTCTATGAAGCACAATTATTCTTGAGGATACTTGACATGAATAAGTCCTTGTTTTAGTCCAAACACAGATAGATATGCTTATAAGGCAGTTCAAATAATATCTTAGCTCAACCAGGGAGGCCTGGGTAAAAGTCTCAGGTTTTTGCAGAGCAGCAACAGCTTACATGTCCAGCAAATGCAGATGGAAGTAAACACGAGCAGCAGATGAAGGAGGATTATCTGGCCAATTACTTCAAAGAAAAAATTGACCACATTCGACAGGAAATCATCTCCCAATCTCTTCATACCATGCACTGTCCTCCCTCCCCCACTGCATCTAGTTCACTCTCTGACTTTGAACCAGTTACAGAAGAAGGCGTAATCAGGCTCCTTGCATCTTCTCGCCCAACCTCTTGCACCAGTGACCCCATTCCGTCACATCTCCTCCAGTCCCTTTCCCCTGCTGTCACCTCTCACCTAACAAAAATATTCAACCTTTCTCTCACTTCCGGTATTTTTCCATCCTCATTTAAGCATGCCATCATACATCTGTCACGGGAAACCTAGGTAGGCTAGAGCTAATAACCCGGGCCCCTGCGATTTCCCTCAGACTAGGGAAAGCCTGACTGACCCTCTCCCAGAGTTTACACTGATGGTGTGCATGTCTGGGCCTCCATCCTCACCCTGTCTCCTGTTTCAACCCTAGGCTGAAATACCACCGACCACCCAGTGAAGAGACCACACACAAGTACCCACAGTAAGCACAGACAAGGATAACGGAAAAAATATGCACCACGCCGCAGTCACTCAGGAATATGCTATAAGTGTACAGGACAAAACAAATACAAATATAGGACGGAGTAAATAAGACAAAGGGAAATACACCACCAGATTCGATACTCCAACTCCTAGCTCATCACTCCAGACCGAGATAACCTAGCACAAGACAGAAGCTATAATCGGCGACGCCCAATGTTCAGAAGAACTATTTAAAGGCAGTGGGCGTGGCCCAGCTTCCAATCCGAGCACCAGCTAAATTAACCCCGGAACAGCTAGACAAAAACTAGCCGACGCCACTGAGCGCATAGTGGACAAAAGCGGAATTACCGCTGTCTGTCGAACGTCCTAGTATGAACAGCGTCCGACATGACATTACCCCGCCTTCTACGAGGGACCCCAGGGCCCTCATGACTTATAGGACCTGGCTTGTCCGGATGGCGGCGGTGAAACATACTAACCAGCCGATCAGCATGAATGTCCGAGGCTGGTACCCAGGACCTTTCCTCAGGCCCATAACCACGCCAGTGTACCAAGTACTGTGAAGTGCGGCGCACTACACGAGCGTCAACCACCTTGGAGACTTCAAATTCCAAATTACCATCCACCAAGACTGGAGAAGGCATTGGTGTCGCGTCCACAAGACCCACCGTCTTTTTTAGCAACGATCTGTGGAACACGTTGTGTATCTTATACACCGTCGGAAGCTCCAATCGGTACGCTACTGGGTTAATGACGGCGGCGACCCTAAATGGACCAATAAACCTTGGACCCAATTTAAGGGATGGTATCTTGAGTCTTATGTTTTTTGTGGATAACCACACCCAGTCATCCACACTCAGGTCCGGACCAGGCACACGCCTACTGTCAGCCACACGTTTGTACCTAGCACCCACGCTCAACAGGCGCTGTTTAACTCTCCTCCAGACTGATGATAATTGTGCTCCTAACTGGTCTTCCTCCGGGACGCCAGAAGAGCCCCCCTGACTCAAAGTACAAAATTGAGGATGTAGCCCGTAAACACAAAAAAACGGAGACTCCCCAGACGACTCCTGGCGGTGATTATTGATGGCAAACTCAGCCAAAGGAAGGAACTTCGACCACTCCTCCTGGTTATCAGACACAAAGCAGCGTAAGTACTGTTCCAAATTTTGGTTCATACGCTCGGTCTGACCATTTGACTGAGGGTGAAACGCCAAAGAATGAGACAACTTGATCCCCAGCCGTGAGCAAAATGCTTTCCAAAATTTTGCCACAAACTGAGTACCCCTATCAGACACGATGTCAGACGGAACTGGAGCGCCCCCACACCGCCGCAGGGCCGAGGGGTACCCGGAGCCGGGCCTCTGGGATCTCAGTCCTGGGGTTGTCACGGTGGCTAGACCCGGTCCGTGGCCCTGTCTGTCAGTGGGGGACGTCCGTTGCAAATAGGTGCTGTTAACGGTGGTGTAGCGGTGCAGTTGTGGGGTGCAGGTCGCGGTAAATAACGAGGACACCAGGATGCAGTCTCTTTACCTCTTTACTGGAGATCTCTCGGTCCTCAGTCCGGAATCCGGTCCACCAGGCTGCGCAAGTCCGGCCGGTCCAATGGCACCTCCAGAGTTCTCCTCACAGGTGGAAATCAGTGCCTTCCTTCTTAGCGCTTTGTGTTGTAGTCCTTCCCTGCTGTGCTTACGGAAAGTACCCCACAACTGTTGTGTCTGTTTCTTAAGTTCCCTCACAACTCGATTAACTGATCTTCTGCTAATCTTCCGTCCCTTCCTGATGTTACAGTAAGAACGGCACCCGTTTGTCAGGTAGGCCTGGAGTTCTTCCGGGACCCTAGAGACGCCCCTCTCCCGCAATTGCCCCCCAAGACTTCATAGGTGATATGTGGTAGACAGCCCGCCTGAGACTGACTGTCCTGCCGCTGTTTGGAGTATGGCTTAAAGCTGTATATTATTCCACTCCCTCGGCGTTCCGGCCACCGGTAATGCGCCTCAGCAAGGTGCTGCCTCTTTCAACAAAACCCCTGCTGGTATTCTCCTTCTGCTTGATTTCGTTTCTCACTCAGCACAATCTATCTCGCTTCTAATCCTTTCTTAGGGCACCGCCGCTATTCTGAGCAGGCACGGTCCCGTTACGTTCTTTCAATGCCAAGCCTCTGCCAGGATCCCACCCCTGGCAGAGACCCTACTGTCTCTTCCTCCACAACACCCTCTCTCACTAGGTGTTGCTTCGTTCGATCCAGTCAGCTTTCTCTACTAACTTCCTGCCTGACCCCCAGTTTACCCACTATGGTGGGGAGTGGCCTAATGAATAGCACCCTTAGCTCCCCCCGGAGGCCCAGCTGTGAAACATATTGGTGTCTGTGATACCTGATTGGAGGAACTCCTTCAGTGCCATCGAACGCACCATGGCTCCCCTTAGTGGCGGAGCCACAGTACTGCAACGACCAGGACTCTGGGGCGCTGCACTCCCCCCTGGTTAAACACAGTACTCCGGGACTGGGAAGAAATCAACAATACAGGTTAGCAAAAAGACATACAAATTTGTTGAGTGCAAAACAATAAGCATACTTGAACAGGCTTCCCTTTATGGGAGGTGAGGACACTTTAACGTTACAAAACATAATCAAATATCATAGCAACAGGCTACAATTAACTCTCATTACCCAACCGGGTATTCTACTAAGTGCAAATGCTGGAACAATAAATTAACATTGCCTTTAAGAAACATACACTCTTAGTTTATCAAAGGCCTTCCTATAATCACATTACAGGGCAAGGTAACTTCACATTCTCCTACTTTGAACCTGCAGGACCGCCTGTCCCTATGGCACCAGACCTACTGCCTCTCCTTTCTTTTACAGGACCGCCCCATTCAGCCAGGGCCTACTGCCTTTCTCTACTATACATAGTATAGACATAACATTCCTTTCAATTTGAGAGCATGGAGCACACTCTGCTTGGCTCCTATAAGGACTCACTCACTAACCCCTACGGGTCTACTTTCTGTCCTTAGTAACGAACTAACTTTCTATGGGGACGCAGGGTTTACCTTCTATCCTCACATTCGTTATTACTTCTTTACTTTCAGTTAAATGGAACTCTACATCTACCCCTACGGGCTTTCTGCATCTTTCTCTTCAAAGAACATTATCTAGGTTTCACATTTTAAACAAATTAAACACACATAACTTTTCCATGAAAAACAGTTACATTTCCTTCAAAGCATTATCTCGACATTACTGTTCTAAAACAGTATCACTTTCAAGTTCAATTCTAACCTCCCCTTTAAGAGGAGATCAAGTCTTTCTGAGGTAGCTCTTCTTCTCAGCCTACCAGTCCATGCAAAGGCTCCGGAATGGTATCTTCGCAAAATGTCTTTAAACAAAACCAGTAGGAAGCACCTTTAAGAAGGTGCAAACTATTTACAAGAAAGTTCAAATCATGCACAGTCCATGATTTCGCAGTTTGTGTAACTTTGTGCAAAGCTTCAAGAAAACAACAACAGTGACCCCGGGTCAACAAAGGGGTCACCTTTTTAAAGTTTACCCTGGACGGGTTTAGCAGCAACTTAAAGAACAAACAGTAACTATTTACATTTTAGAAGCAATAAAATCTTACTGGGGTTCTGCGGAAGGCGACCTCTTATCCGGCCTCACCAGGCCAACAGATCGCACCGGTGAGCCAGGACGCCGTTCCGGTCCCAGTAACGATAAAATCCCTCGCCGGGAGGTCCTCCTTGTCGGCAGGTGCACCCGTCCCTCCGGGGCACGGCGAGGCCGAGCTTCTCGCGATTCCTCGGGGCCGGGTCCTGCTGCCTTCCCTACGGGATTATCTCCTTCCGGTGCTTCCGCCGCAGCCTGGAGGGCGACGCATCGTTGGACACCTCGGGCGAACCAGCCCGTCTCTCCAGTGCCCCTTCTCCACCTCGTGTAGGTGACGGCGTCTCCCGGCTCCAGGTCACGATCGAACCTTCCGCTGCAAGGCTCCACCTCCTCCCGGTCCACGCGGATCTGCAGTGGCTCTCCAATTTCCTGGATCACCCCTCTTCCATACCGGGGGTTGAAGGCCACCACCACACCCCAGTGTGAGGACGGAATCTCCGGAACACTAATCAAATTAACTTGCTCCGCCTGGGGCCGGCTCCGCCACTCTGCCATAAGACGCCGTAAGTGCTCAGCATCCGGCATGATTTTCAGGCCCGGTGCGGGTAGCGTACCTTCCGCCGCGGCCGGGTAAGCAGCAACAGGAGACAACTTGATCTCGGTGGGCTGGCCCACCCGGGTGAGGGCACGGGCATCAGCCTTCAGGCGGCGGGCCAGCTGTCGGGCCTCGGCTGCAGCTACACATTCTTCGGACAGTGGCACAGGGGGTCGGCCCAACAGTGGCTCGGTGAGGGTCAGACCCCGCAGCGTTGGCGTTTCGGAGCCTGTCCCAGCTTGTGCGGCCTCGGACTGGGCCGGGTCAGCTCCGCGCTGTGCTCCTGGTGCCGCCATTTCTTGTTCTTTTCCCGCGTCTTCTTCCCGCGGTCTCTTCCGTGGGCGGCCCCGTCCCCATGGTCTCCACCCTCCGGCCAGGATCAGGAGGCGGACCTCTGCTGTTGACGGGCACGTCCTCAACACACAGAAATATTTAGACTGGGCGGCCATTACTGTTCGCGCTCTCCAACTTGTCTACGCCCACTCCACGCCCCTCTTCTCTTCCTGCGCTCTCCTCAGCGCTGCAATGGCGGCGGATTTTGGCGGCAAATGGCACAACACACAGTCTTTTCAATAAAGTACGGTTCAAATACAGTAAATCACAGTCTCTAGGCACACATGACCTGATTCTTCAGGCTTAAGTAGATCCTGTTCGTGACGCCAAGATTTGAAGCGCCCCCACACCGCCGCAGGGCCGAGGGGTACCCGGAGCCGGGCCTCTGGGATCTCAGTCCTGGGGTTGTCACGGTGGCTAGACCCGGTCCGTGGCCCTGTCTGTCAGTGGGGGACGTCCGTTGCAAATAGGTGCTGTTAACGGTGGTGTAGCGGTGCAGTTGTGGGGTGCAGGTCGCGGTAAATAACGAGGACACCAGGATGCAGTCTCTTTACCTCTTTACTGGAGATCTCTCGGTCCTCAGTCCGGAATCCGGTCCACCAGGCTGCGCAAGTCCGGCCGGTCCAATGGCACCTCCAGAGTTCTCCTCACAGGTGGAAATCAGTGCCTTCCTTCTTAGCGCTTTGTGTTGTAGTCCTTCCCTGCTGTGCTTACGGAAAGTACCCCACAACTGTTGTGTCTGTTTCTTAAGTTCCCTCACAACTCGATTAACTGATCTTCTGCTAATCTTCCGTCCCTTCCTGATGTTACAGTAAGAACGGCACCCGTTTGTCAGGTAGGCCTGGAGTTCTTCCGGGACCCTAGAGACGCCCCTCTCCCGCAATTGCCCCCCAAGACTTCATAGGTGATATGTGGTAGACAGCCCGCCTGAGACTGACTGTCCTGCCGCTGTTTGGAGTATGGCTTAAAGCTGTATATTATTCCACTCCCTCGGCGTTCCGGCCACCGGTAATGCGCCTCAGCAAGGTGCTGCCTCTTTCAACAAAACCCCTGCTGGTATTCTCCTTCTGCTTGATTTCGTTTCTCACTCAGCACAATCTATCTCGCTTCTAATCCTTTCTTAGGGCACCGCCGCTATTCTGAGCAGGCACGGTCCCGTTACGTTCTTTCAATGCCAAGCCTCTGCCAGGATCCCACCCCTGGCAGAGACCCTACTGTCTCTTCCTCCACAACACCCTCTCTCACTAGGTGTTGCTTCGTTCGATCCAGTCAGCTTTCTCTACTAACTTCCTGCCTGACCCCCAGTTTACCCACTATGGTGGGGAGTGGCCTAATGAATAGCACCCTTAGCTCCCCCCGGAGGCCCAGCTGTGAAACATATTGGTGTCTGTGATACCTGATTGGAGGAACTCCTTCAGTGCCATCGAACGCACCATGGCTCCCCTTAGTGGCGGAGCCACAGTACTGCAACGACCAGGACTCTGGGGCGCTGCAGAACCCCATGAAGTCTGACCACCTCCTGCACAAATACCTGAGCCAGAGTCTTAGCGTTAGGCAACGAAGGCAAAGATACAAAGTGCGACATTTTTGAGAACCGATCAACAATCACCAAGATGACCGTGTTCCCAGCAGAGGAGGGCAAATCAGTGATAAAATCCATGGAGATATCCGTCCATGGCTTACTAGGTACCTCGAGAGGAAGTAGTGTGCCAAGAGGACGGGAGCGGGGCGTCTTAGCCCTAGCGCACGTGGTGCAAGCTGACACGTATGAGACCACGTCCTGTCGGATCTTGGGCCACCAAAACCGACGTGACACCAACTCCAAGGTACCCCTAACCCCTGGGTGGCCAGCCAGGACAGCATCATGATGTTCCGCCAAAACCTTTAAGCGGAGATGAAGCGGTACAAATGATTTGTTGATGGGAAGCTCAGATGATACCTCCTCCTGAGCCTCGGCAATCTCAGCCTCAACCTCGGTAGTGAGAGCCGAAACCACAACACCCTTTTGGAGGATGGGTACTTGATCTTCCCGAGGTTCTCCCCCCGGAAAACACCTGGACAGAGCATCCGCCTTAGTGTTTTTAGACCCAGGTCTGTAAGTGACAACAAGTTGAACCGCGTGAAAAACAATGCCCAGCGAGCCTGCCTGGGAGACAGACACTTGGCAGACTCCAAATAAAGTAAATTCTTCTGGTAGGTAATAACAGTAACCTGATGAACCGACCCCTCCAAGAAGTGTCGCCATTCCTCAAAAGCCAACTTGATTGCCAACAACTCCCTGTTGCCGATATCGTAGTGACGTTCTGCGGGCGACAGTTTCTTGGAGAAATAGGCGCATGGACGCAAATCGCTCAAGGATGAGCCTTGTGACAGTACCGCCCCCACACCAACCTCAGACGCATCGACTTCCACAACAAAAGGTTTTGATACGTCTGGCTGCACAAGAATGGGGGCCGAAACAAAACTGTTCTTAAGAAATTCAAATGCGCGCACAGCAGCCTCAGGCCAAACGGAGAAATAGGTACCCTTTTTAGTCATGTCAGTTAGCGGTTTAGCAATGATAGAAAAACCTTTGATAAACTTCCTGTAGTAATTTGAAAACCCAAGGAACCGCTGAAGTGCTTTCAGGTTATCAGGACGTTCCCAATGCAGCACCGTTTGCACCTTAGCGGCGTCCATTTTAAAACCAGAAGCAGACACAATATAACCCAAGAAAGGCAACTCTTGAACAGAAAATACACATTTTTCAAGTTTAGCATACAGCTTATTCTCTCTGAGAAGCTGTAACACCTGCCTGACATGATCCAAATGAGTATCACGGTCGCAAGAATATATGAGAATGTCATCTAGGTACACAATAACGAATTTCCCCAAAACATGCGAGAACACATCATTTATGAAATGTTGAAACACTGCAGGTGCGTTAGTCAACCCAAATGGCATCACCAAATTTTCAAAATGACCCTCGGGGGTATTAAAAGCCGTCTTCCACTCATCACCTTGACGGACTCTTATGAGGTTGTACGCCCCCCTGAGGTCAAGCTTGGTAAACCACTTAGCACCTGCCACCTGGTTGAACAAATCCGGTATCAATGGCATAGGGTATGGATCACGAACCGTAATCTGGTTCAACTCCCTGAAATCCAGACACGGGCGAAGTCCACCATCTTTCTTCTTAACGAAGAAGAACCCTGCTGCCACAGGTGAAGATGAAGGCCTGATGTGCCCTTTGCTCAAACTTTCAGCAATGTAATCCTTTAGCGCTTGTCTCTCTGGACCGGAGATGTTAAACATCCTTGCTTTAGGCAATTTGGCCCCTGGTTTAAACCTGATAGTACAGTCATAGGGGCGATGTGGTGGCAACTCTGAACAACCCTTCTCAGAGAACACATCCACAAAATCCAGAAGTGACTCAGGAACTCTTGAAGTCACCGCAGAAACACATGTGGCCAGGCAATTCTCCTGGCAGAATTCGCTCCACTGAATTATGTCCTGAGTTTTCCAATCAATAACCGGGTTGTGCATGGACAACCATGGAAAACCCAGAACCATTTGTGCAGGAAGACTCTTGAGCACCTTACATGTAACCTGCTCGAAATGAAGAACCCCAATGTGGAGTTTCACCTCAGCCACAAACTCAGTAATCTCCCCCTGTGGGAGAGGAGCAGCATTGATGGTGACCACGCGGATAGGATGAGGCAGTTGTTCGATCTTGAAACCGGCAGTGTGCGCAAACTCCTCATCAATGAGATTTGTGGCAGAACCACTATCCACAAAAGCAGTGATTGGCAGCTCTCTGCCAGCGACAATAACTTTGGCAGGGAGCATGCATTGAGAAACCACCATGGAGGATATACATAAGCTCAGAATGGCCTCCTCCACACCCTCTGAGCTTAGAAGTTTTCCGCCGTTGCGTTTTTCTTAGACAGCAGAGGACAAATATTAACAAAATGACCAGTTTTACCGCAGTAAAAACAGGTTCCCTGCTTCCTGAGCACAGGGGCTAGATGCTTAACATGTGACACCCCTGCAATTTGCATAGGTTCCGTGGGCTCACCTGCAGCAACCTCACGTGAACCTAAATCTTCTCCCACAGGCGGCGTCTCATGCTCCCCCTGACGCAAACGGCGGTCAATGCGGACCACAAGACTCATAGCGGAATCTAGTGAAGCAGGAGTCTCGTACATCAGGAGGGCTTTTTTAACCCTTCCAGAAACCCCATGAATAAAGTGACTTCGCAGCGCGGGATCATTCCACTGCATGTCGACCGCCCAGCGGCGAAATTCAGAACAGTAATCCTCTGCAACACGCTCCCTCTGGCGAATAGTGCATATCTTAGATTCTGCTAGAGCAATTCTGTCAGGATCATCGTAAATGTCTCCAAGAGCAGAAAAAAACTCTCCACCGAGTTAAATGTAGCAGAATTAGATGGCAAAGAGAACGCCCATGCTTGGGAATCCCCGTTTAATAAAGACAACACCAGGCCCACACGCTGAGCCTCATTACCTGAGGAGATCGGGCGCATACGGAAATACAGTTTGCAAGCCTCACGAAAAGTAACAAATTTACTGCGTTCACCAGCAAACTTTTCAGGCAGAGGAAACTTAGGCTCAGCAACTCTACCTGTTACTCCAGCTTGCACATTAGATACTGCTAGTCCCTGTTGCTGCACTGCCCCCCTCAACTCAGTGACCTGTAGGGACAGCGCCTCCAACTGGCGGGTTATGGAAATCATGGGATCCATGGAAATAATGCTGGCCGATTATAATGTCAGGGGAAACCTAGGTAGGCTAGAGCTAATAACCCGGGCCCCTGCGATTTCCCTCAGACTAGGGAAACCCTGACTGACCCTCTCCCAGAGTTTACACTGATGGTGTGCATGTCTAGGCCTCCATCCTCACCCTGTCTCCTGCTTCAACCCTAGGCTGAAATACCACCCACCACCCAGTGAAGAGACCACACACCAGTACCCACAGTAAGCACAGACAAGGATAACGGAAAAAATATGCACCACGCCGCAGTCACTCAGGAATATACTATAAGTGTACAGGGCAAAACAAATACAAATATAGGACGGAGTAAATAAGACAAAGGGAAATACACCACCAGATTCGATACTCCAACTTCTAGCTCACCACTCCAGACCGAGATAACCTAGCACAAGACAGAAGCTATAATCGGCGACGCCCAATGTTCAGAAGAACTATTTAAAGGCAGTGGGCGTGGCCCAGCTTCCAATCCGAGCACCAGCTAAATTAACCCCGGAACAGATAGACAAAAACTAGCCGACGCCACTGAGCGCATAGTGGACAAAAGCGGAATTACCGCTGTCTGTCGAACGCCCTAGTATGAACAGCGTCCGACACGACAACATCCATTACTTAAAAAACCATCCCTCGATCAAAACTGTGCCGCTAATTTTAGACCTGTCTCTAACCTTCCCTTCATCTCCAAACACCTCGAACGCCTGGTCCACTTCCGTCTTACCCGCTATCTCTCAGATAACTCTCTTCTCGACCCTCTTCAATCTGGTTTCCGCTCTTTACACTCTAATGAAACTGCCCTCACTAAAGTCTCTAATGACCTACTAACAGCTAAATCTAATGGTCACTACTCCATGCTAATTTTCTTGGATCTCTCCGCAGCATTCGACACTGTGGATCATCAGCTCCTCCTCACTATGCTCTGCTCCATCGGCCTCAAGGACACCGTTCTCTCCTGGTTCTCCTCCTATCTCTCTGGCCGCTCCTTCACTGTATCTTTTGTTCCTCCTCCTCTCACCTTCCCCTTACTGTTGGGGTTCCTCAAGGATCAGTCCTAGGCCCCCTCCTCTTCTCTTTGTATACTGCCCCTATCGGACAAACAATCAGTAGATTTGGTTTCCAGTACCATCTCTATGCTGACGACACCCAATTATACACTTCTCCTGTTTTCACGCCGACCTTTTTAGAAAACACCAGTGATTGTCTTACCGCTGTTTCTAACATCATGTCCTCCCTCTATCTGAAACTGAACCTGTCAAAAACTGAACTCCTCGGGTTTTCTCCCTCTATTAACCTATCTTTGCCTGACATTGCCATCTCCGTGTGCGGTTCCACCATTACTCCAAAGCAACATGCCCGCTGCCTACAGCTTACATGTCCAGCAAATGCAGATGGAAGTAAACACAAGCAGCAGATGAAGGAGGATTACTGGAAATTGGTGTATGCAGCAGGAACTCAGAGCAGAGTAGCAGGATCACCACACAGGTTCACAGGAGCAGGTATATAGCCAGGGAGTCACCAGAGTCAGGAGCTGGATGCAAGGCAGAATACTCTAGCACAGACTGAAGGCTGGGGTGGAGTTTTATAGCAGGAAGACACAGTGCACATGAGACCAAAGACGCCATCTTGGAAAAGGGCAGTAATGCACAAAAGGTAAAAAAAATGTTCAGAGTCCTGACTGGATGGTACAGATATGGGGGCATTGTGGAGAGGTGCTATGGAGGTACTGTGGATGGTACAGATGTGGCAGCATTGCGGAGAGGTGCTATGGAGGTACTGTGGATGGTACAGATGTGGGGGCATTGTGGAGAGGTGCTATGGAGGTACTGTGGATGGTACAGATGTGGGGGCATTGTGGAGAGGTGCTATGGAGGTACCGTGGATGGTACAGATGGGGGGGCATTGTGGAGAGGTGCTATGGAGGTACTGTGGATGGTACCGATGTGGCGGCATTGCGGAGAGGTGCTAGGAGGTACTGTGGATGGTACAGATGTGGGGGCATTGTGGAGAGGTGCTATGGAGGTTCTGTGGATGGTACAGATGTGGCGGCATTGCGGAGAGGTGCTATGGAGGTACTGTGGATGGTACATATGTGGGGGCATTGCGGAGAGGTGCTATGGAGGTACTGTGGATGGTACAGATGTGGGGGCATTGCGGAGAGGTGCTATGGAGGTACTGTGGATGATGCAGATGTGGGGGCATTGTGGAGAGGTGCTATGGAGGTACTGTGGATGGTACAGATGTAGGGGCATTGAGGAGAGGTGCCATGTACGGACTGTGGATGGTACAGAAGTGGGGGCATTGTGGAGAGGTGCTATGGAGGTACTGTGGATGGTACAGATGTGGGGGCATTGCGGAGAGGTGCTATGGAGGTACTGTGGATGGTACAGATGTGGGGGCATTGTGGAGAGGTGCTATGGAGGTACTGTGGATGGTACAGATGTGGCGGCATTGCGGAGAGGTGCTATGGAGGTACTGTGGATGAGACAGATGTGGGGGCATTGTGGAGAGGTGCTATGGAGGTACTGTGGATGGTACAGATGTGGGGGCATTGTGGAGAGGTGCTATGGAGGTACTGTGGATGATGCAGATGTGGGGGCATTGTGGAGAGGTGCTATGGAGGTACTGTGGATGGTACAGATGTAGGGGCATTGAGGAGAGGTGCCATGTAGGGACTGTGGATGGTACAGAAGTGGGGGCATTGTGGAGAGGTGCTATGGAGGTACTGTGGATGGTACAGATGTGGCGGCATTGCGGAGAGGTGCTATGGAGGTACTGTGGATGGTACAGATGTGGGGGCATTGTGGAGAGGTGCTATGGAGGTACTGTGGATGGTACAGATGTGGCGGCATTGCGGAGATGTGCTATGGAGGTACTGTGGATGGTACAGATGTGGGAGCATTGCGGAGAGGTGCTATGGAGGTACTTGTGATGGTACAGATGTGGGGACATTGTGAAGAGGCGCTATGGAGGTACTGTGGATGGTACAGATGTGGGGGCATTGTGGAGAGGTGCTATGGAGGTACTGTGGATGGTACAGATGTGGGGGCATTGAGGAGAGGTGCTATGGAGGTACTGTGGATGGTGCAGATGTGGGGGCATTGTGGAGAGGTGCTATGGAGGTACTGTTGATGGTACAGATGTAGGGGCATTGAGGAGAGGTGCCATGTAGGGACTGTGGATGGTACAGAAGTGGGGGCATTGTGGAGAGGTGCTATGGAGGTACTGTGGATGGTACAGATGTGGCGCGGCATTGCGGAGAGGTGCTATAGAGGTACTGTGGATGGTACAGATGTGGGGGCATTGTGGAGAGGTGCTATGGAGGTACTGTGGATGGTACAGATGTGGCGGCATTGCGGAGAGGTGCTATGGAGGTACTGTGGATGGTACAGATGTGGGGGCATTGTGGAGAGGTGCTATGGAGGTACTTGTGATGGTACAGATGTGGGGACATTGTGAAGAGGCGCTATGGAGGTACTGTGGATGGTACAGATGTGGGGGCATTGTGGAGAGGTGCTATGGAGGTACTGTGGATGGTGCAGATGTGGGGGCATTGTGGAGAGGTGCTATGGAGGTACTGTTGATGGTACAGATGTAGGGGCATTGAGGAGAGGTGCCATGTAGGGACTGTGGATGGTACAGAAGTGGGGGCATTGTGGAGAGGTGCTATGGAGGTACTGTGGATGGTACAGATGTGGCTCGGCATTGCGGAGACGTGCTATAGAGGTACTGTGGATGGTACAGATGTGGGGGCATTGTGGAGAGGTGCTATGGAGGTACTGTGGATGGTACAGATGTGGCGGCATTGCGGAGAGGTGCTATGGAGGTACTGTGGATGGTACAGATGTGGGGGCATTGTGGAGAGGTGCTATGGAGGTACTGTGGATGGTACAGATGTGGGGGCATTGTGAAGAGGCACTATGGAGGTACTGTGGATGGTACAGATGTGGGGGCATTGTGGAGAGGTGCTATGGAGGTACTGTGGATGGCAAAGATGTGGGGGCATTGTGAAGAGGCACTATGGAGGTACTGTGGATGGTACAGATGTGGAGGCATTGCGTAGAGGTACTATGGAGGTACTGTGGATGGTGCAGATGTGTGGGGCATTGCGGAGAGGTGCTATGGAGGTACTGTGGAAGGAGCAGATTTGTGGGGCATTGTGGAGAGATGCTATGGAGCTACTGTTTTATTCTCTTTTCTATAAATGTTTATCATCTTCTGCTCACAGTGATTTGTTATATGGTGATAGTAGGTGCAGGATTTGAGCAGCATGTTGTGTGCCAGAGCTGCGCTCCTCCAGTGCAGATGGTTGAATTGATGGCAGAGTGATGCTGTCACTTCCTTGGCTCCGTGTAGGGCGACGCTTTCACAGAATGCTGTTGGACCCTTTCCTCTGTGTTTGTGCCGAGTTTTGTGTGTTTAGGACATACGATATCATTCCATCTCACACATTCGCCTCCAATTCCTGGAAATGAGGGATTTTGCGGTGGAGAAAGAGCACGTACCAGAAATGTGAGCCTGATTAATATCTGTGAAGAGCAGAGAACGTATAAAAGATTGAGGGGCACCGGCGGTGGAAGGAGCCGGGACCTGCGTGTACAGATACAGAGTGGGGAGACAGTGTTGCGTGAAGTTATATCTATATTAGGACAGGAGTCGATGAATTAAATGTAACAGCTCTGCCTAAAGCTGTGGCTTTAGAGCACAATGAAAACTGTAAACCTGATTGCTGGAGATAGCGCATTCCGGAGAATTGTTGCAGCACAAGAAAAGGCAGGAGGTCATTCCGGAAGGTTCAGATTATGAAGAAGGTTAGATTTAAGCCCCATATGCATACGCTTACAATCACTGTATGCAATCACCGCTTACAGTCTAATGTATGCGGGCCTCTTGACCCTCCCATGACAAATGATGTTGGTGGAGAAAAGTTTGGGACTTTTGAATTCAAAGACTTTAAACTTTTTGCTCTCCAGTTAGAAAAGATTTTGCCTGATAAGTGTTGTCAGTGACTTTCTCTCATAGAGAAGACATCTGAGCGTTTATATAAATTGAGGGATCAGGAAGGATCCGCTAATCAGAATAAGCATTAGTAGATCGGAGGGCACAGGTACCCGTGGTGGATCATTGGTGGATCGGAAGGGATGGATAGAGTCATAGAAAATATTAAAATCTCTAAACCCCTAGTGATGGGGGCACTTGCCCCCCTCCCTCCCCTCTCTCTTTGCAGTCTGACAAGAGCTGGCAAAAAAAACAGCTGACAGCTTGAATTTCCTAGACTCAGATTAGTACAATGGACATAAAGGAGCAGAAAATCTTAATTAACATGCAGGAGCTCCTGTTAGGACAAAAGACCAAGGCAGTACCAAGGAGGATGTATTTTGTTCCTAGACAAAGTGTGTGGTAGATCGCAATCCCAGTATCGGCCATCCTTCACGGCGATCTTCCTAAGCATGGATTTCAAGATTTTGTTGGTCCTCTCCACCAGGCCGTCCGCCTGTGAATGGTACACTGATATCCGGAGTTGTGTAATCTAGAGAGCCTTACACAACTCCCTCATCACTTTGGACATAAAAGGAGTTCCTTGGTCCATCAGGATCTCCTTTGGCAGGCCCATCTGAGATTTAATATTGACTAGCTCTTGGGCTGTACTCCTGGCTGAGGACTTTGCTATCACCTCCGGGTACCGTGTTGTCCAATCCCCACTAGGATGTATGGGTGCCTCCTTGCGGACTTAACTAAGGGCCCCACAAAATCCACCACAATCTGGTCAAATGAGATCTCTACAATGGGCAACGGCACTAGGGGACTCCGAAAGTGATATACGGGAGCACTTTGCTGACAACTGGGGCAGGACCGGCAGTAATTAACAATGTCCCTGTGACACCCAGGCCAGTAGAACTTCTGAAGGACTCGTTCTTGAGTTTTGTCTACTCCCAGATGCCCATACAATATATGAGAATGGGATAGGTCTAGAACCCTATGCCTATAGGGACCTGGTACTAACCACTGCTCTGCCACGTCTTCTCTTAGTTTAGTGATTCGATATAGCAGCTCCTCTTTTAAAGAGAAATGTGGAAACCTGGTGTCGGTCCCCGGCTCTTGAGCGACCCCATTTATCACAATTACATTGTCGAATGCCCCTTTTCGAGTAAGATCCCGCATTTGAATAGTCCCAAAATTTCCCCCAGAAACCCCCAGTTCAGGAATCTCGGCCTCATTGGTCGCCATCTCGTCCTCGTCACCATCAAGGACACACAATGGGAACTTGTCCACCTCCGACTGCGATGGGGTTTCATCGTGGTGAAACCGGCTCCTGTCTGAGTCATCTGGTACTTCCGCATTCTTCCATATGTCCCAAAACAAAAAGTCCTGCCCTGTTATCACCGGGTGTAGTGGGTCCTTAACCTCCCCAACCTCATGGGTCTCAGCCACACAGTTCGTTTTTATAGACACTTTGACAACGGGTTAGTCCTTGGTGTCCCCGTGAATACAGTGGATGCCCGGTATCAACTGGTGGGGAGTGTAGCCCTTACCATGGTCACCAAATTCCCAGAGTCCCAACACCAGTACCCTATGTATTGTTACAGGACATGCCTGCGCCCCCCTCACTGAGCTGATAGTCCACACTGCAGTTGGGTTAGTCATAGTGCAAACAGCGACTCCCCATGCTACAGTCCATCTGTTCATAGGACAACGGGTGGCTATAAGTCCAGGACCGTGACATCTCCAGCAAAGCAAGTCTTTACCACCAGCCTTTGGCAACTCCTCAGTGACCCATTCGGAACTCGGACTCCCCACAGTGGTGGCTCTACTAGCCCTCTTTTGGGATTTGGGCTTCCACTGGGTACCCCATTGTATGAATGCAACACCACCCAGCTTCCCTAGGGACCTCTCGGCCACCTGATATCTTTCCACTAGCCCCACCAGGTCGTGTGCATTTCGGGGGTCCCCCGGGGCCACCCAGGTTTGCACCTTCCTGGGAATGAAGTGGATAAATCTGTCCATTCCGACCTGCTCTACGATCTGGGCCAAAGTGGAGGACTCCGGCTTCAACTACTTCTGTACCAGATACAGAAAATCGAACATTTGGGAGTGAGGGGGTTTATCACTGCAATATGCCCAGTGGTGAAACCTTTGAGCTTGGACATAGTCACCACTGATTGTGCCGGTATCTCAATTTTTAGTTTGGCATATTACCAGCAACCCTCTGGGGTTTGCCAGTTAGATAGGGGGCAAGGACCTCTGCCCACTGCCCCAGCGGTAGCTTCTCCCGCTCGGCCACCCTTTTAAACACAGTCAAAAAAGCTCTCACATCATCGCCCAGGAAATTTTTTTCATTGCTCCTCTTAACGCTTTCCTGACATGTGTCGTAACCTGGACTTGGGGGAGGACGGACGGCCTCTGCAAACGCCTCAATCTGCTGTTGTCAGAACTGGTCTTGTTGCTGCTGTTGGAGCTGCTGAATCAGTTGCATGAGCAGCTGACTTGTCTCCTGCTGGGCTTTCGCAGGGTGCTTAATCAGGTCCTCCATGCTGTCTGACGTCACTTCCCGACTTATGGCCACCTTCACCGAGGAAATGCGGTTTGTGCACAGCCATCACACGTGCTTCCTGGGAAAATTGCCCATGTTAGAACATCAACTGTGGTAGATAGCTCACTCGGCTGCACACGGTGGTAGATGAAGGAACACTGTCTCTTTTAGACTGTCACTGGTTTATTAGGAGTGCTACATAAGCCAGTGCAGAGTTAGAAAAAAATAAACAAGGCCCTCCTGGCTTAAGGAAAAGCAAAGCATAATATACAGCAAAGTACCTGTGGTTGTGGGGATCAGCCCGTTCAGGAAAAAAAAAAAATACCCAGGTTCAGCTTCTTTGTCACAACACATAGCACTGGAGTTCCACACTCCAGGCTTCCCGGAAACTAAATGCCTCAGAAGGCCGACTATTTCAACCCCAGACTACACCCTGGGGCGGTGAGAAGGTGGACAACCTCCCACCCGCTCTATGGTTGTCCACAAAAACCCAGCCCTTAAAATGGCCAATTAACCCCTCTCAACACATAGTGTGCTGGAGCAAACTTCTGGGTTTCAAATCACTGAAGCTAATAGCTTCAGTGAAACGTAACTCCCCTCCAGCACTTTGCCAGTGACTTTGTCACTAGAGTTATAGTGTGGACAGGTAATTGAGACAGGAGAACTCTTTTCAGAGGATTGGACAGCAATAGGGTACCTGTATTTACACATAAGTAGCAAAGTTGAAGGGTCTTTGTCCCCAGGAAATGCATTTTGAATTCAAGTTTCACTGTGGTTTACTACTAGAGAAATGCTACAATAGCCAGCCCAGACTTTGTCTCCAAAAGAAAATTATGAATATTGGAGTTTGTATAAATCTGATAGTGATGGAACATACATTTGCAGCTTCAGGGCAAATAGGGGAAGAATATGCATATTTCTTCCTAACTATCACACCTGCTTATAATCCCCAAATCAATGGTGGCCAGATAACTGACACCAGCCATGTCATGTTTGAGCTCTTGGTAATGGTAAAATACCAATAAAAAGATATGGCGGATATGGAGACACGTGAGGGGGGGGGGGTCAGCGGCCCCGGTTCGCTAGCTGAAACCACATGGACCAGAGATAATCCCACCGAACGCCCGCTCTCCCTTTAACATTGGCGTAATGCTACTCAGACAAAACAGGGTGAGGGTAAAACAGTGTAGAAATACTTTATTGAAACACAAAACAAGCAGATAACACGTAGAACAGACCCAGTACAGTACCCAAGATGGTGCACATTAGAGTCTCAACCTTCCGCTGACTCGCCAGGATAAGAGCAGCTGTTACTTCAGATCTTCCAGGGTCGACTACCCCACCTATGGCACGCACACAGAAAGGAGGTAATGAATGACAAGCATAGGAAGATGACATTCCATTCAGGTTTAAGACTAGTTGACTGGAGGGTCACGACCTGGCTTCTTTGAACATCTCCATGGAGCCAGGCGAACGGCGGGTCCCAATCCTGGCTTTCTCCAAATGTATTTATGGATACACGGTGGTCTGTGGAGCAGATCTGTATTCTTCCTGCCGAGGCCAAGGTACCCTAAGCTGGCATCCTGTAGAATTATAAATCTGTATGCCTCATGATGGAGCCAAGATGTCATGGCTGCTGTCCTGTCTCTGGTCCTTTGGATGCCTGGATGTATTGGCTGAATCTCTGGGTGTCTCACTCTCACAGAGGCATGTAACCTCTTATTATGGTTAACAAGTGTCCTTCAATCAGTATTTACAGGTGAAGGAGAAAAATGGATATTTATTTGCATAATTTTTCCTCTATTTTAAAAGTCAACAAACTAGCTGGCCAAGACAATGCGTAATTAGCATATCAGCAAATATCACTAGTTATGAAGGATAAGAGCACAACAAATTGTCAATATTGCAGGCTTACACAAGCAAAACTCTGATTTCTTGACCAACCACAAACACATAAATTCAAAAGTCAGCATATAGAGAACAGTCTATTCTCCCTGGCTTGCTTAAAATAGACTTCTGGATAATTAAGATACAATGCTGTGTCTTTATCGCGGCTTTTTTGAACTTCTGCGATCATCTGGAGAGAAGTTATTGCATAAGTTGAGAATTTCGTAAAATCCTGAGGGGCTGTGTGGGTGTAACTCAGGTGCTGATAAAAGGTCAAGCCAAATTATGATCTTGGTTCCTGTAGAGAGATACAATTCAGAGTATGCATGACTCCCGACCGCTGGATGTTCTTCAAACGAAGCGCTCTCCTTCCCTACGCCGAATCATATCTGTGATCGGTGTAGTACGTTTCTTTCGTTTTATTCATTTTATTTTATGTAATTGTGTAAACTGTATTGTTTTGTAACCTTTGTAAAATCTTTTGCATATTGTTTATAAACACTGTGTTGTTTTGGTTTAAATATAACATTTAATAGTTCTGTTCCATTTGCTCTGTACCCCACACCCCTGAAAGCCATATGCTACCAGAACCAAGCCTTCAGTCAGCCTGTTAAACGACTGAAGGAGGCAGTGAGTAGTCTAGGGTTATTGTGGGGTTCGCAGTGACTGTCTGGGGGGTATATGTCATGATCCAAACTGGGTTTTGAGTCCTGTTTCCCCTTTTTCCTGGTCTGGTCATGTCAAGAGTTAACCTTTCTCAGCCTCTGTCTGGGTTCAGGTTGGCTATTTATCGCCGCTGCTTCTTGCAGGTGATGTCAGTTATAGTTTTTGCCTAGTGCTGCTGTAGCTGACTCTGATTGGTTCTGCTGCGTTTGCTGTCGGAACCCATGTCTCTGTTTTCCCCTGTTCCCATCTTGACTAAGTGTTTCCATTTAGTGTGCAGACTCCCTGGTTTTGACTTGGCTTGAATCCTGACCTGTTTCTGTCCTTTGTCTTTTGGCTTATCCATTCCTGACCGTTACTGACCTCCTGGCTTGTCTCTGACCACGAGTTTGCTTATTCCTTTGGTACTGCCCTACAGTCTAGGATTTGACTCCGCTTTTTGACTATTCTGCTGCCACCTGTGGTAGCCTCACTTCTGCACTGCAGGTCAGCTTTGTTTAGGTGCAGACCTGCTTCTTCTCTACTGCCATCTAGTGAAGCCTGCACCTACCTGCATTGCAGGTTTGGAATCAAACGTGTATATACCATATGCCCACTGTTAGTTTCCTGATAACCGGCCTATTAGCGGAAATAGCTGTGGCCTCCTCCGCTGATCATTGGTCAATCGCGTAATTGCCCGGACAATAGGGGGCAGCAGAGAGCTGTTAGCGCCAAAGATAAAAGAGGGTGGATCTGAGATACGGCCCCCTGGACAGCGATCTTTGACAAATTGGTGGTAGCGGTGGGATTCTGAGCGATCCCTCCAGTGTCCCCTCCTTGACAGATCTGGGGAAATCATGGCAGATAGGATGGCACAGATATGGTGGTGGATCATTGGTAGATTGGAGGACAAGGGTAGAGTGGTGGATCATTGGTATATTGGAAGACATGGGTAAGGTGGTGGATCATTGACAGATTGGACAGCATGGGTAGAATGATGGATCATTGGTTGATTGGAGAACATGGGTAGAATGATGGATCACTGGTAGTTTGGAGGACATAAGTAGAGTGGTTGATCATTGGTAGATTGGAGGACATGGGTAGAGTGTTGAATCGAAAGGCACAGGTAGGGCAGTGGATCATTAGCAGAACAGAGAACATGGTTAGGATGGTGGATTATTGGCGGATAGGAGGACATGGGTAGGGTGGAATCATTGGCAGATAAGAGGGCACAGGTAGGATGGTGGATCCTTACCAGACTGAAGAGCATGGAGACCGCTGGAACAATGGCGGTTGGAGCCAGTGATTGTAGCTTCTGTTTTTACTTTATTACATTACTTGTATGTTAAATGTTTTTATTAATAAGTCAGACTTATTTAAGGTCAACACAACAGCACATTCTGAGGAGATGGTGGGCTTAAATGTCAAATGCTGCAGAGATCTAGAAGAACCTTGGACCATATTGGTTGCTTCTCGGACCCAATAATGATTCGTTTGATTGCTTCCTCACATCTTGTGACCGCGTCTTGGGCTCAGCTCACAGATATGAGCAGATCAGTGCAATCCCAAAAAGCATTGTTGTTTGGAGTTCAGCTCTCGGGGACATTTTTCCTTTTTGGGTCTGGATTTAATATGCAGTAATAGTTTGTAGACGCTTCCTGGAGTAACTTGTATGTTTATACAAGAATCCAGAATAACCAGTCTGTCCACAGTGTCGGCTCGGAGCCGAGGATTCGTGAACCAGTGACATGGAGAAGCTGAGGGCGGAGGAGGCAGCCGCTGCGGGCCGTTATACTTATACAACGGTGCCTGTCAGCTGACCCCGGGGAACGTAATAATCAGATAATCTCCAGGATATATCAGCCAGGAGTCGTTGTCTTCTGTCCAGGGGAGGAGAATGAGATATATAAACATACATTATCTTCATTCTATTTCATGCTAAACGCTGAGACAGAAAACTAACCAAATAGGTCAACGCCCCGGATCTAACAGGATCCAAAATACGCTTCACGTTCCACCTGTCACCCTGTCACACGAAGATGTGTAGTTTTCAATCACTATCTATAGGTTGTATACTTTCCCTCCTGCGGGCGCCGCTGTGCTGGATCATGACTAGGTGCCAGGTATCATACCCGGGTCTATTACGCGTGGTGTGTCACACTCTCATCTATACCAGGTAGTGTCATACTCTCATCTATACCGCGTCGTGTGTCATACTCTCATCTATACCGCGTCGTGTGTCATACTCTCATCTATACCGCATGGTGTGTCATACTCTGATCTATGCCGCGTGGTGTGTCATACTCTCATCTATACCAGGTAGTGTGTCATACTCTCATCTATACCGCGTGGTGTGTCATACTCTCATCTATACCAGGTAGTGTGTCATACTCTCATCTATACCGCGTGGTGTGTCATACTCTCATCTATACCGCGTGGTGTGTCATACTCTGATCTATGCCGCGTGGTGTCTCATACTCTCGTCTATACCAGGTAGTGTGTCATACTCTCATCTATACCGGGTCGTGTGTCATACTCTCATCTATACCGCGTGGTGTGTCATACTCTCATCTATACCACGTCGTGTGTCATACTCTCATCTATACCGGGTCGTGTGTCATACTCTCATCTATACCGTGTGGTGTGTCATACTCTCATCTGTACCACGTCGTGTGTCATACTCTCATCTATACTGCGTGGTGTCTCATACTCTTGTCTATACCAGGTAGTGTGTCATACTCTCGTCTATACCAAGTTGTGTGTCATACTCTCATCTATACTGCGTGGTGTGTCATACTCTCATCTATACCGCGTGGTGTGTCATACTCTCATCTATACCACGTTATGTGTCATACTCTCATCTATACCGCGTGGTGTGTCATACTCTCATCTATACCGCGTGGTGTTTCATACTCTCATCTATACCGCGTTGTGTGTCATACTCTCATCTATACCGCGTGGTGTCTCATACTCTCGTCTATACCAGGTAGTGTCATACTCTCATCTATACCGCGTCGTGTGTCATACTCTCATCTATACCGCGTGGTGTGTCATACTCTGATCTATGCCGCGTGGTGTGTCATACTCTCATCTATACCAGGTAGTGTGTCATACTCTCATCTATACCGCGTGGTGTGTCATACTCTCATCTATACCAGGTAGTGTGTCATACTCTCATCTATACCGCGTGGTGTGTCATACTCTCATCTATACCGCGTGGTGTGTCATACTCTGATCTATGCCGCGTGGTGTCTCATACTCTCGTCTATACCAGGTAGTGTGTCATACTCTCATCTATACCGCGTGGTGTGTCATACTCTCATCTATACCACGTCGTGTGTCATACTCTCATCTATACCACGTCGTGTGTCATACTCTCATCTATACCGGGTCGTGTGTCATACTCTCATCTATACCGTGTGGTGTGTCATACTCTCATCTGTACCACGTCGTGTGTCATACTCTCATCTATACTGCGTGGTGTCTCATACTCTTGTCTATACCAGGTAGTGTGTCATACTCTCGTCTATACCAAGTTGTGTGTCATACTCTCATCTATACTGCGTGGTGTGTCATACTCTCATCTATACTGCGTGGTGTGTCATACTCTCATCTATACCGCGTGGTGTGTCATACTCTCATCTATACCACGTTATGTGTCATACTCTCATCTATACCGTGTGGTGTGTCATACTCTCATCTATACCGCGTGGTGTTTCATACTCTCATCTATACCGCGTTGTGTGTCATACTCTCATCTATACCGCGTGGTGTGTCATACTCTCATCTATACCACGTTGTGTGTCATACTCTCATCTATACCGCGTGGTGTGTCATACTCTCATCTATACCGGGTCGTGTGTCATACTCTCATCTATACCACGTTGTGTGTCATACTCTCATCTATACCGCGTGGTGTGTCATACTCTCATCTATACCACGTCGTGTTTCATACTCTCATCTATACTGCATCGTGTGTCATACTCTCATCTATACCGCGTGGTGTGTCATGCTCTCATCTATACAGCGTCATGTGTCATACTCTCATCTATACTGCGTGGTGTGTCATACTCTCATCTATACTGCGTGGTGTGTCATACTCTCATCTATACTGCGTGGTGTGTCATACTCTCGTTTATACGGCGTCGTGTGTCATACTCTCACCTATACAGCGTGGTGTGTCATACTCTCATCTATACTGGGTCGTGTGTCATACTCTCACTTATACTGCGTGGTGTGTCATACTCTCACCTATACAGCGTCGTGTGTCATACTCTCATCTATACTGCGTGGTGTGTCATACTCTCATCTATACTGCGTGGTGTGTCATACTCTCACCTATACAGCGTGGTGTGTCATACTCTCATCTATACTGCGTGGTGTGTCATACACTCACCTATACAGCGTCATGTGTCATACTCTCGTCTGTACAGCGTTGTGTGTCATACTCTCATCTATACTGCGTGGTGTCTCATACTCTCATCTATACCGCATCATGTGTCATACTCTCATCTATACTGCGTGGTGTGTCATACTCTCATCTATACTGCGTGGTGTGTCATACTCTCATCTATACCACGTTGTGTGTCATACTCTCATCTATACCACGTCGTGTGTCATACTTTCGTCTATACCAGGTAGTGTCATACTCTCATCCATACCGCGTGGTGTGTCACACACTCATCTATACTGCGTGGTGTGTCATACTCTCATCTATACCGCGTCTTGTGTCATACTCTCATCTATACCACGTCGTGTGTCATACTCTCATCTATACCGGGTCGTGTGTCATACTCTCATCTTGTTGTGAATTCCGTTCTCGGGCTCCCTCCTGTGGTCATGAGTGGTACTGTGTGAGTTTGTTCTTGGGCTCCCTCTGGTGGCCTTGCTTGCTGGTTAGTTCTGGGGTGCAGAGTGCGCCCCTCACATCGTGAGTCAGTGTGGGGGTTCTTGTATTCTCTGCGTGGTTTATTTTTGATAGTTTTTGTACTGACCGCACAGACTCGTATCTATTTTCTGTCTATCTAGTGTTAGCGGGCCTCATTTGCTAAACCTGTTTCATTTCTACGTTTGTATTTTCCCCTTAACTCACCGTCATTATTTGTGGGGGGCTGTCTATAATTTTGGGGTTATTTCTCTGAGGTAAGTGAGGTCTTTGCTTTCTCTCTAGGGGCAGTCAGTTTCTCAGGCTGTGAAGAGGCGTCTAGGTTTTTAGGTAACGCTCCACGGCTGCCTTTAGTGTGTTGGATAGGATCAGGATTGCGGTCAGTATAGCTTCCACATCCCCAGAACTTGTCCTAACATTCTGGTTATATGTATCAGGTCAGTTTTGAGATCCTACCACCGGATCATAACAGTACAGCAGGCCAAAAAGTGTTAATGCAGCAGAAGAGGGAGAAGAGAAATCCTGAAGTCATTTTTTTTTTTTTCGTCTCTGCACTGTGTTTAGCCTCTCTCCTCCCCTTAATCTCTGGGTGGTTCTGAACTCTGCTGCAGATATGGACATTCAGAGTCTGTCTTCTAGTGTGGATCATCTCACTGCAAGGGTACAGGGCATTCAGGATTATGTAGTCCGCAGTCCTATGTCAGAGCCTAAAATACCAATTCCTGAGCTGTTCTCCGGAGATAGATCTAGGTTTTTGAACTTTAAGAATAATTGTAAGTTATTCCTTTCTCTGAGACCTCGCTCCTCTGGTGATTCTGTTTAGCAAGTTAAAATTGTTATTTCTTTGTTACGTGGCGACCCTCAAGATTGGGCATTCTCTCTGGCGCCAGGAGATCCTGCATTGCTAAATGTGGATGCGTTTTTTCTGGCGCTTGGAGTGCTTTATGAGGAACCTAATTTGGTAGACCAAGCAGAGAAGGTTTTGCTGGCTCTCTCTCAGGGTCAAGATGAAGCAGAGGTTTACTGTCAGAAGTTTAGGAAGTGGTCTGTGCTCACTCAATGGAATGAGTGCGCCCTGGCGGCGATTTTCAGAAAGGGTCTTTCTGAAGCCCTTAAAGATGTTATGGTGGGGTTCCCCACGCCTGCGGGTCTGAATGAGTCAATGTCTTTGGCCATTCAGACTGATCGGCGTTTGCGGGAGCGCAAACCTGTGCACCATCTGGCGGTATTTTCTGAGCAGAAACCTGAGCCTATGCAATGCGACAGGACTCTGACCAGAGTTGAACGGCAAAACCTCAGACGTCAGAAGGGGTTGTGCTTTTACTGTGGTGATTCTACTCATGTTATCTCAGAGTGTTCTAGTCGCACAAAAAGGTTCGCCAAGTCTGTCACCATTGGTACTGTACAACCTAAATTCATTTTGTCTGTTACTTTGATTTGCTCTCTGTCATCCTACTCAGTTATGGCCTTTGTGGATTCAGGTGCTGCCCTGAATTTGATGGATTTGTCATTTGCCAGGCGCTGTGGTTTTATCTTGGAGCTTTTACAATTCCCTATCCCACTAAAGGGAATTGATGCTACGCCATTGGCCAAGAATAAACCTCAGTACTGGACCCAAGTGACCATGTGCATGGCTCCTGCACATCAGGAGGTGATTCGCTTTCTTGTGCTACATAATTTGCATGATGTTGTAGTGTTGGGTCTGCCATGGCTGCAGGCTCATAATCCAGTCCTGGATTGGAAAGCAATGTCTGTGTCAAGTTGGGGTTGCCAGGGAATTCATGGCGATGCTCCTTTGGTGTCAATTGCTTCTTCTACTCCTTCTGAAGTCCCTGAATTTTTGTCGGACTACCAGGATGTATTTGATGAGCCCAAATCCAGTGCCCTACCTCCTCATAAGGATTGTGATTGTGCTATAAATCTGATTCCTGGTAGTAAGTTCACTAAGGGACGACTTTTTAATTTGTCTGTACCAGAACATGCCGCTATGCGGAGTTGTATAAAGGAGTCCTTGGAGAAGGGGCATATTCGCCCGTCCTCGTCCCCTTTGGGTGCGGGGTTCTTTTTTGTGGCCAAGAAGGATGGTTCTCTGAGATCCTGTATTGATTATCGCCTTCTAAATAACATCACGGTCAAATTTCAGTACCCCTTGCCACTGTTGTCCGATCTGTTTGCCCGGATTAGGGGGGCCAGTTGGTTCACCAAGATAGATCTTCGAGGAGCGTATAATCTTGTGCGCATAAAGCAGGGCGATGAATGGAAAACAGCATTTAATACGCCCGAAGGCCATTTTAAGTACTTGGTGATGCCTTTTGGGCTTTCTAATGCCCCCTCTGTGTTTCAGTCCTTCATGCATGACATCTTCCGAGAGTATCTGGATAGATTTATGATTGTGTACCTGGATGATATTTTGGTCTTTTCTGATGATTGGGAGTCTCATGTGAAGCAGGTCAGGATGGTATTTCAGGTCCTGCGTGCCAATGCCTTGTTTGTGAAGGGCTCTAAATGTCTCTTCGTAGTCCAGAAGGTTTCCTTTTTGGGCTTTATTTTTTCTCCTTCTACTATTGAGATGGATCCAGTCAAGGTCCAGGCTATTTATGACTGGACTCAACCTACATCTGTGAAGAGTCTTCAGAAGTTCTTGGGTTTTGCTAATTTTTACCGTCGCTTCATCACTAATTTTTCTAGTGTGGTTAAGCCTTTGACGGATTTGACCAAGAAGGGTTCTGATGTGACAAATTGGTCTCCTGCGGCCGTGGAGGCCTTTCAGGAGCTGAAACGTCGATTTTCTTCGGCTCCTGTCTTGCGCCAGCCCGATGTCTCTCTTCCCTTTCAGGTCGAGGTTGATGCTTCTGAGATTGGAGCAGAGGCTGTCTTGTCGCAGAGAAGCTCTGATGGCTCTGTGATGAGACCATGTGCTTTCTTTTCAAGAAAGTTTTCGCCTGCCGAGCGGAATTATGATGTTGGTAATCGTGAATTGTTGGCAATGAAGTGGGCATTTGAGGAGTGGCGACATTGGCTTGAGGGGGCCAAGCATCGTGTGGTAGTCTTGACTTATCTCGAGTCTGCCAAACGGTTGAATCCGAGACAGGCTCGACGGTCGCTGTTTTTCTCTCGTATCAATTTCGTGGTTTCATATCTTCCGGGTTCGAAAAACGTGAAGGCTGATGCCCTTTCTAGGAGTTTTGTACCTGACTCCCCGGAAGTTTCTGAACCGACTGGTGTCCTCAAAGAGGGGTGATTTTGTCTGCCATCTCTCCTGATCTGCGACGGGTGTTGCAGGAGTTTCAGGCCAATAGACCTGACCGTTGTCCACCGGAGAGACTGTTTGTCCCGGACAGATGGACCAGTAGAGTTATTTCCGAGGTTCATTCTTCGGTGTTGGCGGGTCATCCTGGGATTTTTGGTACCAGGGATTTGGTGGCGAGGTCCTTTTGGTGGCCTTCCTTGTCGCGGGATGTGCATTCCTTTGTGCAGTCCTGTGGGATTTGTGCTCGGGCCAAGCCTTGCTGTTCTCGTGCCAGTGGATTGCTTTTGCCTTTGCCTGTCCTGAAGAGGCCTTGGACGCATATTTCCATGGATTTTATTTCGGATCTTCCTGTCTCTCAGAGGATGTCTGTCATCTGGGTGGTTTGTGATCATTTTTCTAAAATGGTCCATTTGGTACCTTTGCCTAAGCTGCCTTCCTCCTCCGATTTGATGCCACTCTTTTTTCAGAATGTGGTTCGTTTACATGGTATTCCGGAGAACATTGTGTCTGACAGAGGTTCCCAGTTTGTGTCCAGATTTTGGCGGTCCTTTTGTGCTAAGATGGGCATTGAATTGTCTTTTTCGTCGGCCTTCCATCCTCAGACGAATGGTCAAACCGAATGAACTAATCAGACCTTGGAAACTTATTTGAGATGTTTTGTTTCTGCTGATCAGGATGATTGGGTGACTTTTTTGCCATTGGCTGAGTTCGCCCTCAATAATCGGGCTAGTTCTGCTACTTTGGTTTCACCTTTCTTTTGCAATTCTGGTTTTCATCCTCGTTTTTCCTCGGGTCAGGTTGAGCCCTCTGACTGTCCTGGGGTGGATTCTGTGGTGGATAGGTTGCAGCAGATTTGGAACCATGTGGTGGACAATTTGACGTTGTCCCAAGAGAAGGCTCAGCGCTTTGCTAACCGCCGTCGCTGTGTGGGTCCCCGACTTCGTGTGGGGGATTTGGTGTGGTTGTCTTCTCGTTATGTCCCGATGAAGGTTTCCTCTCCTAAGTTCAAGCCTCGTTTCATCGGTCCTTATAAGATTTTGGAAATCCTCAACCCTGTGTCATTTCGTTTGGACCTCCCAACATCGTTTGCCATTCATAATGTGTTCCATAGGTCATTGTTGCGGAGATATGTGGTGCCTGTGGTCCCTTCTGTTGATCCTCCTGCTCCTGTCTTAGTCGAGGGAGAGTTGGAGTATGTGGTGGAGAAGATCTTGGATTCTCGTATTTCGAGACGGAAGCTTCAGTACTTAGTGAAAGGGAAGGGCTATGGTCAGGAGGATAATTCCTGGGTTGTCGCCTCCGATGTCCATGCGGCCGATATGGTTCGTGCCTTTCATTCGGCTCGTCCTGATCGGCCTGGGAGCTCTGGTGAGGGTTCGGTGACCCCTCCTCAAGGGGGGGGTACTGTTGTGAATTCCGTTCTCGGGCTCCCTCCTGTGGTCATGAGTGGTACTGTGTGAGTTTGTTCTTGGGCTCCCTCTGGTGGCCTTTAGCGATATGGCTGGGCTCAGCTGCTTCATTTCCTTCTATGCTGGGCCTATTTAACTCACCTGGACCTTCATTTGTTGCCTGCTGTCGGTGTATTCAGTCCTGATCCTCAGCTCTCCTGAATATTCCTTGTGTCCAGTCTCCTGCTGGAGAAGCTAAGTTTGCTTGTTCATTTTGCTCATTATTTCCTTGAAAACGTTTCTCAGTATATGATGAGTTCAGTCCAGCTTGCTTTTATGTGATTTTTTGCTTGCTGGTTAGTTCTGGGGTGCAGAGTGCGCCCCTCACATCGTGAGTCGGTGTGGGGGTTCTTGTATTCTCTGCGTGGTTTATTTTTGATAGTTTTTGTACTGACCGCACAGACTCGTATCTATTTTCTGTCTATCTAGTGTTAGCGGGCCTCATTTGCTAAACCTGTTTCATTTCTACGTTTGTATTTTCCCCTTAACTCACCGTCATTATTTGTGGGGGGCTGTCTATAACTTTGGGGTTATTTCTCTGAGGCAAGTGAGGTCTTTGCTTTCTCTCTAGGGGCAGTCAGTTTCTCAGGCTGTGAAGAGGCATCTAGGTTTTTAGGTAACGCTCTACGGCTGCCTTTAGTGTGTTGGATAGGATCAGAATTGCGGTCAATATAGCTTCCACATCCCCAGAACTTGTCCTAACATTCTGGTTATATGTATCAGGTCAGTTTTGAGATCCTACCACCGGATCATAACACATCTATACCGCGTGGTGTGTCATACTCTCATCTATACCACGTCGTGTCATGCTCTCATCTATAACACGTCGTATGTCATACTCTCATCTATACTGCGTGGTGTCTCATACTCTCGTCTATACCAGGTAGTGTGTCATACTCTCATCTATACTGCGTGGTGTCTCATACTCTCGTCTATACCAGGTAGTGTGTCATACTGTCATCTATACCACGATGTGTGTCATACTCTCATCTATACCGCATGGTGTGTCATACTCTCATCTATACCACATCGTGTGTCATACTCTCATCTATACCGCGTTGTGTGTCATACTCTCATCTATACCGCATGGTGTGTCATACTCTCATCTATACCGGATCGTGTGTCATACTCTCATCTATACCACGTTGTGTGTCATACTCTCATCTATACCGCGTGGTGTTTCATACTCTCATCTATACAGCGTCGTGTGTCATACTCTCACCTATACAGCATGGTGTGTCATACTCTCATCTATACTGCGTAGTGTGTCATACTCTCACCTACTATACAGCGTCGTGTGTCATACTCTCATCTATACTGCGTGGTGTGTCGTACTCTCACCTATACAGCGTGGTGTGTTATACTCTCATCTATACTGTGTCGTGTGTCATACTCACACCTATACAGCGTGGTGTGTCATACTCTCATCTATACTGCGTGGTGTGTCATACTCTCACCTACTATACAGCGTCGTGTGTCATACTCTCATCTATACTGCGTGGTGTGTCATACTCTCACCTATACTGTAAATTAAATACAGTATACCCTTATGAGATCCCTCAATTTATACCATTAATCTATATTTATATATATATATGTGTATATTTCTTCAAGATAGCAGGTGACCGGTGATCAGGGTGTACTGTAAAAGCACCAGCGGAAACCACTGTGATTAGGGAAACCCAAAGAGCTAAAACCACCTTAGATACAGAATAACACCAGAAAGTTTTGAAGCTTTGGGAATCGTTTAAATAAGCCTTTATTTCTAGAATTGGCAAAAATACTAAAAAATATACCGTATTTTCCGGCGTATAAGACGACTTTTTAACCCCCGAAAATCTTCTTAAAAGTCGGGGGTCGTCTTATACGCCGGGAATCGTCGTGTACGCCGGTGTATATGGTGGGTGGGGAGGGGGAGTGATCCTGATGACGAGGGGGCGTCTCACAGGAAAGTGAGTAATCCCCATTACCTTATCCTAGCGGTGCAGCGTGGGGGTGTCAGTGCTGGGAGCGGCGGCGGCTGCTGTGTTCTGGTGCGGCGGCTCCTCTTCTGTGTGGGGCCTCTGTGCTGTGAGGTGGCGGCGGCAGCGGCGTATCTTTATCCAGTTGGGGCTCCTCCGGCATCTCCTTAGCCCTGGAGGCCCCGCCGCAACTCCATCGGTGCAATGTGGTGGCCTCCGGGAAAATGGCCGCTGCTCAGATTCAGATCTCGTGTCCCGAGATTTCGGGACGAGATCTGAATCTGAGCAGCGGCCATTTTCCCGGAGGCCACCGCATCGCACCTATTGAGCTGCCTCCGGGAAAATGGCCGCTGCATTGCACCGATGGAGTTGCGGCGGGGCCTCCAGGGCTAAGGAGATGCCGGAGGAGCCCCAACTGGATAAAGATATGCCGCCGCCACCGCCACCTCACAGCACAGAGGCCCCACACAGAAGAGGAGCCGCCGCACCAGAGCACAGCAGCCGCCGCACCAGAGCACAGCAGCCGCCGCCGCCACTCCCAGCACTGAGACCCCCACGCTGCACCGCTACGATAAGGTAATGGGGGATACTCACTTTCCTGTGAGACGCCCCCTCGGCATCAGGATCACTCCCCCCCCCCCCAAAAGGCACATATTCACCGGCCCTATAAGACGACATAGGGTGTATAAGAAGACCCCCGACTTTTAAGAAGATTTTATATTTTAACTGGTAAAGTTGGGGGGTCGTCTTATACGCCCAGTCGTCTTATACGCCGGAAAATACGGTATATCTAAAAAGACTTGTGAATATTATAATATAAAATTTATATAAACATGTATATGAAACTACCGCAGGAGCAGGAAAAAATACCCATATACAGGGTTGTTCCCCAATATATATATATAAAAAATATATAAAAAAATATATATATATAAAAAATCCCTTATATCTTCATTTGATCACACTGTGTGCATAATAAAGTGCAAAAAGTGCAATAAAAAACCAAGTAAAAAAATAAATTGATAAAATATTATATCTGTGGAAAATCATGCCATTATTTCATAATAGTGTGCAAAATACGCAATAGCAATTATAAACTAAATCAAAACCTGTGAAAGGGAATTTCTAAGAAAAGAAGTGCACCATATCAAAAAATATTTTTATATATATAATTAGCACCATGTATCTTAGAAAGTGCCTCCGTGCCTAGTGCCTGGATCAGTGTGAAGATAATGGACAAATGTCCACAAACAGCGGTATAGTGCTGCAGTAATATCGCCGCTACTAATACCTGGGGTTGTATAGGGTCCTGAACCTGCGGGCGCCCGACGCGCGTTTCGGAATGATTCCTTCGTCAGGGGACCCCCTGACGAAGGAATCATTCCGAAACGCGCGTCGGGCGCCCGCAGGTTCAGGACCCTATACAACCCCAGGTATTAGTAGCGGCGATATTACTGCAGCACTATACCGCTGTTTGTGGACATTTGTCCATTATCTTCACACTGATCCAGGCACTAGGCACGGAGGCACTTTCTAAGATACATGGTGCTAATTATATATATAAAAATATTTTTTGATATGGTGCACTTCTTTTCTTAGAAATTCCCTTTCACAGGTTTTGATTTAGTTTATAATTGCTATTGCGTATTTTGCACACTATTATGAAATAATGGCATGATTTTCCACAGATATAATATTTTATCAATTTATTTTTTTACTTGGTTTTTTATTGCACTTTTTGCACTTTATTATGCACACAGTGTGATCAAATGAAGATATAAGGGATTTTTTATATATATATATTTTTTTATATATTTTTTATATATATATATTGGGGAACAACCCTGTATATGGGTATTTTTTCCTGCTCCTGCGGTAGTTTCATATACATGTTTATATAAATTTTATATTATAATATTCACAAGTCTTTTTAGATATATATTTTTTAGTATTTTTGCCAATTCTAGAAATAAAGGCTTATTTAAACGATTCCCAAAGCTTCAAAACTTTCTGGTGTTATTCTGTATCTAAGGTGGTTTTAGCTCTTTGGGTCTCACCTATACTGCGTGGTGTGTCATACTCTCACCTATACAGCGTCGTGTGTCATACTCTCATCTATACTGCGTGGTGTGTCATACTCATCTATACTGCGTGGTGTGTCATACTCTCACCAATACAGCGTCAGGTGTCATACTGTCACCTATACTGTGTGGTGTGTCATACTCTCATCTACACTGCGTGGTGTGTCATACTCTCATCTATACCGCATCATGTGTCATACTCTCATCTATACTGCGTCGTGTGTCATACTCTCACCTATACAGCATGGTGTGTCATACTCTCACCTATACAGCGTGGTGTGTCATACTCTCACCTATACAGCGTTGTGTGTCATACTCTCATCTATACTGCGTGGTGTGTCATAATCTCATCTATACCGCATCATGTGTCATACTCTCGTCAATTCCGCGTCGTTATGCTCTCTCTATTACATGTTGTGCTTTATACTTGCGTCTTTACCTCATTGTGTTTTTAGAATTTCTGGACATTATATTTCCTTTTCTGCGCAGTAACCGTGTGATTCCTGGAACAGACACTTGTACAGCGGCTGTAAATCCTCTCTTCCTGCGAGCGGCGGCTGACACATTGCCGATTTGGCCCCATTTCCCGGCCCTCACCCTTGCCCCCGGACACTGTGGTTTTTGATGGCGAGTTGTTGGAGCCAGTTTACACGCAGACGTCTCCCCTTCGCTTCGTTTTCCCGTACAGGGCGAGTGCTTTCATCAGCTTGTATTCCTTACTAACCGATGGGACGACTACCATGATGATAGGCGGACGGACGGTAACACTTCACCGCGGCTCGGGGGTTTATCTGCCACATTGGATCGCTGGGCTTCAGGAAATGATTTGATAACAGATGCCGAGGAGACCTGAGAATAAAGAAAACACATTGCTCTGTGTTAACCCCTCCTTTGCCCGGACACATGGCAGCCGCGGCGGCTCTGGGGACCAGATGTAACACTGTAGCTTATTAGTTCTGACATTATGAAATATGAGCTCCAGGCGCCCATTACCATACCGCTGCTGCCAATCAGTGGAATCAGACTATAAAGGCAGAGACCATCTACCTGGGTACAGATGATGGATCACACCTGCAGCACAGAGTATTTCAGGAGTGTGCTGTATCAGATGCAGCCATTAGACATCAGGTGAAGGATGCATGAATGGTCCTGGGGTCGGGAAGTTCTCCCAGATGGCACCTGGCCCTGGGATCGATACAATGAATATACATAGACTGTATTTGTATTTAATGGATACACTACATATAAGTATTGTATCATGTATATTATTATCGCCATATACAGGGACGGTCACTGTGTCCACAGGGCTGATGGCCGACATAAGGCAGGGGGAGGTCAGTGACAGGCCTGGATTGTAGCTTCACCCTCTGCGCTACGAGTGACGTGCTCTATCCCTGCCTGATGCTACAGTGTGACTTGTGCTGAATTGCTGGGTGCAGGCGCCATCTAGTGGGCATTTTTTGAACTGCGGCTCTTTGGCATCATTCTGCTTGGCATTATCACACATTGCAGACACAAAGATTAAACTAATAAATAAACAATAGTCCAGAGGGCGCTGCACAAATAACTGAAACCAATTGCAGCAAATATAAGGATGAAAACCACTCAGTTCATCCGTAGAATAAACAATATAGAAATAAATATAAAAATATTTGCGCTAAAAATTCCAGTAAAGTAAGGGGATCTGAAGAAGGAATCAGAGATTCCGAAACGCGTTGGAAAAGTGGTGTGGTGTGCTTTCCGTAGCCGGTCACGTGATCCATCACGTGTCAGTGACGTCACGCAAGATCCTGCAGCCAGGCTGCGCCTTGCCGGCTCTATCTGAGGACAGAGCCTGTATTGCCTGTGCACGGAAGATTTTTCTCTTTGCTGGGGAGCTACGCCTGTCATCGGCCGGAACGGCGCCCCCCACACTTTAGTTTTTCTAGTTGCCCAGCACCTTATTATTCATCCCTCCTTGGGACACTCATTTGAACTGTGACGTGAGACCAAACCGACGCCCTTTGGAGGACCTTCTAGGATTCAGGAGACATCACCCATATACAGCACTAAAGACGGAGGTAATACTTTTTCTGCACCTATGGCAGGATTTTTTAAAGATTTTTTTAAGTTCTATACGGTGTTATGTCCCTATTCATTTTATTTTATTTTACTGGAATTTATAGCGCAAATATTTGTATATTTATTTCTACAAAGATTAAACTGTAAGGCTAGGTTCACATTTGCAGTTGAGTCCGCAGCGTTTCATGTTGTGAATTCTGTTCTCGAACTCCCTCCTGTGGTGTGGTGATAAATGGTACTTCGGCGAGTTCTGTCCATGGACTCCCTCTGGTGGCTGTGAGTGGAGCTGCTGGTTCTGAGGTTCCTTCCTCAGCTGACCTCGTTTAGTCCTAGGCTGGCTGCTCTATTTAACTCCACTCAGATCGTTACTTGATGCCAGCTGTCAATGTCCTAGTACTGGTTCAGTTCTCTCTTGGATCTTTCAGATGACCTGTCTACTCCAGCAAAAGCTAAGTCCCTGCTAGCTTATTTGTTTACCACTGTTTTCTTGTCCAGCTTGCTATCATGATTTTGCCTTGCTAGCTGGAAGCTCTGGGATGCAGAGTGGCACCTCCGCGCCGGTGCGGGGGTCTCTTTTGCACACTCTGCGTGGTTTTTTGGTAGTTTTTTATGCTGACCGCAAAGATACCTTTTCTATCTTCAGTCTGTTTAGTTAAGTCTGGCCTCCTTTGCTGAAACCTATTTCATTCCTGTGTTTGTGACTTCCATCTTAACTCACAGTCAATATGTGTGGGGGGCTGCCTTTTTCTTTTGGGGAATTTCTCTGAGGCAAGGTAGGCTTTATTTTCTATCTTTAGGGGTAGTTAGCTCTTAGGCTGTGAAGAGGCGTCTAGGCAGTCAGGTACGCTCCACGGCTATTTCTAGTTGTTGTGATAGTATTAGGGGTTGCGGTCAGCAGAGCTCCCACTTCCCAGAGCTTGTCCTGTATTACTAGTTTGCTCATCAGGTCATTCCTAGTGCTCCTAACCACCAGGTCATCATAACAGTACAGCTGGCCCGTAAAGTGTTAATGCATCTCAATAGAGGGATAAGTGAAGTTCTGAGACCATTTTTTTTTCCCTCTGCAGCGTGTTTTGTTTTTCTTTTCCCCAAAATCTCTGGGTGGTTCAGGACACAGGTGAAGATATGGACATTCAAGGTCTGTTCTCTTGTGTGGATCAACTCACTGCAAGGGTACAAAGCATTCAAGATTATGTAGTTCAGAACCCGATGTTAGAACCCAGAATTCCAATTCCTGATTTGTTTTCTGGGAATAGATCTAAGTTCCTGAATTTCAAAAATAATTGTAGACTGTTTTTTGCTTTGAAACCCCGCTCCTCTGGTGACCCCATTCAGCAAGTAAAAATCATTATTTCTTTGCTACGTGGCGACCCTCAAGACTGGGCATTTTCCCTTGCGCCAGGAGATCCTGCATTGCGTAATGTAAATGCGTTTTTTCTGGCGCTTGGATTGCTTTATGATGAACCAGATTCAGTGGATCAGGCAGAGAAAATCTTGCTGGCTTTGTGCCAGGGTCAGGATGAAGCGGAGGTATATTGTCAGAAGTTTAGAAAGTGGTCTGTGCTTACTCAGTGGAATGAGTGTGCCCTAGTGGCAATTTTCAGAAAGGGTCTTTCTGAAGCCCTTAAGGATGTTATGGTGGGATTCCCCACACCTGCTGGTCTGAATGAGTCTATGTCCTTGGCCATTCAGATCGATCGACGCTTACGTAAGCGCAAAACTGTGCACCATTTGGCGGTATCTTCTGAGCAGAGGCCTGAGCCTATGCAATGTGATAGGACCTTGACCAGAGCTGAACGGCAATACAGACGTCAGAATGGGCTGTGTTTTTACTGTGGTGACTCCACTCATGCTATCTCTGATTGTCCTAAGCGCACAAAGCGGTTCACTAGGTCTGCCACCATTGGTACTGTACAGCCAAAATTTCTTTTGTCCGTTACTCTGATTTGCTCTTTGTCGTCCTATTCTGTTATGGCATTTGTGGATTTAGGCGCTGCCCTGAATTTGATGGACTTGGGAGTTTGCCAGGCGCTGTGGTTTTTTCTTGGAGCCCTTACAGTATCCTATTCCATTGAGAGGAATTGATGCTACGCCTTTGGCCAAGAATAAGCCTCAGTACTGGACTCAATTGACCATGTGCATGGCTCCTGCACATCAGGAGGATATTCGCTTTTTGGTGTTGCATAATCTGCATGACGTGGTCGTTTTGGGTTTGCCATGGCTACAGGTCCATAATCCAGTATTGGATTGGAAATCAATGTCTGTATCCAGTTGGGGTTGTCAAGCGGTACATGGGGATGTCTCATTGTTGTCAATTTCGTCTCCCCATCCTTCTGAAGTCCCTGAGTTCTTGTCAGATTACCGGGATGTATTTGATGAGCCCAAATCCAGTGCCCTACCTCCTCATAGGGATTGCGATTGTGCTATTAATTTGATTCCTGGTAGTAAGTTTCCGAAGGGCCGACTGTTCAATTTATCTGTGCCAGAACACGCCGCTATGCGGAGTTATATAAAGGAGTCCTTGGAGAAAGGGCATATTTGCCCGTCGTCGTCACCGTTGGCAGCAGGGTTCTTTTTTATGGCCAAGAAGGATGGTTCTCTGAGACCTTGTATAGATTACCGCCTTCTCAATAAAATCACCGTCAAATTTCAGTACCCTTTGCCGCTACTGTCTGATTTGTTTGCTCGGATTAAGGGGGCTAGCTGGTTCACCAAGATAGATCTTCGAGGGGCGTATAATCTTGTGCGTATTAAACAGGGCGACGAATGGAAAACAGCATTTAATACGCCCAAGGGCCATTTTGAGTACCTGGTGATGCCATTCGGGCTTTCTAATGCTCCATCTGTGTTTCAGTCCTTTATGCATGACATCTTCCGAAAGTACCTGGATAGATTCATGATTGTATATTTGGATGATATTTTGATCTTTTCGGACGATTGGGAGTCTCATGTGAAGCAGGTCAGAATGGTGTTCCAGGTCCTTCGTGCTAATTCCTTGTTTGTGAAGGGGTCTAAATGTCTCTTTGGAGTTCAGAAGGTTTCATTTTTGGGCTTCATTTTTTCCCCTTCTACTATCGAGATGGACCCTGTTAAAGTTCAGGCTATTTATGATTGGACTCAGCCTACTTCTGTGAAGAGTCTTCAGAAATTTCTGGGCTTTGCTAATTTTTACCGTCGCTTCATCGCTAATTTTTCTAGTGTTGTTAAACCATTGACTGATTTAACCAAGAAAGGTGCGAATGTGGTCAATTGGTCCTCTGCGGCCGTTGAGGCTTTTCAGGAGTTGAAGCGTCGTTTTTCTTCTGCCCCTGTGTTGTGTCAGCCAGATGTTTCGCTCCCGTTTCAGGTCGAGGTGGATGCTTCTGAGATTGGAGCAGGGGCTGTTCTATCTCAAAGAAGTTCTGATGGTTCGGTGATGAAACCATGTGCTTTCTTTTCTAGAAAGTTTTCGCCTGCTGAGCGTAATTATGATGTGGGCAATCGAGAGTTGTTGGCTATGAAGTGGGCGTTCGAGGAGTGGCGACATTGGCTTGAAGGAGCCAAGCATCGCGTGGTGGTCTTGACAGATCACAAGAATCTGACTTATCTCGAGTCTGCCAAGCGGTTGAATCCTAGACAGGCTCGATGGTCGCTGTTTTTCTCCCGCTTCGATTTTGTGGTTTCGTACCTTCCGGGTTCTAAGAATGTGAAGGCTGATGCCCTTTCAAGGAGTTTTGTGCCTGATTCTCCGGGAGTTCCTGAGCCGGCTGGTATTCTCAAAGAGGGGGTAATTTTGTCTGCCATCTCCCCTGATTTGCGGCGGGTGCTGCAGGAGTTTCAGGCTGATAGACCTGACCGTTGCCCAGCAGAGAAACTGTTTGTCCCTGATAGATGGACTAGTAGAGTTATCTCTGAGGTTCATTGTTCGGTGTTGGCTGGTCATCCTGGAATCTTTGGTACCAGAGATTTGGTGGCTAGATCCTTTTGGTGGCCTTCCTTGTCACGGGATGTGCGTTCTTTTGTGCAGTCCTGTGGGACTTGTGCTCGGGCTAAGCCCTGCTGTTCTCGTGCCAGTGGGTTGCTTTTGCCCTTGCCGGTCCCGAAAAGGCCCTGGATGCATATTTCCATGGATTTTATTTCAGATCTCCCTGTCTCTCAAAGGATGTCGGTTATCTGGGTGGTTTGTGATCGCTTCTCTAAGATGGTCCATTTGGTACCTTTGCCTAAATTGCCTTCCTCCTCTGATTTGGTTCCATTATTTTTCCAGCACGTGGTTCGTTTACATGGCATTCCGGAGAACATCGTGTCGGACAGAGGTTCCCAGTTTGTTTCAAGGTTTTGGCGGTCCTTTTGTGCTAAGATGGGCATTGATTTGTCTTTTTCTTCAGCTTTCCATCCTCAGACAAATGGCCAAACCGAACGAACCAATCAGACTTTGGAAACATATCTGAGATGCTTTGTTTCTGCTGATCAGGATGATTGGGTGTCCTTCTTGCCTTTGGCTGAGTTCGCCCTTAATAATCGGGCCAGCTCGGCCACTTTGGTTTCGCCTTTTTTCTGTAATTCTGGTTTCCACCCTCGTTTTTCTTCAGGGCAGGTTGAGCCTTCGGACTGTCCTGGTGTGGATTCTGTGGTGGACAGGTTGCAACAAATTTGGACTCACGTGGTGGACAATTTGACATTGTCCCAGGAGAAGGCTCAACGTTTCGCTAACTGCCGTCGCTGTGTTGGTCCCCGACTTCGTGTTGGGGATTTGGTTTGGTTGTCGTCTCGTTATGTTCCTATGAAGGTTTCGTCTCCTAAGTTTAAGCCTCGTTTCATTGGTCCTTATAAGATTTCTGAAATTCTTAATCCTGTGTCATTTCGTTTGGACCTTCCAGCTTCTTTCGCCATCCATAATGTGTTCCATAGGTCGTTATTGCGGAGATATGTGGCTCCTATGGTTCCCTCCCTTGACCCTCCTGCCCCGGTGTTGGTTGAGGGGGAGTTGGAGTATGTGGTGGAGAAGATTTTAGATTCTCGTATTTTGAGACGGAAACTTCAGTACCTAGTGAAGTGGAAAGGTTATGGTCAGGAGGATAATTCCTGGGTGGTTGCCTCTGATGTTCATGCTGCCGATCTTGTTCGTGCCTTTCATTTGGCTCGTCCTGATCGGCCTGGGGGCTCTGGTGAGGGTTCGGTGACCCCTCCTCAAGGGGGGGGTACTGTTGTGAATTCTGTTCTCGAACTCCCTCCTGTGGTGATGAATAGTACTTCGGCGAGTTCTGTCCATGGACTCCCTCTGGTGGCTGTGAGTGGAGCTGCTGGTTCTGAGGACCTCGTTTAGTCCTAGGCTGGCTGCTCTATTTAACTCCACTCAGATCGTTACTTGATGCCAGCTGTCAATGTCCTAGTACTGGTTCAGTTCTCTCTTGGATCTTTCAGATGACCCGTCTACTCCAGCAAAAGCTAAGTCCGTGCTAGCTTATTTGTTTACCACTGTTTTCTTGTCCAGCTTGCTATCATGATTTTGCCTTGCTAGCTGGAAGCTCTGGGATGCAGAGTGGCACCTCCGCGCCGTGAGTCGGTGCGGGGGTCTCTTTTGCACACTCTGCGTGTTTTTTTGGTAGTTTTTTATGCTGACCGCAAAGATACCTTTTCTATCTTCAGTCTGTTTAGTTAAGTCTGGCCTCCTTTGCTGAAACCTATTTCATTCCTGTGTTTGTGACTTCCATCTTAACTCACAGTCAATACGTGTGGGGGGCTGCCTTTTTCTTTGGGGAATTTCTCTGAGGCAAGGTAGGCTTTATTTTCTATCTTTAGGGGTAGTTAGCTCTTAGGCTGTGAAGAGGCGTCTAGGCAGAGTCAGGTACGCTCCACGGCTATTTCTAGTTGTTGTGATAGTATTAGGGGTTGCGGTCAGCAGAGCTCCCACTTCCCAGAGCTTGTCCTGTATTACTAGTTTGCTCATCAGGTCATTCCTAGTGCTCCTAACCACCAGGTCATCATAAGTTTCGCATGCAACCGCAAACGCAAGGCAAAACGCATTCAAACGCAGGATAAAGGGGCGGAACACGTCACATGTGTACAGTTGGTGGAGCGGACTGTAGTTGTATATGTAGCGCCCCCACTGCCGCAGGGCCGAGGAGTACCCGGTACCGGGCCTCTGAGTCTCTGCTCTGGGGTTGTCACGGTGGCTAGGCCCGGTCCGTGACCCTGCCGAGGGGCGTACAGTGAATAATAGATATGATGGATGTGGATGGTGGTGGTGGTGCGGTGCAGTAAAGGTCGTAGTAAATAACGAGGACACCAGGTTGCAGTCTCTTTACCTCTTTACTGAAGATCTCTGGGTCCTCAGTCCGGAATCCAGATAACCAGGCTGCGCAAGTCCGGCCGGTCCAATGGCACCTCCAGAGTTCTCTTAACAGGTGGAAATCTGTGCCTTCCTTCTAGCGCTAGGTGTTGCGGTCCTTCCCTGCTGTGCTTACGGAAAGTCCCCACAACTGTTGTGTCTGTTTCTTAAGTTCCCTCACAACTCGATTAGATGATGTTCTGCTAATCCTCCGTCCCTCCCTGATGTTACGGTTAGGACGGCACCCGTATGACGGGTAGGCTCGGAGCTCTTCCGGGACCCTAGAGTCGCCCCTCTCCACAAGTTGCCCCCCAAGACTGCATAGGTGATTTGGGTGAGACAGCCCGCCTTAGACTGACTGTCCTGCCGTTGGTTTAGAGTATTGCCTGAAGCTGAATATTGTAATACTCCCTCGGCGATCCGGCCGCCGGTTGTGCGCATCAGTAGGATGTTGCCTCGGTCTCACAGCACGACTCCTACTGGTATTCTCCTTCTTGCTTTGATCTCGTTTCTCACTCAGCACAATCTATCTCGCTTCTTATCCTTCCTTGGGCACCGCCGCTATGCTGAGCAGGCACGGTCCCGTTACATTCCTTCTTGTAGCCAGGCCTCTGTCAGGGTCCAAAACCTGACAGGGACCCTACCGAATCTTCCCCCACAACACCCTCTGCCACCAGGTGTTGTCTGGTCCAACCCAGTCAGCTTTCTGAACTAACTTCCTGCCTGACCCCCAGTTTACCCACAATGGTGGGGAGTGGCCTAATGAATAGAACCCTTAGCTCCCCCTGGTGACCCGACTGTGAAATGTATTGGTGTCTGTGATACCTGGTCAGATGAACTCCTTCAGTGCCATCGGACGTACCATAGCTCCCCTTAGTGGTGGAGCCACAGTACTGCAACGACCAGGACTCTGGGGCGCCGCACTCCCCCCCGGTTAAATCCAGTACTCCTGGACTGGGAAGAAAACAATACAGGTTAGCAAAAAGACATACAATTTTGTTGAGTGCAATAACAATAAGTATACTTGAACAGAGCTTCCCTTTATGGGAGGTGAGGACACTTGAACGTTACAAACATAGTTAAATATTTTTAAATAACTTTTCTATAAATAACTCTCTTTACCCAACCGGGTATTCTACTAAGTGCAAAATTTTTAGACATTAATTCAACGTTGCCTTTAAGGATGTACACTCTGAATCCACTAAAGACCTTCTTATAACACATTATAAGGCAATTAACTTCATTCCCCTTCTTTAAATCTGCAGGACCGCCTGTCCTAACGGCTCCAGACCTACTGCCTCTCCTTTCCTTACAGGACCGCCCCTTTCAGCCCGGGCCTACTGCCTTTTCGACTACTATACACAGTATAGAACATAACATTTACCTTCAGTTTGAAATCACTGAGCCATCTCTATCTGGCTCCTAAGAGGACTCACCACTAACCCCTACGGGTTCACTTCCTGTCCTCGTTCTTCTATCAACATTATCAAACACTTTTCACATTTAACTAGTTAGGTACATTTAACGTGTTCATATCAACATTATTACTTTCTCTTTCCAAGACATTATTGCCACCCAACTGTCTTAAGGCAATACGGTTCATCAGCGCAATACGTGAACATCCCCTTTAAGAGGGGACCAAGTCTTTATGAGGTAGCACATCTCCTCAAGCTACCAGTCCATACTCAGCAAAAGCTCCGTTGCGGTATCTTCGCAAAGAGTCTCTCTTTAAGTAAAACCAGTAGGGAGCACCCTTAATAAGGTGCGAACTATTTACAAGCAGTTTGTATCATGCACTGTTCATGATGGCGGCAGTTCTTGATAACAGGAGAAGGTAGGAAAAGAAAACAAAAACAATAGGGATCCCGGGTCAACAAAGGGATCCCTTTAAGAATAACCCTAAACGGGTTTTAGCAGCAAAACAGTAGAACAAACAGTTTAAAGAACTATGTACAAATAATGCAGTATCTTACTCATTTTTCGGTAGCCCCCACCGAGGCTTCACCTGGCAGGTGGCCCTCTGCGGCCCAGGCAGGTCGGACTCCAAGTTCACTCCCGCGGCTAGGTGCACCCCGTGGGTTCGGGTCTCCTGCACGACCAGGTCGTGCGCTGCGATGAGTGTCTGCGTGGGTCGATGGATGATGCTGGCAGCGGCGGCAGCAGCAGCAGCGGCTTCAGCGGCCAGCTCCTCCCCCTCGGTTCGGGATACCGCCAGAACAGCGGTGCAGCGCTGCATATCCCGGGCCCACCAGCTGTTCCCCTTTAGGTGCCGGCGGTAGGTGACCACATCCCCTGGCTTCAGAAAGGACTTGGCGCCGTCTCCGCACAAGCAAGGTTCCACTTCATCCCGAGTGATGCGGACTCTTAGGGCTGTCCCAATCTCCTGCACGAAGCCTTTTTACCGTCTGGGGCAGGTAAACAATCACAACGCCCCACTTCGGCAGGGAGCCCTCCAGCAGTTCTCCTCGCGCCTCCCGCTCCACTTCTCGCTGGAACTCCGCGATCAGGTGGTTCCGATATTCCCCCCAGGGGAAAGGCCCGAGGTCATGCCCCCCCGGTGCATTGGTGCCAGACGGCGGGGACATCGGGGCGCCACTGGTCGCAGCAGTGGCCGGGTCGTGTGCAAAGGTGAGGTGGCCTCCCCGGGGGTCACGGCACTGGGTACCTTCACTTGCGGTAGCTCCTCCGGCGCCGCTCCCCTCTCCTGTGGAAGGCGTACGAACCGGGGACCATTCAGGCACGGGATGCCCCATCGGCAGCTCCCAAGGATTCAAATCTTCCAGCGGGGGAATATCGGAATAATCCGCTGGTGACGGGGGTCGATGCGGGGCCATTCTTTTCTGCAGGCCTTCCCTGGTCTCCAGTTCCACCTCACCTGAGTCATAGTTTCGTTTCTTCGGTTTCCGCCCAGCATAGAAAATCAGAAGGCGGGTCTCGACTGCTGACGGACACGTCCTCAGAACACAGCAATATTTGGACTGGGCGGTCATTGTTGTTCGCGCTCTCCAGCTTGTCTACGCCCACTCCACGCCCCTCTTCTTCTCCTGCGCTTTCCTCAGCGCTGTAATGGCGGCGGATTTTGGCGGCAAGTGGCGCAGCACAGTCTTTGCAATAAATCACAGTCCAATCACAATAAATCACAGTTCCAAGGCACACATGACCTGATTCTTCAGGCTTAAGTACATCCTGTTCGTGACGCCAAGTTGTAGCGCCCCCACTGCCGCAGGGCCGAGGAGTACCCGGTACCGGGCCTCTGAGTCTCTGCTCTGGGGTTGTCACGGTGGCTAGGCCCGGTCCGTGACCCTGCCGAGGGGCGTACAGTGAATAATAGATATGATGGATGTGGATGGTGGTGGTGGTGCGGTGCAGTAAAGGTCGTAGTAAATAACGAGGACACCAGGTTGCAGTCTCTTTACCTCTTTACTGAAGATCTCTGGGTCCTCAGTCCGGAATCCAGATAACCAGGCTGCGCAAGTCCGGCCGGTCCAATGGCACCTCCAGAGTTCTCTTAACAGGTGGAAATCTGTGCCTTCCTTCTAGCGCTAGGTGTTGCGGTCCTTCCCTGCTGTGCTTACGGAAAGTCCCCACAACTGTTGTGTCTGTTTCTTAAGTTCCCTCACAACTCGATTAGATGATGTTCTGCTAATCCTCCGTCCCTCCCTGATGTTACGGTTAGGACGGCACCCGTATGACGGGTAGGCTCGGAGCTCTTCCGGGACCCTAGAGTCGCCCCTCTCCACAAGTTGCCCCCCAAGACTGCATAGGTGATTTGGGTGAGACAGCCCGCCTTAGACTGACTGTCCTGCCGTTGGTTTAGAGTATTGCCTGAAGCTGAATATTGTAATACTCCCGGCGGCCGGATCGCCGAGGTTGTGCGCATCAGTAGGATGTTGCCTCGGTCTCACAGCACGACTCCTACTGGTATTCTCCTTCTTGCTTTGATCTCGTTTCTCACTCAGCACAATCTATCTCGCTTCTTATCCTTCCTTGGGCACCGCCGCTATGCTGAGCAGGCACGGTCCCGTTACATTCCTTCTTGTAGCCAGGCCTCTGTCAGGGTCCCAAACCTGACAGGGACCCTACCGAATCTTCCCCCACAACACCCTCTGCCACCAGGTGTTGTCTGGTCCAACCCAGTCAGCTTTCTGAACTAACTTCCTGCCTGACCCCCAGTTTACCCACAATGGTGGGGAGTGGCCTAATGAATAGAACCCTTAGCTCCCCCTGGTGACCCGACTGTGAAATGTATTGGTGTCTGTGATACCTGGTCAGATGAACTCCTTCAGTGCCATCGGACGTACCATAGCTCCCCTTAGTGGCGGAGCCACAGTACTGCAACGACCAGGACTCTGGGGCGCTGCATATACAGCTGGTGCAGCAGACTGTAGTGATGTGTTCGCTGCTTACAGATCGTAGAGCGGACTGTAGTGATGAGGTTCTTGTGTACAGCTGGTGCAGCGGACTGTAGTGATGTGTTTGCAGCATGTAGCCGCTGGAGCAGACTGTAGTGATGTGTTTGCAGCATGTAGCCGCCGGAGCAGACTGTAGTGATGTGTTTGCAGCGTGTAGCCGCCGGAGCAGACTGTAGTGATGTGTTTGCAGCGTGTAGCCGCTGGAGCAGACTGTAGTGATGTGTTTGCAGCATGTAGCCGCTGGTGCAGCGGACTGTAGTGATGTGTTTGCAGCATGTAGCCGCTGGTGCAGCGGACTGTAGTGATGTGTTTGCAGCGCGTAGCCGCTGGTGCAGGGGACTGTAGTGATGTGTTTGCAGCATGTTACCGATGGAGCAGACTGTAGTGATGTGTTTGTAGCGCGTAGCCGCTGGAGCGGACTGTAGTGATGTCAGCACATTCAGTGCTCCGCTGGTGGAGGGGACTTTTGTGTACGCTTCATATCTTCCCTCCTTATAAAACAGACGATTGTTCATTATGAAACTTTTATTTCTGGTCCTCGTGTCACGGACATAAAATATACTGTCTTCTGATTGGCTCTTGGCTACAATATAATCTTATATACATGAAGTGACACATGAATCGCGGCCGTCGCCCCGCGCAGGAACGAAGGATAATGGAGCGCAGTGTCTGCATTATGGTCCCCAGCAACAAGCGAGATCTGGTCACACCCGACTCCGGCCGAGTGGCCAATCCCTGCCACAGAGCTGGGGGTTTGTTCCAGTGGCATCACGCTCCGACGTGCCTCTGTGGGATAGGCACATGGCGTTGACCTCTCTCCTGCCTGCTTAATTTGTTACAATGTATCAGTGCAGGTGAACTGTATGGAGTTCAGGTAGAAGTACGAAACCTTTGAGAGGCAGCAAGCAGAGATTTTGACGAGTCTGAAGCAGAAGGGAGAAAGTCAGAACTTTTCATTGCTCCGCTATCGGCGTCTTGTCTCGCCCTGTTGACAAGTGGAGCCCGGGGCGGAGAAGTGACGCAATCACTGTCCTCGGACTTTGCCCGGCTGCTGCTCGTGCCATCATCTGGGTGATACGGTATCTGCTCGGGGTCGGCGATCAGCGCTGCTATCTAATCACTTCGCTCCGCAGCCTCGAGCTTTGTGGCCCGATTAGTCGGCATTCATTAAACGCTGTAATTACACAGTTACAGGGTGCACCCCTGAGGGAGCTACTGGGCAGGAACAGGTTAATCAGCTGAGATCGCAGTTCTTCCAACTATATAAGTGGAGCGGGATGACGCCGGCCACCATCTTTTCTGCGCCGCCATCTTAGTTGCTCTTCTTGGCTTCGCTGTTTTCTTGCGCCAGTTTCCTGCACAGGTCGTGGGGGCCGTTTCCTTCCAGGGCGGACGGGTTCTTGTAGGACCCCCCGATTTTATCCCAGAGTGTGAAGTACTGACCAAAGTTGTAGTCGAAGTAGAGGTGGTGGTCGGTGTGATGAGCGGCGCCATTGATAATGCTCTCGAAGGCCTTGGGGACGCGGTAATCCCCATCATGGATGGACACGGTCCAAATGTTGACGAAGATGTAGAGGCCCAGGTAGGTGACCTTGTGCAGCGGGAAGATGAAGGGGTAGATGTGGTACGGGAGGCTCTGCAGGAAGCCGTCCAGCGGGTGGAAGGCGTGGCTGGCGAACGGCGTGGTCACCTTCCACAGGTGGTGAGGCTTGTGCACGTTCTGAAAAACATAACCAGGGTCCGACGTCATAAACCTTCCTCTAATCAGGGAGCGGCGGGGCCTGAAAGGTGCCAGATTATCAGATACTGTGGACGATTAGGCGCCCAATAATCGGGAGCCCGAACCGCCCGACCAATCGAGAGTCCAAAATGCCCGACAATCAGGAGCCCGAACCGCCGACAATAGGAGGTAACATTTATCTATTCAATGACTGCAACAAAAAATCTCTTCAGTGTGCATGGGGGGCACGCAGCGGAGCCTTCAGTGCGAGGGGGCACAGAGACATCAGTGTGAGGGGCTCGCGGCAGCAGCTTCAGTGTACAAGGGGTGAGCGGCGTACCTTGTAAATCAGCTTATGGTGCAGGAAGCGATGGATCCAGTAAATGCACATATCCGTGAAGAAGAGGAAGGAGAACATACTGAGGATGACGCCAAACCAGCCTGGGGGAGGGGAAACAAAGGGCATCAGTCATATATGGACAATGCTGGATGACTGTGTATATATGATCCAGAGTTACAGCCTGTATTATACCCCAGAGCTGCACTCACTATTCTGCTGGTGCAGTCACTGTGTACATACATTACATTACTGATCCTGAGTTACCTCCTTATTACACTTCAGAGCTGCACTCACTATTCTGCTGGTGCAGTCACTGTGTACATACATTACATTACTGATCCTGAGTTACCTCCTGTATTATACTCCAGAGCTGCACTCACTATTCTGCTGGTGCAGTCACTGTACATATACGTTACATTACTGATCCTGAGTTACATCCTGTATTATACTCCAGAACTGCACTCACTATTCTGCTGGTGCAGTCACTGTGTACATACATTACATTACTGATCCTGAGTTAGTCTACGTTCACATTAGCGTTCGGCACCGCAGCGTCGGGCGCCGCAGCGTCGCCGCATGCGTCATGCGCCCCTATATTTAACATGGGGGCGCGTGGACATGCGTTGTGCTGCGTTTTGCGACGCATGCGTTTTTTTGGCCGCAAGCGTTGGGCGCAGAGAACGCAGCAAGTTGCATTTTTTTTGCGTCCAACTTTCGGCAAAAAAGGACGCATGCGTCGCAAAACGCAAATGTGAACGTAGCCTTACATCCTGTATTATACTTCAGAGCTGCACTCACTATTCTGCTGGTGCAGTCACCGTGTGCATATATTACATTACTGATCCTAAGTTCCATCCTGCATTATACTCCAGAGCTGCACTCACTATTCTGCTGGAGCAGTCACTGTGTACATACATTACATTATTGATCCTGAGTTACATCCTATATTATACCCCAGAGCTGCACTCACTATTCTGCTGGTGCAGTCACTGTGTACATACATTACTGATCCTGAGTTACATCCTGTATTATACTCCAGAGCTGCACTCACTATTCTGCTGGTGCAGTCACTGTGTACATACATTACTGATCCTAAGTTACCTCCTGTATTATACTCCAGAGCTGCACTCACTATTCTGCTGGTGCAGTCACTGTGTACATACATTACATTACTGATCCTGAGTTACATCCTGTATTATACTCCAGAGCTGCACTCACTATTCTACTGGTGCAGTCACTGTGCACATACATTACTGATCCTGAGTTACATCCTGTATTATACTCCAGAGCTGCACCCACTATTCTGCTGGTGCAGTCACTGTGTACATACATTACTGATCCTGAGTTACATCCTGTATTATACTCCAGAGCTGCACTCACTATTCTGCTGGTGCAGTCACTGTGTACATATATTACATCACTGATCCTGAGTTACATCCTGTATTATACTCCAGAGCTGCACTCACTATTCTGCTGGTGCATTCACTGTGTGCATATATTACATTACTGATCCTAAGTTCCATCCTGTATTATACTCCAGAGCTGCACTCACTATTCTGCTGATGCAGTCACTGTGTACATGCATTACATTACTGATCCTGAGTTACATCCAGTATTATACCCCAGAGCTGCACTCACTATTCTGCTGGTGCAGTCACTGTGTACATACATTACATTACTGATCCTGAGTTACCTCCTGTATTATACTCCAGAGCTGCACTCACTATTCTGCTGGTGCAGTCACTGTGTACATACATTACTGATCATGAGTTACATCCTGTATTATACTCCAAAGCTGCACTCACTATTCTGCTGGTGCAGTCACTGTGTACATACATTACATTACTGATCCTGAGTTACATCCTGTATTATACCCCAGAGCTGCACTCACTATTCTGCTGGTGCAGTCACTGTGTACATACATTACTGATCCTGAGTTACATCCTGTATTATACTCCAGAGTTGCACTCACTATTCTGCTGGTGCAGTCACTGTGTACATACATTACATTGCTGATCCTGAGTTACCTCCTTATTACACTCCAGAGCTGCACTCACTATTCTGCTGGTGCAGTCACTGTGTACATACATTACATTACTGATCCTGAGTTACTTCCTGTATTATACCCCAGAGCTGCACTCACTATTCTGCTGGTGCAGTCACTGTACATATACGTTACATTACTGATCCTGAGTTACATCCTGTATTATACCCCAGAGCTGCACTCACTATTCTGCTGGTGCAGTCACTGTACATATACCTTACATTGCTGATCCTGAGTTACCTCCTTATTACACTCCAGAGCTGCACTCACTATTCTGCTGGTGCAGTCACCGTGTGCATATATTACATTACTGATCCTAAGTTCCATCCTGTATTATACTCCAGAGCTGCACTCACTATTCTGCTGGAGCAGTCACTGTATACATACATTACTGATCCTAAGTTACCTCCTGTATTATACTCCAGAGCTGCACTCACTATTCTGCTGGTGCAGTCACTGTGTACATACATTACATTACTGATCCTAAGTTACCTCACGTATTATACTCCAGAGCTGCACTCACTATTCTGCTGGTGCAGTCACTGTGTACATACATTACATTACTGATCCTGAGTTACCTCATGTATTATACCCCAGAGCTGCACTCACTATTCTACTGGTGCAGTCACTGTGTACATACATTACATTACTGATCCTGAGTTACCTCCTGTATTATACTCCAGAGCTGCACTCACTATTCTACTGGTGCAGTCACTGTGTACATACATTACATTACTGATCCTGAGTTACATCCTATATTATACCCCAGAGCTGCACTCACTATTCTGCTGGTGCAGTCACTGTGTACATACATAACTGATCCTGAGTTACATCCTGTATTATACTCCAGAGCTGCACTCACTATTCTGCTGGTGCAGTCACTGTGTACATACATTACATTACTGATCCTGAGTTACTTCCTGTATTATACCCCAGAGCTGCACTCACTATTCTGTTGGTGCAGTCACTGTACATATACGTTACATTACTGATCCTGAGTTACATCCTGTATTATACCCCAGAGCTGCACTCACTATTCTGCTGGTGCAGTCACTGTACATATACGTTACATTACTGATCCTGAGTTACATCCTGTATTATACTCCAAAGCTGCACTCACTATTCTGCTGGTGCACTCACTGTGTACATATATTACATTACTGATCCTAAGTTCCATCCTGTATTATACTCCAGAGCTGCACTCACTATTCTGCTGGAGCAGTCACTGTGTACATACATTACATTACTGATCCTAAGTTACCTCCTGTATTACACTTCAGAGCTGCACTCACTATTCTGCTGGTGCAGTCACTGTGTACATACATTACATTACTGATCCTCAGTTACCTCCTGTATTACACTTCAGAACTGAACTCACTATTCTGCTGGCGCAGTCACTGTGTACATACATTACTGATCCTGAGTTATATCCTGTATTATACTCCAGAGCTGCACCCACTATTCTACTGGTGCAGTCACTGTGTACATACATTACTGATCCTGAGTTATATCCTGTATTATACTCCAGAGCTGCACTCACTATTCTGCTGGTGCAGTCACTGTGTACATACATTACATCACTGATCCTGAGTTACATCCTGTATTATACTCCAGAGCTGCACTCACTATTCTGCTGGTGCAGTCTCTGTGTGCATATATTACATTACTGATCCTAAGTTCCATCCTGTATTATACTCCAGAGCTGCACTCACTATTCTGCTGGTGCAGTCACTGTGTACATACATTACATTACTGATCCTAAGTTACCTCCTGTATTATACTCCAGAGCTGCACTCACTATTCTGCTGGTGCAGTCACTGTGTACATACATTACATTACTGATCCTAAGTTACCTCCTGTATTATACTCCAGAGCTGCACTCACTATTCTACTGGTGCAGTCACTGTGCACATACATTACATTACTGATCCTGAGTTACCTCCTGTATTATACCCCAGAGCTGCACTCACTATTCTGCTGGTGCAGTCACTGTGTACATACATTACATTACTGATCCTAAGTTACCTCATGTATTATACTCCAGAGCTGCACTCACTATTCTGCTGGTGCAGTCACTGTGTACATACATTACATTACTGATCCTGAGTTACATCCTGTATTATACTCCAGAGCTGCACTCACTATTCTGCTGGTGCAGTCACGGTGTACATACATGAGCATACATCCTGAGTTACATCCTGTAATATATACAGAGCAGCACTCACTATTCTGCTGGTTTAGAGCAGAACTTTCCCAGCATTCTCTGCCTGTCCAGAGCTGTCTCCCTGATGCGTGGTCTTTACACCGGGAGTTATGCAATCATCTGATACCAGAGAAACTAACTGTCCCCGGCGTTAATGCAGCGCCACTAATCAGCCAGAGGAAGCTGCTGACTGTTTAAAGGTCCAGCAGATTTGTGAGTGCAGCTCTGGAGTATAATACAACGCGTGTGCAGTATTATCGTGCTGTTAGTGTCCCCGCTCTCTTACCGTAGGGGGAGCTGTCAATGTTGTCATACAGCCGGCTGTAGCCCCGGACTTCAGCTAAGAAGAGGCCGACGGTTGGGACACTCATCCACGGCATGGACTTCAGGGAGTAGACGATCTCTCGTCGCACCTGATTCTATAGCAAAAAGGAGAAAGCGGTGAGCGCAGCTCTGAGCACAAGACGTAAGGAAGACTGGGCCCAATACATGCCCTCCTTACTGATGCTCTCCTAAGCCGGACCTATGGGGAGTGGAGGTCGTAGTCTTTTCTGGTCCAGTGACCACAGTGCTATTCAGATCATGTGACGGTCGTGGTACAGATTGTCAATACAGCTCTGGATGTGACTAGAGGAGACATCATGATGTCACAGCAGAACAACGAATGCACGAATGCAGCTCTGGATGAGAGTGGAGTAGAACATACAATGGAGCCGCATTATGAATGTCGCGTTGGACGTTAGTGGTGTGGATGACATGGTCTAATGACAGAATTATAAATGCAGCTCTGGAGTTGAATGGAATAGAAGACGTGTGAATTACAATATTGCTTTGAATGTGACAGGTGCAGCAAATATAATAGAAGAATTATGAATGCAGCTCTGGAGGTTACTAGAGAATAAGATGTTCCAACAGAACAGAGAACGCAGCTCAGGAGGACTGGGAACATTGTGAGCAGATGGAAGAAGATACGAGGTGTTATGAATCCTACAGAGTCACATGGGAATTGTAAGACGCCATTTACAGGGGGCTCTGCAGAGACGGCAGCGATCACACGACTGCTCACCTCCAGGAACTGCGGGTGCTTCATCAGAGAGTGGTCGAATATGAAGAAGTAACTGAGGGCCCCGAAGAGGAAGTAGATGACCACCGCTCCCAGATTGGTGACCACTAAGAGGCTGAGGAACTGCCGCAGGGGGTGGTCCTCGCTCCAGGACACCGGGTACACGTGAGGCGTGAAGAAGTGATGATCGGCCACGTTCAGGATGAGATCCATGGTGGCCCCTGAAACCGGAACCAAACATCAGTCACGGCCTCTTGTCCATGGTGAAGCCCCCACAAGTCTGAACGCCGCTGTACCCCAGGAGCAACACTCAATCCCCAGCCCGAGGTCGTGGGGGCATGTGCTGCCATGACGATACTCCTCCAGTAAGAATAGATACCAGGATATATGGGGTAGATCCAAGCGGGCCCCAGCACCCTGGCCACAGACCGCACAGGGGCCCCAGAGCCATGGCCACAGACCGCACAGGGGCCCCAGAGCCATGGCCACAGACCGCACAGGGGCCCCAGAGCCATGGCCACAGACCGCACGGAGGCCCCGCCCACAGACTGCACAGGGGCCCCCCGGCCACAGACCGCACAGAAGGGCCCCACAGCCCCGGCCACAGACTGCACAGGGGCCCCACAGCCCCGGCCACAGACTGCACAGGGGCCCTGGCCACAAACTACACGGGAGGCCCTACAGCCCCGGCCTGCCCTTCAATCCATTGTCCCTCTATTCTCTCCCCAGTGTCACCCCGCTCCTCACCTGTGTCACCGGCTCCTCACCTGTACCCTTCCAGGCTCCGCTCTCTCCCCGCTCCTCACCCGTGTCACCCCGCTCCGAGTCCTCACCTGTATCCCTCCGCTCTCACCCCGGTGTCACCCGCTCCTCAGCTGTGTCTGTTCCGGCGCTGTCGCAGGTGTCACTGCCGACTGCCGAGGGGGCGGGACTCCGTCCTGTTGTGACAGCGGGTAGGGGGCGTGACTAGATGGACTGATGTGAGGTCACGTTCTCCTCCACTGGTGAGACTATCGACAGGCGCGCCATGTGACCAAGATAGCAGCCCCTGATTGGCGAAGCTCCTGTCTCCAGTCGGCCGGGACACGCCCCCTGATTATTACTGCGACCACTGAATTGGATGAAGGGCAGTAGGTGTGGTCTCAGGAGCGTTGGTATATCGTCGTCAAGGGCGGAGCCAGACGTGTCAATCATGTGTAAGGGGCGGGGTTAGGCGGCGCGTAGGATGTAGTGACACCTTGAGGTCGGTGCGCGCACTGCAGCTCCTGTCATGATGTGCAGACGGCGGGAAAGTTCTCTGTGAGGGACGAGACTACGGGGCCACAGGGAGGAGACTGTTCTCTGGCTCGATGTTTTCTGACTTGGTGGTGTTAATGTGCTTTGGCTCGGTGGTCTCGTTGTTCTCTGGCTTGGTGGTCTCGTTGTTCTCTGGCTCGGTCTTCTCTGGCTCTGTGTTCTCTGGCTCGGTGGGATCGTTGTTCTCTGGCTCGGTCTTCTCTGGCTCGTTGTTCTCTGGCTCGGTCTTCTCTGGCTCGTTGTTCTCTGGCTCGGTCTTCTCTGGCTCGGTGGGCTCCTTGTTCTCTGGCTCTGTCTTCTCTGGCTCTGTGTTCTCTGGCTCGGTGGGTTTGTTGTTCTTTAGCTCGGTGGGTTTGTTCTCTGGCTCGGTGGTCTCGTTTTCTGGCTCGGTGGTCTCGTTGTTCTTTGGCTCGGTGGTCTCCTTGTTCTCTGGCTCGGTCTTTGGCTCTGTGTTCTCTGGCTCGGTGGTCTCGTTGTTCTTTGGCTCGGTGGTCTCCTTGTTCTCTGGCTCGGTCTTTGGCTCTGTGTTCTCTGGCTCGGTGGGCTCGTTGTTCTCTGGCTCGGTCTTCTCTGGCTCTGTCTTCTCTGGCTCGGCGGGCTCCTTGTTCTCTGGCTCTGTCTTCTCTTGCTCGGTGGGTTTGTTGTTCTCTGGCTCGGTGGTCTCTTTTCTCTGGCTCAGTGGTCTCGTTCTCTGGGTCGGTGGTCTCGTTGTTCTTTGGCTCGGTGGGGTCTTCTTTATTACTTATTATGATGGCGGCCGTGCTTTTGTGTTCTCTGTGTAGTAAATTACTGGTGTCCTTCGTCTGCGGTTTCTGGTGCCGCTCCGATTCTCCTCCTTCGGCCTCGTTCACATCATGTTTTCAGTCTGAGTGTTGCCTGTGAAAAAATGGACAACACTCCGACCAATGTAGCAGTGGGGCCGCGCCACTGAATCTACGTGTGAAATTAATGGTGGCCTACGCTGGAGTCCTCCGTAAATTGGGTGAGATTCACCCATTCATGTCTTGGGGTGCGTGAAAGAGATCAGACACCGCAGGAGCCGCAGTGTTACAGCCGATACAGATACATTGTGATTCTGCAACATCGCAGACTAAATTATTCATCAGAGCCCGGAGGTAAAGGAAAAGAGTGCGGCAGAGGTTTAATGCCGGCTAAGTTCACATTTGCGTTGTGCGGCGCAGCGTCGGCGACACAACGCATGCAAAACGCATGCACAACGCAGCGTTTTGTGACGCATGCGTTCATTTTTTGCATGATTTTTGGCGCAGAAAAAACTGCATCATGCTGCGTCCTCTGCGCCGACAGTTGCGCCAAAATGACGCATGCGTCACAAAACGCAAAACAAAGCATGTCCATGCGCCCCCCATGTTAAATATAGGGGCGCATGACGCATGCATCGCCGCGGCTGCGCCCGACGCTGCGCCGCACAACGCTAATGTGAACGTAGCCATATGGCAGCTGCATGCCCTCCAGGTTGTCCGTCTGGCCCTCCCCCGAGTGTCCGTCTGGCCCTCCCCCCGGTGTCCATCGTGTTCTACGTTCAGTCACCACGTCTGTGTCTGGAGTTTCCATCACCGGCTGTTTATCTGCTGCTGATAACCATTTATTTTTTGGAAGCCTCATGATGTCTGGTGCCGTTCCCACTGCAGCGCTGCGACCACATCTGACCTTTCCTCTAATCAAGGATGCACATTGCTGTGTATTACCGTTGTCCTGCAGTTAACCATTTGCTGATTTCTTCTGTCTGCCGTTGTCCATCTGTCTTGTACAGCTCTGCCATTAACCATGTGTCCGCAGGAAGGCCATGGCTGACCTTACAGCTACGGTTCCTGTGTGTCACGTACCCAGTTCTCAGCACGTGAGTTGGATTTGCGCCTGCAAATCTATTTCCCCTCTCTGTCGAGCATTCAACCTCAGTCCTATGCTTTATTACAAAAAGATACAGTGCTTACAATAAAAAGGGTATAAAAATATGGGAATAAAAAGACATAAATATGCAAGACAGTTATAAAAATAAACGGGAGAAAACTTACAGAAATATCTAACTTTGTAGTCTGCTTTCTGCTCCCTGAGGGGGGGCCGAATATGGACTGGAACACATCAGCTTGGCTGCCCCTCAATCTGTGAACCACGATTCTATGTGTACAGGCCTAACTTATAGAGTCACCCTGGAGGTCAAATTTTTAGACCAGCCTCTCAGGTTGGTATTCTAATTGCTCGTTTGTGATTGGACCGTGGCCGCTCCCCCAATGAATATATTTCCTCTGAAATTCTCTGTGTAAATTTCTCACAGGTAGATAGTGTCAGGCTGTAATTGACATCTCCCTTCAAAAGAGCAGAAGGTGTGAAACGCTTCCTCTTCCTGGTTCTTAGCAAGACCCCCTGGTGAGATTGGAGACAGTAGGCTGCTTTCTCAGCATAACATATGCTGTGACCTCTGTAAGACCTGCAGTCTCAGGACAGATGTTAAATTACTGCTAGTCACGCATATATACCTATACATATTTCGCTACACTGTGTATATCCTCGCTCTTGGCTGTGTCTTGTGGCATTTTGTGCTCCACTTGTCCGTCCTGTTGTCTCCGCTGTCCTGACCATGTACTGCTGCCATTGCCATCGGTCTGTGTTGCTCATCCTGACCTCTGGGGCACATGAACCTCCCAGCAGGTGAGTCCATACCCCCCTCCTTTCTACTTTACACATTCTCTACCACAGATTTTGTTATTAATTATTGGGACAGATTTATCAAACTCGTCTCACAGTAAAATGCTCTGTTGCCCTTAGCAATCCATCACATCGCAGCGCTCCTCTCTACAGCTGCTGTGGTGACACGGAAGCTTCGCTGTGATGGGTAGTTATGGGCAACAGAGTAGTTTACTGTAAGACGAGTTTAATTTGTGACCTCCAGATCTGTCCTGGCCAAAGATTCTGGTAATGCTACATGAGAACACGGCCGGTGCATTCCTCCTCCGACCGCAGAGTCTGTAAGATTAGCTGACAGGTACAAGGCCTGATGACGGCACAGCCGGTGCAGAAACGTGTGGCCTTTCTATTAGCCTGTTCCCTGCACTGCTGGACGCCCCGATTCTGGTTTCTACATCTGCAGTGCTCGGGATAACAGATTTTTCTCTTATTTACATGTATTTTTTCTTTCTCATGAAGCCAACAAACATGACGGACCTGACCGGAAAGTCCTGTGCGAATGTGACAGACTGGTCTGACGTGTGCCGGCTTGCGCAGTTTCTAACTTACAATTACCTTTTATATAGGAAGATGTCAGACGGCTCGAAGAAGAGCGGATGGGTCTGGCGGGTTCATAAACACATGGGGAGGCTTACGAGAAATGTGGACAGTTTTTATTACCATGAGGTGTAGCAGACTTGGCAGTTACTATCATTTTTAGTAGTTTACAAAAGTAATGACTTTTGACTCACAACTGTCTGACTACCCATTTGTTTTCGCTATGGTACTTGTTGTTCCACAGCTGGCCGGTCTCTGTATCGTGATCTCATGCTCTTTGAGTTTTCCTTATGACTTCACCTCCACCTCTCCCGCCTCTTTGTTCCCCCAACTATACTGGTGACCTCAACCTGGGGATCCGCCCTCAGCAAATTCATAAAACCCCTAAACCCCTCAATGCAGGCGAGCCTATGACAAACAAGTTGCAGTTTTAATAATATCTGGTGTTCAGTCCTAACAGTGATGGCCTCTACTGAAACCCCCAGGGGTGACAATCTCTGGGTGCATCAACAGTACAGTAACACACAGCCCCCCGAGGAAGCCTAAAACGCGAAACTTGCGTCAGGGCGACAGCACAAGCACTCACCATACTATTTCCCCACGTGGGTAAGCTTTATTTCATGCACTTTATGCCTAGGGGACTCTTGGATAATGTTTCAGACACTGACACAACCTAGCTATTCCTTCTGCCTTTACTTCTGGACAAATACTATGAGAACACTGTTCTTGTACTAGTATGCCACCTCCTGCCTATTTCACAGTACTGTCTGGCATACATATACTCTTTCTTTCCCATAGGATTTGAGAGTTACATACAGTGGGGAAATAAATATTTGATCCCTTGCTGATTTTGTAAGCTTGCCCACTGACAAAGACAAGAACAGTCTATAATTTTAAAGGCAGGTTAGTTTTAACATTGAGAGAGAGAATATCAAAAATAAAATCCAGAAAATCACATTGTATAAATTATATAAATTTGTTCGCATTTTGCAGTAAAAAATAAGTATTTCATCCCCTACCAACCATTAAGGGTATGTGCACACGTAGAATGGTCCACTGTGGATTTTTCTGCAGCGGATTTGATAAAACCGCAGGGCAAAAACACCACATTTTTCCTGCGGATTTACAGCGTTTTTTGTGCGGATTCCACTGCGGTGTTACACCTGCAGTTTTCTATTATGGAGCAGGTGTAAAACCGCTGCGGATTCCGCATAAAGAATTGACATGCTGTGGATTGTAAACCGCTGCGTTTCCGCGAGTTTTTTTCCGCAGCATGGGCACAGCGTTTTCGGTTTCCCATAGGTTTACATTGTACTGTAAACTCATGGGAAACTGCTGCGGACCCGCAGCAAAATCCGCATCGTGTGCACAGAGCCTAAGAGTTCTGGCTCCTACAGACCAATTAGACGCTCCTAATCAATTCTTTACCTGCATTAAAGACAGCTCTCTTAGGGCTGTCCCACACGTCCAGATAATTCCGGTACCGGAATAAATCGGTACCGGAGTTATCCGTGTCCGTGTGCCTGGGAACCCACGTAGGCCATACGTGCGGCACACGTGTGCCGCCCGTATGGCGAGTGGGTACCACACGGAGCGTGTGGTACCCTGCATCGTGCTGAAGCCGCGATTCATATGTTCCCTGCAGCAGCGTTTGCTGCAGAGAAAATGATTAATAGTGTTTAAAATAACGATCTATGTGTCCGCCGCCCTCCCACCCCCTGTGCGCCCCCCCGCTGTTCTGAAAATACTTACCCGCCTCCCTCGCTGCTTCCTGGTCTGGCCGCGGCTTCTAGTGTATGCGGTCACGTGGGGCCGATCATTTACAGTCATGAATATGTGGCTCCACCTCCCATAGGGGCGGAGCCGACTATTCATGATTGTAAATGAGCGGCCCCACGTGACCGCATACAGTAGGAGGCGCGGGGCAGAGAGGAAGGAGTGACAGCCAACGAGGGAGCGGGTGAGTATTTTCTGAACAGCGGGGGGGGGGGCGCACAGGGGGTGGGGGGGCGGCGGACACATAGATCTTTATTTTAAACACTATTATTCATATTTTCTCTGCAGCAAACGCTGCTGCAGAGAAGATATGAATCGCGGCTTCAGCACCATGTGGGGGGGACAGCGCTTACTGTAGCGCTGTCTCCTGCACGCACACGGACCCCAGACGGAGAACGTCCGTGTGAGGTCCGTGTTTTACACGGACCCATTGACTTTAATGGGTCCGTGTAATACGTGCGCTCCCACGAACACTGACATGTCTCCGTGTTTGGCACACGGAGACACGGTCCGCAAAAAATCAATGACATCTGAACAGATGCATTGATTTTTATGGGTCTACGTGTGTCAGTGTCTCCGGTACGTGAGGAAACTGTCACCTCACGTACCGGAGCCACTGACGTGTGAAACTGGCCTTACATAGTCACCTTTATAAAAGACTCCTGTCCAGAGACTCAATTAATCAGTCAGACTCTAACCTCTACAACATGGGCAAGACCAAAGAGCTTTATAAGGATGTCAGGGACAAGATCATAGACCTACACAAAGCTGGAATGGACTACAAAACCATAAGTAAGACACTACGTGAGAAGGAGACAAATGTTGGTGCAATAGTAAGTAAATGGAAGAAATATAAAATGACTGTCAATCGACATCGATTTGGGGCACCATGCAAAATCTCACCTCGTGGGTATCCTTGATCATGAGGAAGGTGAGTGATCAGCCTAAAACTACACGGGGGGAACTTGTTAATGATCTCAAGGCAGCTGGGACCACAGTCACCAAGAAAACCATTGGTAACACATTACGCCGTAAAGGTTTAAACTCCTGCAGTGCCAGCAGGGTCGCCCTGCTCAAGAAGGCACGTGTGCAGGCCCATCTGAAGTTTGCCAATGAACACCTGGATGATTCTGTGAGTGATTGGGAGAAGTTGCTGTGGTCAGATGAGACAAAAATTGAGCTCTTTGGCATTAAGTCAACTCACTGTGTTTGGAGGAAGAGAAATGCTGCCTGTGACCCAAAGAACACCATCCCCACTGTCAAGCATGGAGGTGGAAAGATTATGTTTTGGGGTTGTTTCTCAGCTAAGGGCACAGGACTACTTCACCGCATCAATGGGAGAATGGATGGAGCCATGTACCGTAGAATCCTGTGTGACAACCTCCTTCCCTCCGCCAGGACATAAAAATGGGTTGTGGTTGGGTCTTCCTGCAAGACAATGACCCAAAACATACAGCCAAGGCAACAAAGGAGTGGCTCAAAAGAAGCACATTAAGCTCATGGAGTGGCCTAGGCAGTCTCCAGACCTTAATTCCATAGAAAACTTATGGAGGGAGTTGAAGCTCCGAGTTGCCAAGCAACAGCCTCAAAATCTTCATGATTTAGAGATGATCTGCAAAGAGGAGTGGAGCAAAATTCCTCCTGACGTGCGCAAACCTCATCATCAACTACAAAAAACGTCTGACTGCTGTGCTTGCCAGCAAGGGTTTTGCCACCAAGTATTGTCTTGTTTACCAGAGGGATCAAATACTTAGTTCTCACTGCAAAATGCAAATAAATGTATATAATTTATTCAGTGTGATGATTCTGAATTTTATTTTTGATATTCTATCTCTCAATGTTAAAATTAACCTACACTTAAAATTACAGACTGTTCATGTGTTTGTTAGTGGGCAAACTTACCAAATCAGCTAGGGATCAAATACTTATTTCCTTCACTGTATATGTATAAAACTAATATCTCTTCATGTGTAAGATCCAAGTCCATTGCTTTTTGATATTGTAATCCTTGTTGTATTGTATGGTTTTAGTCTTCACCAATTACCCATTATATATTGTCTATTGTTTACAACTTTTATACATTAGTAAGTTTTCACATTTGTAAATATTAATATGCCTGTCACTCTCACTTTCTTTGAAATTGGGGCAAAGTGCTTCAATTTTTTTTTGTAGGATTAAACAATACAGTAATGTAGATTATAGGGCTGAACTTAATTATTACAAGGTTACATCTCTGTATGTGATTTATTATTTCACCATTCTTTTGTTAAACCCCAAGATTTACAGTAATTTCCCGCTGAAAAAGGCAGATGTGATGGTACCAGTTGTCACTAGGGTCACAGGGAATGCCTTTTCCTGCCTTTTGATCTGACATCAGATATATGGATTATCAGACTGACATATACAGAAGTGCCTCCATTATTCACTTCTCATGTAATACAGTAGCGGGGTCTATAAGAGCACAGCTGAGTGTAATTGTCTGATAACTGCAGGCCCTGCTTAGGTGCAGCTATATCTATATCTGGCCTTAAAGGGAACCTGTCACCCCCAAAATCGAAGGTGAGCTAAGCCCACCGGCATTAGGGGTTTATCTACAGTATTCTGTAATGCATTCTGTAATGCTGTAGATAAGCCCCCAATGTATCCTGAAAAATGAGAAAAAGAGGTTAGATTATACTCACCCAGGGGCGGTCCGGTCCGATAGGCGTCCTGGTCCGGGGCCTCCCATCTTATGATGATGTCCCCTTCTTGTAGTCAACGCTTCGGCGCAGGCGTACTTTGTCCTGTTGAGGGCAGAGCAAAGTACTACAGTGCGCAGGCGACGGGAAAGGTCAGAGACGCCCAGCACCTGCGCACTGCAGTACTATGCTCTGCCCTCAACAGGGCAAATCAGTACGCCTGCACCGGAGCCGCAGCGTGAAGACAAGAATAGGACATCATCGTAAGAAGATGTGAAGCCCCGGACCGTGACACCCATCGTACCGGGACCGCCCCTGGGTGAGTATAATATACGGTAACCTCTTTTTCTCATCTTTCAGGATACATCGGGGGCTTTTCTACAGCATTACAGAATGCATTACAGATTGCTGTAGATAAACCCCTGATGCTGGTGGGCTTAGCTCACCTTTGATTTTGGGGGTGACAGGTTCCCTTTAAAGCATAAATGTTTCATGTGACTCTACAGCAGTGTTCCCCAACTTCGGTCCTCAAGAACCACCAACAGGTCATGTTTTCTGGATTTCCTTAGTATTGCACATGTGATGGAATTATTACCCGTGCAATACTAAGGAAATACTGAAAACATGATCTGTTGGTGGCTCTTGCGGACCTGAGTTGGAGAACACTGCTCTACAGTAGGGTTGAGCGAAACGGGTCGGCAATTTTCAGAAGTCGCCGACTTTTGGCAAAGTCGGGTTTCATGAAACCCGACCTGGCCCCTGTGTGGGGTCGGCCATGAAGTCGGCGATCTTCTGAATCTGGAATCGGAATTCCGATACCGATTCCCGATCTGTTTAAGATATCGGGAATTGGTATCGGAATTCAGATTTAAGTGTAAAATAAAGAATTAAAATAAAAAATATCGCCATACTTACCATCTGATGCGCCCTGGTACTAAGCGGGAACCTTCCTTCCTTAGAATCAGCCTTCCAGGACCTTGCGGTGACGTCGCGGCTTGTGATTGGTCGCGCGGCCGCCCATGTGACCGCTCGCGCGACCAATCAAAAGCCGCGACGTCACCGTAGGTCCTGGAAGGGCTGATTCTTAGGAAGGAAGGCTGCCGGAAAGAAGCAGGGCGCGTCCGAGGGTGAGTATATACCTAATAGGAATATACTCACCCTCGGCTTCTTTCCGGCAGCCTTCCTTCCTAAGAATCAGCCCTTCCAGGACCTTCGGTGACGTCACGGCTTGTGATTGGTCGCGCGAGCGGTCACATGGGCGGCCGCACGACCAATCACAAGCCGCGACGTCACCGCGACGTCACCGCAAGGTCCTGGAAGGCTGATTCTAAGGAAGGAAGGTTCCCGCTTAGTACCAGGGCGCATCAGATGGTAAGTATGGCGATATTTTTTATTGTAATTCTTTATTTTACACTTAAATATGGATCCCAGGGCCTGAAGGAGAGTTTCCGCTCCTTCAGACCCTGGGAACCATTGGAAACCCAATGCACTGCATTGGGTTTCGAGTTTCGGCCGACCCCGACTTTTTTATAGGATCGGCCGATTTCACTCGACCCGACTTTTGAAAAAGTCGCGTTTCGTGAAACCCGACCCCATCCTATAAATGTAAAGGTCGCTCAACCCTACTCTACAGTATAGGCTGGCATGTTTGCATATGAGGAGTAACACTTCCTTCCATTATATGACTTGATTCCAATATTTTTCACCAGTTTTTCCCTCTGCAGGCTTAATCTCCAATTTTCACTTGTATCTGCATTAGTGGGTGCAGACAAGCTGTAATGTTGTCTCCCATACATACACTGTGTGCAGAATTATTAGGCAAGTTGTATTTTAGAAGACTATTTTTATTATTGCTCAACAACTATGTTCTCAAACAACCCAAAAGACTCAAATATCAAAGCTTAATATTTTTGGAAGTTGGAGTGTTTTTTTTTTTAGATTTGGCTATCTTAGGAGGATATCTGTTTGTGCAGGTAACTATTACTGTGCAGAATTATTAGGTAACTTAATAAAAAACAAATATATTCCCATCTCACTTGTTTATTTTCACCAGGTAAACCAATATAGCTGCACAAAATTTAGAAATAAACATTTCTGACATCCAAAAAATTAGTGCCCAATATAGCCACCTTTCTTTATGATGACACTCAGCAGCCTCCATCCATAGATTCGGTCAGTTGATCTGTTTACGGTGAACATTGCGTGCAGCAGCCACCACAGCCTCCCAGACACTGTTCCGAGAGGTGGACTGTTTTCCCTCCCTGTAGATCTCACATTTTATGAGGGACCACAGGTTCTCTATGGGGTTCAGATCAGGTGAACAAGGGGGCCATGTCATTATTTTTCTTCTTATAATAATAATAATAATAATAATTTTATTTATATAGCGCCAACATATTCCGCAGCGCTTTACAACTTATAGAGGGGACTTATACAGACAACAGACATTACAGCATAACAGAAATCACAGTTCAAAACAGATACCAGGAGGAATGAGGGCCCTGCTGCTCGCAAGCTTACAATCTATGAGGAAAAGGGGAGACACGAGAGGTGGATGGTAACAATTGCTTTAGTTATTTGGACCAGCCATAGTGTAAGGCTCGGGTGTTCATGTAAAGCTGCATGAACCAGTTAACTGCCTAAGTATGTAACAGTACAGACACAGAGGCTATTAACTGCATAAAGTGTATGAGAACATGATGGAGGAACGTGATTATGTTGTTGTTTTTTATTAATAGGCCACACAGGGATAATTAGGTTAATGCGTTGAGGCGGTAGGCCAATCTGAACAAATGAGTTTTTAGTGCACGCTTAAAACTGTGGGGATTGGGGATTAATTGTATTAACCTAGGTAGTGCATTCCAAAGAATTGGCGCCGCACGTGTAAAGTCTTGGAGACGGGAGTGGGAGGTTCTGATTATTGAGGATGCTAACCTGAGGTCATTAGCAGAGCGGAGGGCACGGGTAGGTTGGTAGACTGAGACCAGAGAGGAGATGTAGGGTGGTGCTGAGACTTTGAGACCTTTACTGGCCTGCCTCGCTGTGGAGTAGTTGGAGGCCTGTGATGGAGCATTGTCCTGCATGAAAATCATGTTTTTCTTGAACGATACCGACTTCTTCCTGTACCATTGCTTGAAGAAGTTGTCTTCCAGAAACTGGCAGTAGGTCTGGGAGTTGAGCTTCACTCCATCCTCCACCCAAAAAGGTCCCACAAGTTCATCTTTGATGATACCAGTCCCCCACCTCCACCTTTCTGGCGTCTGAGTCGGAGTGGAGCTCTCTGCCCATTACTGATCCAGCCCCGGGCCCATCCTTCTGGACCATCAAGAGTCACTCTCATTTCATCAGTCCATAAAACCTTTGAAAAGTCGATCTTAAGATATTTCTTGGCCCAGTCTTGACGTTTTATCTTATGTTTCTTGTTCAGAGGTGGTCGTTTTTCAGCCTTCCTTACCTTGGCCATGTTCGTGAGTATCGCACACCTTGTGCTTTTTGTTACTCCAGTAACGTTGCAGCTCTGAAATATGGCAAAACTGATGGCAAATGGCATCTTGGCAGCTTCACGCTGGATTTTCCTCAATTCATGGGCAGTTATTTTGTGCCTTTTTTGCCCAACATGCTTCTTGCGACCCTGTTGGCTATTTGCCATGAAACGCCTGATTGTTTGGTGATCACGCTTCAAAAGTTTGGCAATTTCAAGACTGCTGCATCCCTCTGCAAGACATCTCACAATTTTGGACTTTTCAGAGCCTGTCAAATCTCTCTTCTGACCCATTTTGTCAAAGGAAAGGAAGTTGCCTAATAATTAAGCACACCTTATATAGGGTTTTGATGTCATTAGACAACACCCCTCCTCATTACAGAGATGCAAATCACCTGATTTACTTAATTGGTAGTTGGCTCTCAAGCCTGAACAGCTTGGAGTAGGACAACATGTATAAAAAGTATCATGTGATCAAAATACAACTTGCCGAATAATTCTGCACACAGTGTATTTTGCACAGACAAGAAGGATTCCTGCTCTTCCTGTGTTGCACATATTCAGAAGCAGCATGGAGGACATCATAAGTCAGTACTGAACAGTGTAGCTGTGAATTCAGCTCTGGAGTTAGATAACACTGACTATACAGCAGTACTGAGCGGTGCTGAAGTGAATGCAACACTAGTGTGAGATACACCCTTACTGGAAAGTGCCATCTAGGGTACACGTGAGTCTTTGCCTCTTCTCCTGCTCTCTATAAGCATCAATAGGCAGCTCTCTCACTGAGCTGAAGGTGTCTTGGTTTTTGACCAAGGTGAATTTTAGCAGTTTTTCAAACTAAATCATGAGTTCATGAGGTAGGTGGAAGAGAAGTGGCTCATAATTGCAGAAAGATTTCTCTGATACATAGTTGCTTATTTTTAGGCTTATATCCTTATGTTTGCAGTCTCCCACCTTTTTGTATCCTTCCATGTTTGTTGCCCATTTATCTCAGTTTCTTTGTTCGGTGAGTCGCAGGGTCAGTGTAGCTGTCAAACACAATTATCGATGACGGTCAAGAAATTGTATCCTTGCTCCCAGCTACAAGGATGGGGCCGTGCGTCAGCACAGGCAGACATTCTGCGATGCGCCATAGCACTGGTAGTAGATCATGCTACATATCTGGAATAAAACCCACTGAAGTAATGACATAATCACATTCGGACATCTTGGGAAATTGTTACAGGTATTTGCAGAATGAGCTCTATTTCAGGTGGGTACGAGGGTCTCTTTTTTGATGCTAAGCCCTAAGGGGTCCTGACATTTCAGCTGCACGGATACATTGTAACAAACTATATGCACAGGGCTACTGATCCATCTAGCTCAGGATTGCCTAGACTAGAGGTATAGATTTTCAACCTCTGGACGAAATTACAAATGGCAAGCCGAGATTTTGAAACGGGAGCAATTGAAATACAAAGTCTACTGTAAAGTTGCAGAACGTCTCACTATGTGATGCTCGCGCTTAACCTACTCGGGACTGGACTCTGGGTCTGGACAGGTTCCCTCTAGGATAGGCCGGGGACACACACAACGTATAAAAAAACGGTCCGTTTTTCACGGACGAGAATTGCACAAATGTTTCCAAAACAGTGATCCGTGTGCAGTGTGAGGATGCGATTTCCTCGCATCAAATGATCCTTTTGACATCCGTGTGACATCCATATGGCATCCGTATGCCGAGATCTTCTCGCAGGCTTGCAAAACCGACATCTAATGGATTTATGTGCTCAAATGTTCTTAAAACATATATACAGTATGTATATATATATATATATATATCATTGAGACACACACATATATATATATATATATATATATATATATATATATATATTCTGTATTTATATTTAATTCAGCGCGATATATGTGAAAAGCCGGTAATTCAATTGCCGGCTTTTCATTTCTCCTTCACAAACCCGACATGATATGAGACATGGTTTACATACAGTATACCATCTCATATCCCCTTTTTTTTTTGCATATTCCACACTACTAATGTTAGTAGTGTGTATGTGCAAAATGTGGGCGCTGTAGCGTGTAAAATAAAGGGTTAAATGGCGGAAAAAATTGGCGTGGGCTCCCGCGCAATTTTCTCCGCCAGAGTGGTAAAGCCAGTGACTGAGGGCAGATATTAATAGCCTAGAGAGGGTCCATGGTTATTGGCCCCCCATGGCTACAAACATCTGCCCCCAGCCACCCCAAAAAAGGCACATCTGGAAGATGCGCATATTCTGGCACTTGGCCACTCTCTTCCCACTCCCGTGTAGCGGTGGGATACGGGGTAATGAAGTGTTAATGTCACCTTGCTATTGTAAGGTGACATTAAGCCAGATTAATAATGGAGAGGCGTCAATTATGACACCTATCCATTATTAATCCAATTGTATGAAAGGGTTAAAAAACACACACACACATTATTAAAAATTATTTTAATGAAATAAACACGCAGGTTGTTTTAGTATTTTATTGCTCTCTCAATCCACCTGAAGACCCTCGCTTGGCAAAATAATAAACCAACAATATACATACCTTCTGATGAACTGTCAGGTCCCACGAAGTAAATCCATCTGAAGGGGTTAAATCATTTTACAGGCAGAAGCTGCACTAAAGCACTCGCTGGTGCCTGTAAACCCCGGGTGCTGAAAGGAAAGCTGGGTGATCTGTACTTATATTGAGTTGCGGTGAGGCGCCCTCTGGTGGATGAACTCATATGAACTCGAGCGTGGGAACTTTTCCAAGGCTCCAGTTCATGAGGACATCCAGCAGAGGGCGCCTCACCGCGACTCAATGTAAGTACAGATCACTCTGCTTTCCTTTCAGTACCCGGGGTTTTACAGGCACGAGCGAGTGCTTTAGCACAGCTCCTGCCTGTAAAATGATTTAACCCCTTCGGATGGATTTACTTCGTGGGACCTGACAGTTCATACTGTTGATACCACCCAGCCTGGAGCTATGACCCCCCCCAAACCTTTTAGTAGTGGCTGGTAATTGTACAGTTACCATCAATTATCCGCTTGTTTTCTCCACCAGTTTCATACTGAGAACTTTAGAGCTAATTCTGCCACAATGGACTGGAAACTTCCTACACGCTACCTGTTTTCCTGCAGGCACAGCTGCCACCATCTATTACTATGGCAGCTAAACAGTCCATGCAGAACACAGCAGAAAATTTACTGATTAGTTTTTTGTGAATTCGTTTGTAGAAGGATGACCCCTTCCTGTCTCGGAGATGGAGTAATGGGTGGGGAAGATTTTCTTAGCGCACCCTGGCTCCTCTGATCCTTGTAGATGGATGACTCCTTCCCAGTGGCGGATTATAATGAGGTCAATCTGGGCAGTAGCCCAGGGCCCAGTGGTGTGGGGGGGCCCTGGGCAACCGCTCAGATTGACCTCGGCCGCCATCAGGGCATTACTGCCCTGACTGGCGTATGGGCCCAGTGGGCAGAGGGGGCCCGCATCGGGCCCCGTCTCATCTGCTCACCGGGCCCCCCCTACAGGCGCTGCGGCAGTAAGGCTATTGACGTGTGGGCCCGCACGTTAATAGTTAACAGCCGCCAGCCATTCGGAGGCTGGCAGGTGACGTATGCCGCAGTGCGCACTTCGCCGGCATCTGACGTCATTGTCATCTGCCGGTGAGTGCGCACTTCACCTGAGTGGAGGGAGGAAGCTTCGCCCGCTGGCTGCCGCAGGAGCGCGGCTAAGTAAGAACTTGTGTTTTTTGTTATTTTTTTTATTTTTTGAAAGCGGCGATCCCGGGGCAGAAATGCTGGACACGCTGGGGGCAATATGCTGGACACACTGGGGCAGAATGCTGGACACGCTGGGTGCAATATGCTGGACACACTGGGGCAGAATGCTGGACACGCTGGGTGCAATATGCTGGACACGCTGGGGGCAATATGGTGGACACGCTGGGGGCAGAATGCTGGACACACTGGGGGCAAGATGCTGGAGACACTGGGGGCAAGATGCTGGAGACACTGGGGGCAATATGCTGGAGACACTGGGGGCAATATGCTGGAGACACTGGGGGCAATATGCTGGAGACACTGGGGGCAATATGCTGGACACACTGGGGGCAATATGCTGGACACACTAGGGCAGAATGCTGGACACACTGGGGGCAGGATGCTGGACAAACTGGGGGCAATATGCTGAAGACACTGGGGCAGATTGCTAGACACACTGGGGGCAATATGCTGGACACATTGGGGGCAGAGATGCTGGACACATTGGGGGCAGAGATGTTGGACACTGGGGGCAGAGATGCTGGACACTGGGGGCAGAGATGCTGGACACTGGGGGCAGAGATGCTGGACACTGGGGGCAGAGATTCTGGACACTGGGGCCAGAGATGCTGGACATACTCGGGGCAGGACTGGAGACATGGGCAGAATGTAGATACTGGGCATGATTGGAGACACGGGGCAGCATGAAAGACATGGGGCAGGATTGGAGACAGATCGGGCAGGATTGGAGACAGATTGTGCAGGATCATGGGGCAGGATGGATACAATGGAGACTGATGGGGCAGGATCGGGAGATCATATGGGGCAGAATGGATACTCATGAGGGCAGGATGGGAGAACATATGGCTGGAGCCAGGAATGAGATATACGGGGCCATGATGGGGGGATATTATTATTACCAAAGGGGCTAATTAATGGATATTATTACTGCAGTGATGTATTTATTTTGTTTTTTGAGGACACTGCTTTAAATGGGGGGGCGGTCCTGTTACTGTGTAGAGTGACACTATGTTGCCTCTTTTTCTTCATGCGGTGTGCTGTAGAAGTTGGGAAAAATTATGTAATGTGTTCTGAAAGCAGAGCTCGAGATAATCGTGTTATTTCCTGCAGAGATGAGCCCTGGCTGGATGAAGTGATGGCGGTCTTTGCTGGATGAAAGATGAAGGACTTCACCTAGAGACGTCACTGGTGAGTCAGTGTTACCTATACACTGACACTATACTATATACTGAACTGAAGGGTAAATTGACTAGATCAATGGATGTTTGACAGGTTATAGTTTCACACAGCAACTATTTTTCTGGAATAATCTGGTTCAGGTATATGATGACCCCGTCGCATGACCCCATCACATGACCGGGGGGCCCACAGTGTCTGAACAGCCCGGGGCCCTGGCTATCCTTAATCCATCCCTGCTCCTTCCTGTCTGGGAGATGGAGTAATATGTAGGGAAGGTTTTCTTGGCGCACCCTGGCTCCTCTGTTCCTGGTAGAAGGATGACCACTTCCTGTCTGGGAGATGGAGTAATATGTAGGGAAGGTTTTCTTGGCACACCCTGGCTCCTCTGTTCCTGGTAGAAGGATGACCCCTTCCTGTCTGGGACATGGAGTAATATGTAGGGAAGGTTTTCTTGGCGCACCCTGGCTCCTCTGATTCTTGTAGATGGATGACCCCTTCCTGTCTGAGAGATGGAGACAGAGTAATGGGTGGGGAAGGTTTTCTTGGCGCACGCTAGGTTCTCTAATACCTGTATGTGGATATTTGGACAGTAGGGTTTATATAAGCATTGTGGCTGACCCAAGATCTCCCTTCATGGTAGCGATTTCCTTTATGGAAGAGGGACCATTCCACATGACAGAAGGGTACACGCATGGATCAGTTCCAGGAACATGAAGTTTTGCTGGCTTCCCAGATCATAGTCCTAAAGAGCATCTCTGAGACTAAGCAGAGCATGCTGGATACTGCACGTCAGTATCTACATCTCATGATAATGTCCACATGGACTGATATTGCTGCAGAAAGATCCAGTCTCCTAGTGGCATCTATGACCTGATGGATTCCTGCAGTTCTGAAAGGTAAAGGAGGATCCAGTGTGCTGCTAGATCTAATAAAGTGGCCATTCATTGTATACAGTTACAACTAGCACATTATAATATAACTGAGCTATATATGGTCCCAAATCTCAAGACTATTAGCACCAAGCAATACAATAAATATAATCAATCAGACACAACACTACAAAAAATGCATAAAACAAATCCCATAAAAAACCTTTAAAAACCGAATAGGGGATAGTGTGGTTATAGAGTATTGCAGGCACATCAATCGTTCATATATCAAGTATCACAAAGTATAAAGATGTAGAAAATCTCTCATATATATCATCATCCAGAAAGTTATATTTAACATATACACAATCTTTCCCTGATGAAGCTGCTCGCGAAACGCGCGTCGGGGTATTGGGGAGTGTGGTTTGATCACATAATGGCACATGGTGTGTATAGATCTATCTCTTGTTTTGTTTAGTTGTATCTGTAGGGGAAATTACCTTCACCAAGGGTTAATCTGAGATCTAAGACACATTGCTAATCTATGTCTGGTTAGAACAGTGTATGCAGACCCCTGAAGCTAGTTAGATATTTATTATGTCTGATAGGCAAAGATTGTGTATATGCTGACTATAAACTTCTGGATAATGATATATATGAGAGATTTTCTACATCTTTATTCTTTTTGATGCTTGATATATGAACGATTGATGTGCCTGCAATACTTTATAACTCCACTGCCCTCTAGTCTGTTTTTAAGGTTTATGGGATTTGGTTTATGTATTTTTGTAGTGTTGTGTCTGATGTAATAATAAAGATTGAGATTAGTTATGCTCAAAAGTTTACATACCCCAGCAGAATTTTTGCTTTTTTGGCCTTTTTCAGAGAATATGAATGATAACGCCAAAACTTTCTCTCCACTCATGGTTAGTGGTTGGGTGAAGCTATTTATTGTCACACTACTGTGTTTTCTCTTTTTAAATCATAATGACAACCCAAAATATCCAAATGACCCTGATCAAAAGTTTACATCCCCCATTTCTTAATACCGTGTATTGCCCCCTCTAACATCAATGACAGCTTGAAGTTTTTTGTGGTAGTTGTGGATGAGGTTCTTTATTTTCTCAGATAGTAAAGCTGCCCACTCTTCTTGTCAAAAAGCCTCCAGTTCCTGTAAATTCCTGGGCTGTCTAGCATGAACTGCGTGCTTGAGATCTCAAAGTGGCTCAATGATAATGAGGTCAGGAGACTAAGATGGCCACTCTTGAACCTTCATTTTGTTTTGCTGTAGCCAATAACAGGTTGACTTGGCCCTGTGTTTTGGATCGTTGTCATGTTGGAACGTCAAAGTACGTCCCATGTGCAGCTTCCGGGCTGATGATTGCAAATTTGCCTCCAGTATTTGCTGATGACGTGCTGCATTAATCTTTCCTTCAACTTTTCCAAGTTTCCTGTGCCTTTGTAGCTCACACATCACCAAAACATCAGCGTTCCACCTCCTTCACAGTAGGAATGGTGTTCCTTTCATCATGGGCCTTGTTGACCTCTCTCCAAATGTAACATTTATGGTTGTGGCCAAAAAGTTCAATTTTTGTCTCATCACTCCAAACTACCTTGTTCCAGAAGTTTTGAGGCTTGTCTCTGTGCTGTTTTGTGTATTGTAGGCGAGATACTTTGTGGCATTTGTGCAGTAATGGCTTTCTTCTGGCGACTCGACCATGCAAACTATTTTTCTTCAACTGCCTCCTTATTGTGCATCTTGAAACTGCCACACCGCTAGTTTTCAGAGAGTCCTGTATTTCAGCTGATGTTATTTGTGCGTTTTTCTTTGCATCCAGAACAATTTTCCTGGTAGTTGTGGATTACATTTTTGTTGGTTTACCTGACTGTGGTTTTGTTTTTACAGAGCCTGTCATGGATCCCAATGGCTGGGGATCGCACTGGACAAGCAAAATAACATAAATAACGGACGAGCTCTAGGGTGATGGAACCTGGGCTGACCGCTGCCCTACTCCTGACAAACACAACTAGAAATAGCCAGGGAGCGTGCCTACGTTGATTCTAGACGCCACGCGCCAGCCTAAAAGCTAACTAGCACTGCAGAGGAAATAAAGACCTAGCTTGCCTCCAGAGGAATGAACCCCAAAAGGTATAGTTGCCCCCCACATGTATTGACGGTGAAATGAGAGGAAGGCACGCACATAGAGATGAAAATAGGTTTAGCAAAATGAGGCCCGCTATAACTAGAAAGCTGTTGTGGATTCTGTTTGCGGGCTCCCTCTGGTGGTTACTGCTGGTACTGGGTGACTTTGGTGGGTTGCGGCCTTTGGTTTCCATCTGTCCATCAGAGGCTGGGTGTTTCCTATTTTACCTGGCCTTTCTGTCATTTCCCTTGCCGGCTATCAATGTGTTCAGATGTGCTCTGTTTGGTTCCTGCCTACCTGCTCCCAGATCTTTCAGGATAAGCTAAGTGCTGATTTTCAGTTGTTTGGTTTTTTGTCCAGCTTGCTTAGAATGTCTCTTTGTTAGCTGGTTGCTCTAGTGGACTGAGGTTCTCCCCATGTGCCATGAGTTGGCACATGGGTTCTTGTAATCTCAGGATGGTTTTTTTGATTAGGGTTTTTTGCTGACCGCTCAGTCCCCTTTTGTGTCATTCTGCTTTCTAGTTTTCAGCGGGCCTCTATTTGCTAGAGCTATATGCATCATCTCTATGTGTGTGCCTTCCTCTCATTTCACCGTCAATACATGTGGGGGGCAACTATACCTTTGGGGTTAATTCCTCTGGAGGCAAGTGAGGTCTTTGTTTTCTCTGCAGTACTAGTTAGCTCTTAGACTGGTGCGTGGCGTCTAGAACCAACGTAGGCACGCTCCCTGGCTATCTCTAGTTGCGTTTGTCAGGCGTAGGGCAGCGGTCAGCCCAGGTTCCATCACCCTAGAGCTCGTCCGATATTTATTATACTTTGCTTATCCTGTGCTATCCCTAGCCATTGGGGATTCATGACAGTATAGCCGGCCCACAAAGTGTTAATTGTTTGGGCTGAAGCAGGAGAAAAAGAAGTTTACAAGGGAAATTTATTTTTATTTTTTCCTTCCTTCAGAGTTTTGCTGCCTAGCCCTTAATTGCTGTCTAGCTGCTTCTTACCTCCTCTTAACCCTTGAATGGCTCTGATCTTAGCTGTGTATCATGGATGTCCAGAGTTTGGCTTCCAGCCTGAGTAATCTCGCGGCAAAGGTTCAAAACATACAGGATTTCGTGGTTCACACTCCCATGTCTGAACCTAGAATTCCTATTCCAGAGTTCTTTTCTGGAGATAGATCTACCTTCCTGAATTTCAGGAACAATTGTAAATTGTTTCTCTCTTTGAAATCTCACTCCTCTGGAGACCCTGCTCAACAGGTCAAGATTGTTATATCGTTCCTACGGGGCGACCCTCAGAATTGGGCATTTGCATTGGCACCAGGGGATCCTGCATTGCTCAGTGTGGATGCGTTTTTTCTGGCATTGGGATTGCTCTATGAGGAACCTAACCTAGAGATTCAGGCTGAAAAGGCTTTATTAGCCCTTTCTCAGGGGCATGATGAAGCGGAAATATATTGTCAGAAATTTCGGAAATGGTCGGTGCTTACTCAGTGGAATGAGTGCGCCCTGGCTGCAAACTTCAGAAATGGTCTTTCTGAGGCCATTAAGGATATTATGGTGGGGTTCCCTGCGCCTACAGGTCTGAATGAGTCTATGGCTATGGCCATTCAGATTGATCGGCGTTTACGGGAGCGCAAACCCGTGCACCAGTTGGCGGTGTCTTCTGAACAGGCACCTGAGTCTATGCAATGTGATAGAATTCAGTCCAGAAGTGAACGGCAAAATTATAGGCGGAAAAATGGTTTGTGTTTTTATTGTGGTGATTCAGCTCATGTTATATCAGCATGCTCTAAACGCACAAAAAGGGTTGATAAATCTTTTGCCATTGATACTCTGCAGTCTAAGTTCATTTTGTCTGTGACTCTGATTTTTTCACTGTCTTCCATTTCCGTCGATGCCTATGTGGATTCAGGCGCTGCCCTGAGTCTTATGGATTGGTCATTTGCTAAACGCTGCGGTTTTAGTCTAGAGCCTCTGGAAGTTCCTATTCCTCTGAAGGGAATTGATTCTACACCATTGGCTATGAATAAACCGCAGTATTGGACACAAGTGACCATGCGCATGACTCCCGTTCATCAGGAGGTGATTCGCTTCCTTGTACTGTATAATTTACATGATGTACTAGTGCTTGGTCTGCCATGGTTACAAACTCATAATCCTGTCCTGGACTGGAAAACAATGTCTGTGCTAAGCTGGGGATGTCAGGGGGTTCATGATGATGCATCTCCGATTTCTATCGCTTCATCTACTCCTTCGGAGATCCCTGCGTTTTTGTCGGATTATAGGGCTCGCCCTGATCGCCCTGGGGGTTCTCGTGAGGGTTCGGTGACCCCTCCTCAAGGGGGGGGTACTGTTGTGGATTCTGTTTGCGGGCTCCCTCTGGTGGTTACTGCTGGTGCTGGGTGACTTTGGTGGGTTGCGGCCTTTGGTTTCCATCTGTCCATCAGAGGCTGGGTGTTTCCTATTTTACCTGGCCTTTCTGTCATTTCCCTTGCCGGCTATCAATGTGTTCAGATGTGCTCTGTTTGGTTCCTGCCTACCTGCTCCCAGATCTTTCAGGATAAGCTAAGTGCTGATTTTCAGTTGTTTGTTTTTTTGTCCAGCTTGCTTAGAATGTCTCTTTGTTAGCTGGTTGCTCTAGTGGACTGAGGTTCTCCCCATGTGCCATGAGTTGGCACATGGGTTCTTGTAATCTCAGGATGGTTTTTTTGATTAGGGTTTTTTGCTGACCGCTCAGTCCCCTTTTGTGTCATTCTGCTTTCTAGTTTTCAGCGGGCCTCTATTTGCTAGAGCTATATACATCATCTCTATGTGTGTGCCTTCCTCTCATTTCACCGTCAATACATGTGGGGGGCAACTATACCTTTGGGGTTAATTCCTCTGGAGGCAAGTGAGGTCTTTGTTTTCTCTGCAGTACTAGTTAGCTCTTAGGCTGGTGCGTGGCGTCTAGAACCAACGTAGGCACGCTCCCTGGCTATCTCTAGTTGCGTTTGTCAGGCGTAGGGCAGCGGTCAGCCCAGGTTCCATCACCCTAGAGCTCGTCCGATATTTATTATACTTTGCTTATCCTGTGCTATCCCTAGCCATTGGGGATTCATGACAGAAAGCAGAATGATACAAAAGGGGTCTGAGCGGTCAGCAAAAAACCCTAATCAAAAACCATCCTGAGATTACAAGAACCCATGTGCCAACTCATGGCACATGGGGAGAACCTCAGCCCACTAGAGCTACCAGCTAGCATAGAGTCATAATTAGCAAGCTGGACAAAAAAACAAACAACTGAAAAACAGAACTTAGCTTATCCTGAGAGATCTGGGAGCAGGTAGTCAGGAACCAAACTGAGCACATCTGAGTACATTGATAGCCGGCAAGGGAATGACAGGAAAGCCAGGTTAAATAGGAAACACCCAGCCTCTGATGGACAGGTGGAAACCAGAGACCGCAACCCACCAAAGTCACCCAGTACCAGCCGTAACCACCAGAGGGAGCCCAAAAACAGAATCCACAACAGTACCCCCCCCTTGAGGAGGGGTCACCGAACCCTCACGAGAACCCTCAGGGCGATCAGGATGAGCTCTATGGAAGGCGCGGACCAAATCAGTCACATGAACATCAGAGGCGACCACCCAGGAATTATCCTCCTGACCATAACCCTTCCACTTAACCAAATACTGGAGTTTACGTCTGGAAACACGAGAATCCAAGATCTTCTCAACAACATACTCCAATTCTCCCTCCACCAGCACTGGAGCAGGAGGCTCAACCGAAGGAACAACGGGCACCTCATACCTCCGCAATAACGACCGATGGAACACATTATGAATAGCAAACGATGCTGGGAGATCCAAACGAAAAGACACAGGGTTAAGAATCTCCAAGATCTTATAAGGACCGATGAACCGAGGCTTGAACTTAGGAGAAGAGACCTTCATAGGGACAAAACGAGAAGACAACCACACCAAGTCCCCAACAAGAAGTCGGGGACCCACGCGGCGACGGCGATTAGCAAACTGCTGAGTCTTCTCCTGAGACAACTTCAAATTGTCCACCACCTGATTCCAAATCTGATGTAGCCTGTCCACCACCACGTCCACTCCAGGACAATCCGAAGGCTCCACCTGACCAGAGGAAAAACGAGGATGAAACCCCGAATTACAAAAGAAAGGAGAGACCAAAGTAGCAGAACTAGCCCGATTATTAAGGGCAAATTCGGCCAGTGGCAAAAAGGCAACCCAGTCATCTTGATCAGCAGAAACAAAACACCTTAAATAAGTTTCCAAGGTCTGATTAGTTCGCTCCGTCTGGCCATTCGTCTGAGGATGGAATGCAGACGAGAAAGACAAATCAATGCCCATCTTAGCACAAAACGTCCGCCAAAATCTAGACACAAACTGGGATCCCCTGTCAGAAACGATATTCTCCGGAATCCCATGCAAACGAACCACGTTCTGAAAAAATAAAGGGACCAACTCAGAGGAGGAAGGCAACTTAGGCAAGGGTACCAAATGAACCATCTTAGAAAAGCGGTCACACACAACCCAGATAACGGACATTTTCTGTGAGACAGGGAGATCTGAAATAAAATCCATGGAAATGTGCGTCCAAGGCCTCTTCGGGATAGGCAAGGATAACAACAACCCACTGGCCCGAGAACAGCAAGGCTTAGCCCGAGCACACACTTCACAAGACTGCACAAAGATGCGCACATCCCTTGACAAGGAAGGCCACCAAAAAGACCTGGCCACCAAGTCTCTAGTACCAAATATTCCAGGATGACCAGCCAACACAGAAGAATGGACCTCGGAGATGACTCTACTGGTCCAATCATCCGGAACAAACAGTCTTTCTGGTGGACAACGATCAGGCTTATCCGCCTGAAACTCCTGCAATGCACGTCACAAGTCTGGGGAGACGGCGGACAATATTACCCCATCCCTAAGGATACCAGTAGGCCCAGAGTCTCCAGGAGAGTCAGGCACAAAACTCCTGGAAAGAGCATCTGCCTTCACATTCTTTAAACCTGGCAGGTATGAAACCACAAAATTGAAACGAGAAAAAAACAACGACCAACGAGCCTGTCTAGGATTCAGACGCCTGGCAGACTCAAGGTAAATCAGATTTTTGTGATCAGTCAAGACCACCACACGATGTCTAGCACCCTCAAGCCAATGACGCCACTCCTCAAATGCCCACTTCATGGCCAAAAGCTCCCGATTACCCACATCATAATTGCGCTCGGCGGGCGAGAATTTTCTAGAAAAGAACGCACATGGCTTCATCACCGAGCCATTGGAACTTCTCTGTGACAAAACCGCCCCCGCTCCAATCTCGGAAGCATCAACCTCAACCTGAAAAGGAAGTGAAACATCTGGTTGACATAACACAGGAGCAGAAGAAAACCGGCGCTTAAGTTCCTGAAAGGCCTCCACAGCCGTAGGAGACCAATTAGCAACATCAGCACCCTTTTTAGTCAAATCAGTCAAAGGTTTAACAACACTGGAAAAATTAGTAATGAACCGACGATAAAAATTAGCAAAACCCAAGAACTTCTGAAGACTCTTAACAGATGTAGGTTGTGTCCAGTCACAAATCGCCTGAACCTTGACGGGATCCATCTCAATTGTAGAAGGAGAAAAAATGTACCCCAAAAAAGAAATTTTCTGGACTCCGAAGAGACATTTTGAGCCCTTCACAAACAGAGAATTGGCCCGCAGGACTTGAAACACCTTCCTGACCTGTAGAACATGAGACTCCCAGTCATCAGAAAACACCAAAATATCATCCAAATACACAATCATAAACTTATCCAGATATTCACGGAAAATATTGTGCATAAAGGACTGAAAGACTGAAGGAGCATTAGAAAGTCCAAAAGGCATTACCAAATACTCAAAATGGCCCTCAGGCGTATTAAATGCGGTTTTCCACTCATCACCCTGTTTTATCCGCACAAGATTATACGCACCGCGAAGATCTATCTTAGTGAACCACCTAGCCCCCTTAATGCGAGCAAACAAATCAGTCAATAATGGCAATGGATACTGATATTTGACTGTAATCTTATTCAGAAGGCGATAATCTATACAAGGCCTCAGGGAACCATCTTTTTTTGCCACGAAAAAAAAACCTGCTCCCAGAGGGGACGAAGATGGACGAATATGTCCCTTTTCCAAGGACTCCTTAATATAATTCCGCATAGCAGTATGCTCTGGCACTGACAGATTAAATAAACGACCCTTAGGGAACTTACTGCCAGGAATTAATTCTATAGCACAGTCACAATCCCTATGAGGAGGGAGCGAATTGAGCTTAGGCTCCTCAAAAACATCCCGATAGTCAGACAAAAACGCAGGGACCTCAGAAGGAGTAGATGAAGCGATTGAAATCAGAGGTGCATAATCATGAACCCCCTGACATCCCCAGCTTAACACAGACATTGTTTTCCAATCCAGGACAGGATTATGAGTTTGTAACCATGGCAGACCAAGCACTAGTACATCATGTAAATTATACAGTACAAGGAAGCGAATCACCTCCTGATGAACGGGAGTCATGCGCATGGTCACTTGTGTCCAGTACTGCGGTTTATTCATAGCCAATGGTGTAGAGTCAATTCCCTTCAAAGGAATAGGAACTTCCAGAGGCTCCAGACTAAAACCGCAGCGTTTGGCAAATGACCAATCCATAAGACTCAGGGCAGCGCCCGAATCCACATAGGCATCGACGGAAATGGAAGACAGTGAACAAATCAGAGTTACAGACAAAATGAACTTAGACTGCAGAGTACTAATGGCAAAAGATTTATCAACCTTTTTTGTGCGTTTAGAGCATGCTGATATAACATGAGCTGAATCACCACAATAAAAACACAATCCATTTTTCCGCCTATAATTTTGCCGTTCACTTCTGGACTGAATTCTATCACATTGCATAGTCTCAGGTGCCTGTTCAGAAGACACCGCCAACTGGTGCACAGGTTTGCGCTCCCGTAAACGCCGATCAATCTGAATGGCCATAGCCATAGACTCATTCAGACCTGTAGGCGCAGGGAACCCCACCATAATATCCTTAATGGCCTCAGAAAGACCATCTCTGAAGTTTGCAGCCAGGGCGCACTCATTCCACTGAGTAAGCACCGACCATTTCCGAAATTTTTGACAATATACTTCCGCTTCATCATGCCCCTGAGAGAGGGCTAATAAAGCCTTTTCAGCCTGAATCTCCAGGTTAGGTTCCTCATAGAGCAATCCCAGTGCCAGAAAAAACGCATCCACACTGAGCAATGCAGGATCCCCTGGTGCCAATGCAAATGCCCAATTCTGAGGGTCGCCCCGCAGGAAAGATATTACAATCTTAACCTGCTGAGCAGGGTCTCCAGAGGAGCGAGATTTCAAAGATAGAAACAATTTGCAATTGTTCCTGAAATTCAGGAAGGTAGATCTATCTCCAGAAAAAAACTCTGGAATAGGAATTCTAGGTTCAGACATGGGAGTGTGAACAACAAAATCCTGTATGTTTTGAACTTTTGCAGCAAGATTACTCAGGCTGGAAGCCAAACTCTGGACATCCATGTTAAACAGCTAAGGTCAGAGCCATTCAAGGGTTAAGAGGAGGTAAGAAGCAGCTAGACAGCAATTAAGGGCTAGGCAGCAAAACTCTGAGGGGAAAAAAAAAAAAAAATTTCCCTTAAACACTTCTTTTTCTCCTGCTTCAGCCCAAACAATTAACACTTTGTGGGCCGGCTATACTGTCATGGATCCCAATGGCTGGGGATCGCACTGGACAAGCAAAATAACATAAATAACGGACGAGCTCTAGGGTGATGGAACCTGGGCTGACCGCTGCCCTACTCCTGACAAACACAACTAGAAATAGCCAGGGAGCGTGCCTACGTTGATTCTAGACGCCACGCGCCAGCCTAAGAGCTAACTAGCACTGCTGAGGAAATAAAGACCTAGCTTGCCTCCAGAGGAATGAACCCCAAAAGGTATAGTTGCCCCCCACATGTATTGACGGTGAAATGAGAGGAAGGCACGCACATAGAGATGAAAATAGGTTTAGCAAAATGAGGCCCGCTATAACTAGAAAGCAGAATGATACAAAAGGGGTCTGAGCGGTCAGCAAAAAACCCTAATCAAAAACCATCCTGAGATTACAAGAACCCATGTGCCAACTCATGGCACATGGGGAGAACCTCAGCCCACTAGAGCTACCAGCTAGCATAGAGTCATAATTAGCAAGCTGGACAAAAAACCAAACAACTGAAAAACAGAACTTAGCTTATCCTGAGAGATCTGGGAGCAGGTAGTCAGGAACCAAACTGAGCACATCTGAGTACATTGATAGCCGGCAAGGGAATGACAGGAAAGCCAGGTTAAATAGGAAACACCCAGCCTCTGATGGACAGGTGGAAACCAGAGACCGCAACCCACCAAAGTCACCCAGTACCAGCCGTAACCACCAGAGGGAGCCCAAAAACAGAATCCACAACAAGAGCCCCTGATTTTCCATTTGTTAATCACAGTGTGAACACTGCTGACTGACATTATCAATTCCCTGGATATCTTTTTGTATCCATTTCCTGTTTTATACAGTTCAACAACCTTTTCCTGTAGATCCGTTGACAATTCTTTTTCTTTCCCCATGACTCACAATCCAGAAACATCAGTGGCTGGATGAAAGATGCAAGAGTCTGTCTGGATCCCAAAAACTCACTCAGCTTTTATGCACACACACTGATTACAAGCAAAGAGGTCACAGGTGAGGATGTTACCTTCAGTAGCCATTCACATCTATTTGTGTCAACTTCTGTGCATGTTATCAGGCCAAAATCACCAGGGTGTGTGAACTTTTGATCAGGGTCATTTATATGTTTTAGGTTATCATTATGATTTAAAAAGAGAAAACACAGTAGTCTGACAATAAATGGCTTCACCCAACCACTAACCATGAGTGGAGAAAGTTTTGGTGTTATCATTCATATTCTCTGAAAAAAAAAAAAGCAAGGAAAGCAAAAATTCTGCCGGGGTATGTAAACTTTTGAGCACAACTACATGTATTAAATCGATTTTGTAGATATGTATTGAATTGCTTCGTTGTTATAGGCTTGATATATTGTTTAATGCAGACACAGTATGGGTTTATATATCCAATTATTGATTTTTATTATATATGATCCCAAGACTAATATTTACATGTATGCCTCATGCTAATAATGTGTCCTGTCAGAATGAATAGAAATAGCTGGTGGCAAGACAAATTCACAAATTGATGCTTGGTGCGTATATTAACGTGCAGCTTAATACTCAAATTGTATTAAAAAGATTTTTCTACAAACAAAACTTCATTTTACTTCCTAGATCTTGGAATAATAATAATTTCCACAATTGATTGTGATTAAAACAAATGTTCCTGTGCTGAGATAATCTTATAAATGTTCCCCGCTTTACTGTGTAATGGTCGTGTCTGACCATACAGGGACATGGTCTGATCATACCACAGCTCCTAGGTGGGGGGGAAAGCATACAGACATTACAGCAGGGGATCGCAGCGCTGATTCTTTCTGTGAGATGAAGCATTTCCCTGCTTGTTTTTAAACAATGTTTTACTTCAAATAATAATTTGCGGTCCTGTGCTGTAAAGTCAGTGTACTCTCTTTTGCCCAAACCCCTCTCCCCCGCCAGGAGCTGTGATATGATCAGTCCATGTACCTTTATGGTCGGATACGACCATTACACAGTACACAGCAGGGGCAGATTCATAAGATTATCTCCGCACAGGAACATTTTATTTAATCAATTCCTGTTGTGGAAGTTATTATTATTCCAAGATCTAGTGAATAAAACTAACACTTTGTAGAAAGACCTCTTTAACCCCTTTCTGCCATTGGATGTACTATTCCATCCATGTAGGGAGGTCCCTACTTCCTATGGACGGAATAGTACGTCATAGGCGATCGGCTGCTCTCACGCGGGGAGCGCGGCCAATCGCCGCCGGGTGTCAGCTGATTATTACAGCTGACATCCAGCTCTGTGCCAGGAGTGGTCACGGACCGCTTCCGGCACATTAACCCCTGGAACACTGCGAACAAACATGATCGCAGCATTCCGGCGGAATAGGGAAGCATTGCACAGGGAGGGGGCTCCCTGCGTGTTTCCATGAGACCCTCGGAGAAACGCGATGTGATCGCGTTGCTCTGAGGGTCTCCTACCTCCTCCCTGCAGGCCCCGGATCCAAAATGGCTGCGGGGCTCCTTCCGGGTCCTGCAGGGAGGTGGCCTGCGAGCGCCTGCTCAGAGCAGGCGCTTGCAAGCCTGCAGCACTGCCTGTCTGATAGCTGATCTGACACAGTGCTGTGCAGAGTGTCAGATCAGCGATCTGACACTATAAATACATTTCTTTAAATAAAAAAACAATAAAAGTATCGGTACACATATTTAGTATCGCCGCGTCCGTAACGACCCGACCTATAAAATTGTCCCACTAGTTAACCCCTTCAGTGATCACCGTAAAAAAAAGAGGCAAAAAACAACGCTTTATTATCATACCGCCAAACAAAAAGTGGAATAACACGTGACCAAAAAGATGGATATAAATAACCATGGTACCGGTGAAAACGACATCTTATCCCGCAAAAAACGAGGCGCCATACAGCATCATCAGCAAAAAAATAAAAAAATTATAGTCCTTAGAATAAAGCTACGCAAAAATAATAATTTTTTATATAAAAGATTTTATCGTATAAAAGCGCCAAAACATAAAAAAAAAAAAATGAGGCATCGCTGTAATCGTACTGACCCGAAGAATAAAACTGCTTTATCAATTTTATCAAATGCGGAACGGTATAAACGCCCCCCCCCAAAAAAAAAAAAAAAAGAAATTCACGAATTGCTGGTTTTTGTTCATTCTGCGTCACAAAAATCGGAATAAAAAGCGATAAAAAATGTCATGTGTCTGAAAATGGTACCAATAAAAACATCAACTCGTCCCGCAAAAAACAAGACCTCACATGACTCTGGGACCAAAATATGGAAAAATTATAGCTTTCAAAATGTGGAGACGCAAAAAAAGCGTCTTTTAGTGTGTGACAGCTGCCAATCTTAAAACTCTGCTAAAAAACCCGCTATAAAAGTAAATCAAATCCCCCTTCATCACCCCCTTAGTTAGGGAAATATAATAAAATTTTAAAAATGTATTTATTTCCGTTTTCCCATTAGGGTTGGGGCTAAAGTTAGGGTTAGGGCTACAGTTATGGTTGGAACTACAGTTAGGGTTGGAGCTACAGTTAGGGTTGGGGCTACAGTTAGGGTTAAGATTGGGGCTAAAGTAAGGGTTAGGCTTGGGGCTACAGTTAGGGTTGGGGCTACAGTTAGGGTTGGGGCAAAAGTTAGGGTTAGGGTTTGGATTACATTTACGGTTGGGATTAGGGTTGAGGTGTGTCAGGAACAGGGTTAGGGGTGTGGTGTAATAATTATAGGGGATAACTCAGGAGACTTTGCGTGGAACAAGACAACTACAGGACACAGTTTTATAAGTGGTAAAGTCTATATTATCACACGGTGATTCAAACAGGTGCAGAGAGAAACTCAAGTCCACAACACTTGGAGTAAATATTAAATGCAGCTTAGCAGTCTAGGAAACTTCAGAGGAAAATGCAATCACGCAGAAAGTCTATGAAGCACAATTATTCTTGAGGATACTTGACACGAATAAGTCCTTGCTTAGTCCAAAACAGATAGATATGCTTATAAGGCAGTTTAAATAATATCTTAGCTCAACCAGGGAGGCCTGGTTAATAGTCTCAGGTGCTTGCAGAGCAGAAACAGCTTAGATGTCCAGCAAATGCAGATGGAAGCAAACACGAGCAGCAGATGAAGGAGGATTACTGGAACTGGTGTATGCAGCAGGAACTCAGAGCAGAGTAGCAGGATAACCCCACAGGTTCACAGGAGCAGGTATATAGCCAGGGAGTCACCAGAGGTCAGGAGCTAGATGCAAGGCAGAATACTCTAGCACAGACTGAAGGCTGGGGTGGAGTTTTATAGCAGGAAGACACAGTGCACATGAGACCAAAGACGCCATCTTGGAAAAGGGCAGTAATGCATAAAAGGTAATAAAAAATGTTCAGAGTCCTGACATGTGGTTAGGGTTATGGTTGGGATTAGGGTTAGGGGTGTGTTGGAGTTAGGGATGGGATTAGGGTTATGGTTAGAGTTGGAATTAGGGTTAGGGGTGTGTTTGGGTTAGGGTTTCAGTTAGAATTCGGGGGTTTCCACTGTTTAGGCACATCAGAGGCTAAACGCGACATGGCGTCCAATCTCAATTCCAACCAATTCTGCGTTGAAAAAGTAAAACAGTGCTCCTTCCCTTCCGAGCTCTTCCATGCGCCAAAACAGAGGTTTACCCCAACATATGGGGTATCAGCGTACTCAGGACAAATTGGACAACAACTTTTGGGGTCCAATTTCTCTTGTTACCCTTTGGAAAATAAAAATTTGGGGGGGCCAAAAAATCATTTTTGTAGAAAAAATGATTTTTTATTTTCACGGCTTTGCGTTATAAACTGTAGTGAAGCACTTGGGGGTTCAAAGTTCTCACAGCACATCTAGATAAGTTCCTTGGGGGGTCTAGTTTCCAATATGGGGTCACTTGGGGGTTTCTACTGTTTAAATACATCAGGGGCTCTGCAAACGCAATGTGACGCCTGCAGACCATTCCATCTAAGTCTGCATTCCAAACAGCGCTCCTTCCCTTCCAAGCTCTGCCATGCGCCCAAACGGTGGTTTCCCCCCCCCCCCACATATGGGGTATCCGCGTACTCAGAACAAATTGGACAACAACTTTTGGGGTCCAATTGCCCCTGTTACCCTTGGGAAAATACAAAACTGGGGGCTAAAATGTAATTTTTGTGGAAAAAAAAAAGAATTTTTATTTTTACAGCTCTACATTATAAACTTCTGTGAAACACTTAAGGGTTCAAAGTGCTCACCACACATCTAGATAAGTTCCTTAGGGGGTCTACTTTCCAAAATGGTGTCACTTGTGGGGGGTTTCAATGTTTAGGCACAACAGGGGCTCTCCAAATGCGACATGGCGTCCCATCTCAATTCCAGTCAATTTTGCATTGAAAAGTCAAACCGCGCTTCTTCCCTTCCGAGCTCTGCCATGCGCCCAAACAGTGGTTTACCCCCACATATGGGGTATCAGCATACTCAGAACAAATTGTACAACAACTTTTGCAGTCCAATTTCTCCTGTTACCCTTGGTAAAATAAAACAAATTGGAGCTAAAGTAAATTTTTTGTGAAAAAAAGTTAAATGTAATTTTTTTTTTTAAACATTCCAAAAATTCCTGTGAAATACCTGAAGGGTTAATAAACTTCTTGAATGTGGTTTTGAGCACCTTGAGATGTGCAGTTTTTAGAATGGTGTCACACTTGGGTATTTTCAATCATATAGACCCCTCAAAGTGACTTCAAATGTGATGTGGTCCCTAAAAAGAAATGGTGTTGTAAAAATGAGAAATTGCTGGTCAAATTTAACCCTTATAACTTCCTAACAAAAAAAGTTGGTTCCAAAATTGTACTGATGTAAAGTAGACATGTGGGAAATGTTACTTATTAAATATTTTCTGTGACATAACTCTGTGATTTAAGGGCATAAAAATTCAAAGTTGGAAAATTGCGAAATTTTCACCAAATTCCCAATTTTTTTCCACAAATAAACGCAGGTAATATCAAATAAATGTTACCACTAACATGAAGCACAATATGTCACGAGAAAACTGTCAGAATCATCAGGATCCGCTGAAGCGTTTCAGAGTTATAACCTCATAAAGGGACAGTGGTCAGAATTGTAAAAATTGGCCTGGTCATTAACGTGCAAACCACCCTTGGGGTAAAGGGGTTAATTTTAACAACCACATCTGATGCTACGACAAACGTGTAGATTTTATATTAATACCAACATTAATTTGTTGTATTATACCTAAAACATTATTATGCATTGTTGCATCTGGTATCAAGAGTAATCTTTAGATTAATCAATCTGGCAGCTCAATTTAAATTCACAGTCGGCAACAAGATCAAAATCACAAGATCACATCTATGTGACATGTCATCTAGACTGAGATTGTGGATTAACCCCTTTCTGACATTAGACGTACTATCCCGTCGAGATGGGGTGGGCCCGTATGACCACCGACGGGATAGTACATCATATGCGATCGGCCGCGCTCACGGGGGGAGTGCGGCCAGATGTCAGCTGACTATCGCAGCTTACATCCGGCACTATTTGCCAGGAGCGGTCACGGACCGCCCCTGGCACATTAACCCCTGGCACACTGCGATCAAACATGAACACAGTGTTCTGGCGGTATAGGGAAGCATCGCGCAGGGAGGGGGCTCCCTGCGTGCTTCCCTGAGACCCCCAGAGCAACGCGATGTGATCGCGTTGCTCCAAAGGTCTCTTACCTCCTCCTCCCTGCAGCAGGCCCCGATCCAAAATGGCCGCGGAGGTGGCTTCACAGCCCCTGCTCAGAGCAGGCGGCGGGAAGCCTCCAGGAGTGCACGTCAGATCGCTGATCTGACACAGTGCACAGCAAAGTGTCAGATCAGCGATCTTACACTATAACATGATTCCCCCCCCCGGGGCAATGTTATGGTGTAAAAAAAATATATATTCACATGTGTAAAAAAAATTCCCCCAAGAAAATATTGTTCCTATAAATTCATTTCTTTAAATAAAAAAAATACATAAAGGTACACATATTTAGTATTGCTGCGTCCGTAACGACCCGACCTATAAAACTGTCCCACTAGTTAACCCCTTCAGTGAACACCGTAAAAATAAAAATGAGGCAAAAAAACAACGCTTTATTATCATACCGCCAAACAAAAAGTGGAATAACACACAACACAAAGACATATAAATAACCATGGTACCGCTGAAAACGTCATCTTGTCACGCAAAAAACAAGCCGCCATACAGCATAATCAAAGAAAAAATAAAAAAGTTATAGTCCTCAGAATAAAGCGATGCAAAAATAATTATTTATTCGGACTCCCATGACAGCACCACGAGAGAGAGGATCCGCCCCTTAGGAACAGGAAACCCACAGATACAAAAGGGTGGCGTCTCTCCCACGTATCAGTTGGTTTCCTGTTCCTAAATGGACGGGATCCTACAGAATTTACAAAAGGATCCCAGGCCGGCCGGCCGACTCAGGTAGCGGGGGGGTCTCCTACCTTGGCCGGTGTGGAGATCCTGGAAGATGTCACGGTGGTCCTGGCAGGGCTGCGCGGCAGTGACTTTCGGCAGGGAGCGGTCGCCGGTGGTGTCCTGTCTCCGGAATCAGCGCTGGGTGAGTATGTCCCCTGGGTCTCTTCTTCCCGGTGCAATAGTGTGACTGGGGGCTCGGTGTACGGCGGCAGTGACATTTGGTGGTGCCACCCGGGGTGCTGCTGGTTAGCCGGTGTCCCACGCTGCTCTAAGCGCCGACAGGAAGCGCTGGGAGCCGGGGTGACGTCAGGGGCAGAGCCGGCAGTCACTTCCGAGTTTTCGGGGTCCCACGCATGCGCGGTGTATCCAAGATGGCAGCGCCCACCAGTAATTGCACGCCGCTTCCATTCAGACCCCGGAGATGACCTCCTGCAACTGGGGGGAGGCAGGCAGCAAATCAGGGGAGCGCTGGACATATCTGCTGACCGGAGGAGGGGTTATAAGAAGAACTCTGGATCGTGGTTCCTTGCTTCTGGCCTCATATTGTGAGTATGGAGGACGAGCAGGCACAGCAGTCTCAGCTGCCGGAAGAGGTGTCCCAGAAGCCCAGAGGAAAGGAACGCGACAGAATGAGTAGTGAATCTGGCCGCAAAAGCTCCTCCAGACAGGGATTTGGAGCATCAGCCAGGAAGAATCCCCCTCATATTCCGGTACCTTTCTTTGGGCAGCCGCTGGTAAGTGATCTTCGTGAAAGTTCACCCAGTGATGTGATCCCCCTCATATGTTTTATTATAGTGGAAGAAATGTGTCAGTAAGGCAAAACACAGAGAATGCGGCATCTGCGGGGTTCCCTTACCTGATTCGTGCCCTAAAAAACTATGTGGCCCCTGTATCCAGCAGACGGTGAGGTCTCAGGAAGGGGGAGGAGGTGAGAGCATTATATTTACATAGATTAGATTGCCTTACTTGCCCCCTCAGGTAGCGGAGGAATCCCTTACTATGGCCGCAAGCTTGAAAGAGATGGTCAGGATGGAGGTCAAACAATCCATAAAGGGCCTATCTCAAGCGAGAAGTTCTAAATATAAAGCTCCATTGTTCTCCGATTCTTCAGCGGAGGAGGATAGGGAGGAAGTTTTCTTTGGTTCAGCTGCATCGTCCTCGGACGAAGATACCGCTTGCTTCTGTCTACCCCTTGAGAGGATAGATAAGTTAGTTAAAGCGGTCAGAGGAACAATGGGCATAACAGAACCAAGATCCCAGCTTTCCAAGGAGGAAATTATGTTTAGTGGATTGGAGCAAAAGAAACATAGTGTTTTTCCGCTCAATGAAAACATTCAAGAACTTATTACTAAAGAGTGGAAGAAGCCTGAGAAAAAAAGTTCCTTAACACCAGCACAGAAGCGCAGGTATCCCTTTGATGACCCGGCAGTCACCAACTGGGAAAAAGCCCCTAAATTGGATGCGGCAATAGCCAAGGTGGCAAAACGGGCCTCTCTCCCCTTTGAGGATATGGGAACCCTTAAGGACCCCTTGATAGAAAAGCGGACACCTTTCTAAAGGGTACCTGGGAGATGGCGGCCGGTTCCTTAAGACCTGCGGTAGCTTCAACCTGTACAGCCAGATCAATGATGGTTTGGCTGGATCAGTTAGAGACCCAGTTGAAAGAGGGGGCTTCACGGGATTCTATTCTGACTGCCTTACCAGTGATTCAGGAGGCCGCTGCCTTCTTGTCGGACGCTTCCATTGACTCTGTTAAAATGGCTGCTAGGGCAGTAGTACTCTCGAATGCGGCTAGGAGAGCCCTGTGGTTAAAATGCTGGCTAGGTGATATACAAACAAGATCAAAGCTTTGTGCCTGTCAGGACTCTGAATATTTTTTATTACCTTTTTGTGCATTACTGCCCTTTTCCAAGATGGCGTCTTTGGTCTCATGTGCACTGTGTCTTCCTGCTATAAAACTCCACCCCAGCCTTGAGTCTGTGCTAGAGTATTCTGCCTTGCATCCAGCTCCTGACCTCTGGTGACTCCCTGGCTATATACCTGCTCCTGTGAACCTGTGGGGTTATCCTGCTACTCTGCTCTGATTTCTTGCTGCATACACCAGTTCCAGTAATCCTCCTTCATCTGCTGCTGTGTTTGCTTCCATCTGCATTTGCTGGACATCTAAGCTGTTTCTGCTCTGCAAGCACCTGAGACTATTACCCAGACCTCCCTGGTTGAGCTAAGATATTATTTGAACTGCCTTATAAGCATATCTATCTGTATTTTGGACTAAGCAAGGACTTATTCGTGTCAAGTATCCTCAAGAATAATTGTGCTTCATAGACTTTCTGCGTGATTGCATTTTCCTCTGACGTTTCCTATAGACTGCTGAGCTGCATTTGATATTTGCACCAAGTGTTGTGGACTTGAGTTTCTCTCTGCACCTGTTTGAATCACCGTGTGATAATATAGACTTTACCACTTATAAAACTGTGTCCTGTAGTTGTCTTGTTCCACGCAAAGAGTCTCCTGAGTTATCCCCTATAATTATTACAGTGCCATTCCGTGCAAAGGAGAATATTTATTTGGGCCCACCTTGGATGAACTCCTAGAGAAAGCAGGGGACGACAAAAAGAAGTTCCCCAATCTATTTGGGTCCTATCGTCGTCCCTTTAATAAGAAAAGATTTGGTCGCGGAAGAAAGTGTGCCTTTTCACCTGTAAGAGATCGGTCTAGATGGGATGATAGACGTAGAAGAGGTACAGGATATATGTTCCGTCGTTCCTCAAAGGAGAGGAAGAAGGAGGACAAATGACTAGGAATTCCGGTGGGGGGTAGACTATCACATTTCTATTCAGAATGGTCAGAGATCACAAATAGTGTTTGGGTACAAAACACTATTTCCCAGGGTCTCACACTTGAGTTTTACCGTACCCCACGGGATAATTTTAAATTAACTCCTTTACATTATTCTCCCTTGGAACAATCTGCTCTAGAAGAAGAGGTGTGGTCTCTTTGTTCTAAAAATGTCCTTATAGAGGTTCCAGAGTCTGATAAAGGGAAGGGATTTTATTCTCCCCTGTTTCTTATTCAGAAACCTGATAAGACTTATAGGACCATTATAAATCTCAGACATCTTAATAGTTATCTGGTTAAACATACCTTTAAGATGGAGTCCATCAACTCAACAATAAAAATGCTGTTCAAAAATTGCTTTATGGTAGTAGTCGATTTAAAAGATGCTTATTATCATGTGCCCATTCATGAAGATTTCCAGCAGTTCCTGAGGGAAGCAGTGTTAATGGGGAGAGTAGTTCACCATTTTCAGTACAGAGCACTTCCCTTCGGTATAACATCTGCCCCTAGAGTATTCACAAAAATAGTTGCGGAGGTTATGGCTCATTTGCGGGAATCTAATATTCTTATTGTCCCTTACCTGGATGATTTCCTCATAGCAGGGAACTCAGTGGAACACTGTTTGTCTCAATTAGAGTTAACTAGAGTTAAATTGGAATGCCTGGGCTGGATAATTAATTATGACAAATCCCGGTTGCAGCCCCTAAAAATTCAAAAGTTTTTAGGGTTATTATTAGATTCAACTACACAACAGTGTCTCCTTCCAGAAAATAAATTAAGTCAGATTCGACATCAAGTATTAAAAGCGATTAATACTCCCTCCATGACCCTTCGACAAGCTATGTCCCTGCTGGGGTCCCTCACATCTTGCATCCCAGCGGTAAGGTGGGCACAATTTCATTCTAGACCCCTTCAGAAAGATGTTTTTTTTAATGACCAGATCTTGAGGGGTGTATTCGGGGAAAAAATAACTTTGAAACCGGCGACTCTCGAATCCTTAAATTGGTGGCTGGATAGGGATAATTTGTCGGCAGGAGTTCCCTGGATAATAGATGTATCCCTGGTGATAACTACGGATGCTAGCTCCTCAGGGTGGGGGGCTCACATGGATGACATTGTGGTTCAGGGTCAATGGGAACCATACACAACGTCTTCATCTAATCAGAGGGAATTATTAGCAATTGAGTTGTCAGTTAAAAAACTCCTCATGTATCTGCAGGGCCACCATGTCAGGATCCTCTCGGACAACCAGGTGGCAGTCTCCTATATAAATCATCAAGGTGGAACACGTTCCGAGACTCTGATGCAGGTCACAAATCGCCTGTTCCGGATGGCAGAAGAGAATTTTCAATCTTTGAGTGCTCTCCACATCAGAGGAAAGGAGAATATAAAAGCGGACTTTCTCAGCCGCCATATTCTAAGACAAGGGGAATGGTCTCTAAATGGAGACGTCTTCAAGCAGATTGTCCGCCGATGGGGTTGGCCAGTGGTGGACCTATTTGCTACAAAAGACAAAAAAAGTAAAAGACTTTTGTTCTCTAAATCCCAGGGAAAATCCGCTGGCAGTGGATGCATTCCTCATAAAATGGGATTTTACTCTGGCTTACGCCTTCCCACCGTTGAACCTGTTACCTCTAGTGGTGAGGAAAATCAGAGAAGATCGTGCGAAGGTCATTCTGATTGCTCCTTTCTGGCCCAGGAGAACCTGGTTCGCATGGCTCAGGACAATGTCAGTAGGCGAACCCTGGGTGCTACCAGACATTCCTAATTTACTTTTCCAGGGGCCGGTATTCCATCCACAAGTGAAGGGACTCCATTTAACGGCTTGGAGTTTGAGCGGTCATTATTAAAAAATAAAGGCTTTTCCTCTAATTTGGTTGATATCCTTTTAAAAAGTAGAAAGCCGATAACAACGAGAATCTACTCTAGAACCTGGAGGAAGTTCCTAACTTCCTCAGAATTTAACATCAATGAAGGGGTACCGATACGCCAAATATTAGAATTTCTGCAGAGGGGGTTAGAGTTAAATCTCTCCACAAGCACACTGAGAGTACAGGTATCAGCACTTGGTGCCCTGTTCTCGCGTAATATTGCTAGAAACTATTGGGTGTCGAGATTCAGTAAGGCGGTCGGTAGAGCTAGACCGTTACATAGAAATAAAATGGTACCGTGGGACTTAAATCTAGTCCTTTCTTCTCTAACAAAAGACCCCTTTGAGCCCTTACATGAAGCCTCAATCAAAATGTTATCTCTCAAAACAGCTTTTCTGATAGCTATAACATCAGCTCGCAGAATAGGAGACATCCAGGCGCTTTCTAGACTTCCCCCATATACAGAATTTTTACAGGATAGAGTTATCCTTAGGCCGGACCCAGCCTACTTACCAAAGGTAGCATCACAGTTTCACAGATCTCAGGAGATAGCTTTACCTTCATTTATCCCTAATCCTTCTAACCCTAAAGAAAATGAACTCCATACATTAGATGTCAGGAGATGCCTTTTACAATATATTTCAGTTACTAATGACTGGAAGAAAGATAATGCACTTTTCCTATCCTTCCAAGGTCCTAGGAAAGGGGTTAAGGCTGAGTCACACATAACGATATCGTTAACGATATCGTTGCAACGTCACGCTTTTGGTGACGTAGCTACGATCCCGCTAACGATCTCGTTATGTGTGACAGCGACCAACGATCAGGCCCCTGCTGGGAGATCGTTGGTCGTTGGGGAATGATCAGGACCATTTTTTGGTCGCTGATCTCCCGCTGTCATCGCTGGATTGGCGTGTGTGACGCCGATCCAGCGATGTGTTCACTTGTAACCAGGGTAAATATCGGGTTACTAAGCGCAGGGCCGCGCTTAGTAACCAGATATTTACCCTGGTTACCATTTTAAAAGTTTAAAAAAAACACTACATACTCACATTCTGATGTCTGTCACGTCCCCCGGCGTCCACAGGGTTAAAACTGCTTTCGGCAGGAGCGCTGCTGCCGAGAGCTTCCCTGCACTGAATGTGTCAGCGCCGGCAGTAACAGCGGTGACGTCACCGCTGTGTTCTGCTTTACAGCCGGCGCTGACAGTCAGTGCAGGGAAGCTCTCGGCAGCAGCGCTCCTGCGAAAGCAGTTTTAACCCTGTGGACGCCGGGGGACGTGACAGACATCAGAATGTGAGTATGTAGTGTTTTTTTTTTTACTTTTACAATGGTAACCAGGGTAAATATCGGGTTACTAAGCGCGGCCCTGCACTTAGTAACCCGATGTTTACCCTGGTTACCCGGGTGCTGCAGGGGGACTTCGGCATCGTTGAAGACAGTTTCAATGATGCCGAAGTCGTTCCCCTGAACGTTGGTCGCTGGAGAGAGCTGTCTGTGTGACAGCTCCCCAGCGACCACACAACGACTTACCAACGATCACGGCCAGGTCGTATCGCTGGTCGTGATCGTTGGTAAGTCATTTAGTGTAACGGTACCTTTAGAGCATCAAAATACACACTAGCTAAATGGATTAGGGAGGCTATCTCTCTGGCTTACACGACAGGTGGGGGTTCGGCTCCGCAGAATCTGAGGGCGCAATCCACCCGAGCCATGGCATCATCCTAGGCAGAAAGGTTTGGAGTGTCAATCGACCAGATATGTAAGGCGGCCACATGGTCATCCCCTTCCACCTTTTTCAAACACTATCGGTTGGACTTGGGGTTCTCCTCAGATCTCACCTTCGGGTTAAGGGTGCTGCAGGCTGTGGTCCCTCCCTAAAATGGCTTACATCTCTGTAAATCTCTCGTGATGCTGTCATGGGAGTCCGAATAAAGCATTAAGCTACTTACTGGTAGCGGCATTTTTCGGAGGCCCATGACAGCACCCTTAGTTCCCTCCCTATTCACGTGGGGGTTGCACATCCTTAGATTGGAAAAAAAAGAGTGGTTTTCTCACGAGTGGTATCTAGATTGTTACTTTATTAAAGATATTGTATTTAACTGTATATAATGTTGTTTGCTTGTCATTTACTGCGGTAGTCCTCTCAGGCTCTGTAATCCAACTGATACGTGGGAGAGGTGCCGCCCTTTTGTATCTGTGGGTTTCCTGTTCCTAAGGGGCGGATCCCCTCTCTCGTGGTGCTGTCATGGGCCTCCGAAAAATGCCGCTACCAGTAAGTAGCTTAATGCTTTTTTCTATAGAATAGTTTTTATCGTATAAAAGCGCCAAAACATAAAAAAATGATATAAATGTTATAAATGAGGTATCGCTGTAATCGTACTGACCCGAAGAATAAAACTGCTTTGTGGACCAAACTCTGTGGACCAAAATAGGGAAAAATTATAGCTCTCAAAATGTGGTAAGGCAAAAAATATTTTTTGCAATAAAAAGCGTCTTTTAGTGTGTGACGGATGCCAATCATAAAAATCCGCTAAAAAACAGCTATAAAAGTAAATCAAACCCCCCCTTCATCACCCCCTTAGTTAGGGAAAAATTAAAAAAATGTGTTTATTTCCATTTTCCCATTAGGGTTAGTGTTAAGGCTACAGTTAGGGTTGGGGCTAAAGTTAGGGTTAGAGTTTGGATTATATTTACGGTTGGGAATAGGGTTGGGATTAGGGTTAAGGGTGTGTCAGGGTTAGGGGTGTGGTTAGGGTTACCGTTGGGATTAGGGTTAGGGATGTGTTTGGATTAGGGTTTCGGTTATAATTGGGGGGTTTCCACTGTTTAGGCACATCAGGGGCTCTCCAAACGCGACATGGCGTCTGATCTCAATTCCAGCCAATTCTGTGTTGAAAAAGTAAAACAGTGCTCCTTCCCTTCCAAGCTCTGCCATGCGCCCAAACGGTGGTTTCCCCCCCCCCCCCACATATGGGGTATCCGCGTACTCAGAACAAATTGGACAACAACTTTTGGGGTCCAATTTCTTACCCTTTGGAAAATACAAAACTGGGGGCTAAAAAATAATTTTTGTGGAAAAAAAGAATTTTTATTTTCACGGCTCTGCGTTATAAACTGTATTGAAACACTTGGGGGTTCAAAGTTCTCACAACACATCTAGATAAGTTCCTTGGGGGGGTCTAGTTTCCCATATGGGGTCACTTGTGGGGGGTTTCTACTGTTTAGGTACATTAGGGGCTCTGCAAACGTAATGTGACGCCTGCAGACCAATCCATCTAAGTCTGCATTCCAAATGACGCTCCTTCCCTTCCGAGCTCTGCCATGCGCTCAAACAGTGGTTCCCCCCAACATATGGGGTATCAGCGTACTCAGGACAAATTGGACAACAACTTTTAGGGTTATTGTTACCCTTGGAAAAATACAAAACTGGGGGCTAAAAAATAATTTTTGTGGGGAAAATTTTTTTTTTTATTTTCACGGCTCTGCGCTATGAACTCTAGTGAAACACTTGGGGGTTCAAAGCTCTCACAACACATCTAGATGAGTTCCTTAGGGGGTCTACTTTCCAAAATAGTGTCACTTGTGGGGGGGTTTCAATGTTTGGGCACATCAGGGGCTCTCCAAACGCAACATGGCGTCCCATCTCAATTCCAGTCAATTTTGCATTAAAAAGTCAAATGGCGCTCCTTCGCTTCCGAGCTCTGCCATGTGCCCAAACAGTGGTTTACCTCCACATATGGGGTATCAGCATACTCAGGACAAATTGTACAACAACTTTTGGGGTCCAATTTCTTCTCTTACCCTTGGGAAAATAAAAAATGGGGGGCAAAAAGATCATTTTTGTGAAAAAATATGATTTTTTATTTTTACGGCTCTGCATTATAAACTTCTGTGAATCACTTAATGGGTCAAAGTGCTCACCACACATCTACATAAGTTCCTTAGGGGGTCTACTTTCCAAAATGGTGTCACTTGTGGGGGGGTTTCAATGTTTAGGCAGATCAGGGGCTCTCCAAACGCAACATGGCGTCCCATCTCAATTCCAGTCAATTTTGCATTAAAAAGTCAAATGGCGCTCCTTTCCTTCCGAGCTCTGCCATGCGCCCAAACAGTGGTTTACACCCACATATGGGGTATCGGCGTACTCAGGACAAATTGTACAACAACTTTTGGGGTCCGTTTTCTCCTGTTACCCTTGGTAAAATAAAACTAATTGGAGCTGAAATAAATTTTTTGTGAAAAAAAGTTAAATGTTCATTTTTATTTAAACATTCCAAAAATTCCTGTGAAACACCTGAAGGGTTAATAAACTTCTTGAATGTGGTTTTGAGCACCTTGAGGGGTGCAGTTTTTAGAAAATAACCAAGTGTGACACCATTCTATCATATAGACCCCTCAAAATGACTTCAAATGAGATGTGGTCCCTAAAAAAAAATGGTGTTGTAAAAATTAGAAATTGCTGGTCAAATTTTAACCCTTATAACTCCCTAAACAAAAAAAATGTTGGTTCCAAAATTGTGCTGATGTAAAGTAGACATGTGGGAAATGTTACTTATTAAGTATTTTGTGTGACATATCTCTGTGATTTAATTGCATAAAAATTCAAAGTTGGAAAATTGCGAAATTTTCATCAAATTTCATTTTTTTTCACAAATAAACGCAGGTAATATCAAATAAATTTTACCACTATCATGAACTACAATATGTCACGAGAAAACAGTGTCAGAATCACCGGGATCCGTTGAAGCGTTCCAGAGTTATAACCTCAAAGGGACAGTGGTCAGAATTGTAAAAATTGGCCCGGTCATTAACGTGCAAACCACCCTTGGGGGTAAAGGGATATTAATATGCAGTTTTATTCCATTCAGAAGTATGTAACACGATGTCTCAGATTCATGTGTACCATTTTGTTGTTTATGTAATTTGAAAATTTGAAAATTAAAAATTAAAAAAAAAATAAATAAATTAGTGAAAATTCTAAAACCGATTTTCGGCTCCGGACCAGGCTCGCCTGACGACTGTGGAGCTGAGAACTGGTTTGTAAATTTTTCCGAACATGCCAATAAAAGATGTTACTGCTTCATCAAATACTTCAGCAAAGTGCTCACATGGTCAGTGATAACAGCGCGATCTAGGATTCCTGCACCTTAATAAACAGGCAGTTAAAGCTGGCCGGACAGAGAGCCAGGATAGGAAGGAGTCAGGGGCGTAACTACCGCGGTTGCAGGGGTCGCAGCTGCGATGGGGCCCGGAGTGCTTAAGGGCCCGCCCAGTCCAGCAGACTGGGCGGGCCCCTAAGAACTGAGCTACAAAATGGGCCGGCGGCCCTTTAAATAAACCTTCTTTACAGGCCCTGGTGCGTGTGCACTCTCTCAGTGCATGCGCGATCACGGGTGGGACTGCACTTGTCCCGCAGCAGAGCCCCTCCACCGCAGAGAGCCGCACATCACTACTATAGCTGCCGCTGCTCTGTGCGCACAGTACCTGTGATGACTGAGGTCACAGGAGGGGAGGAGTCGTAGTCACATGATCAAGGGCTTCCTGTAGTGCAGGACTGTAGTGCAGTGCTGGTCGTCATGGTGCTGCAGGAGGGTAAGCTTTTGTGTGAGGTCAGGATGGGTTTGTGTGGATGTAGCAGAGCAGTGTGTGTATGAAATGTACAGAGCGGAGCCGTGTGTGTATGAGGTATACGGAGCGGAACCATGTGTGTATGAGGTATACGGAGCGGAGCTGGGTGTGTATGAGGTGTACGGAGCGGAGCCGTGTGTGTGCAAGGTGTATGGAGCGGAGCCGTGTGTGTACGAGGTGTACGGAGCGGAGCTGGGTGTGTATGAGGTATACGGAGTGGAGCCGTGTGTGAGGTGTACGGAGCGGAGCCGGGTGTGTGCAAGGTGTATGGAGCGGAGCCGTGTGTGTATGAGGTGTACGGAGCGGAGCTGGGTGTGTGCAAGCTGTATGGAGTGGAGCAGTGTGTGTATGAGGTGTACGGAGCTGAGCTGGGTGTGTGCAAGGTGTATGGAGCGGAGCCGTGTGTGTACGAGGTGTACAGAGCGGAGCTGGGTGTGTATGAGGTATACGGAGCGGAGCCGTGTGTGAGGTGTACGGAGCGGAGCCGGGTGTGTGCAAGGTGTATGGAGCAGATTCGTGTGTGTATGAGGTGTACGGAGCAGAGCTGGGTGTGTGCAAGGTGTAAGGAGCGGAGCAGTGTGTGTATGAGGTGTACGGAGCTGAGCTGGGTGGGTGCAAGGTGTATGGAGCGGAGCCGTGTGTGTATGAGGTGTACGGAGTGGAGCTGGGTGTGTACAAGGTGTATGGAGCGGTGCCGTGTGTGTACGAGGTGTACGGAGCGGAGCTGGGTGTGTACAAGGTCTACGAATTGGAGCCGTGTGTGCAAGGTTTATGGAGTGGAATCATGTGTGTACGAAGTGTACGGAGCGGAGCCGGGGGTGTACGGAGTGGAGCCACGTGTGTACGGACCGCAGCCGCATGTGTACGAGGCGTACGGAGCAGAGCCACGTGTGTACGAGGTGTACGGAGCAGAGCCGCATGTGCAAGGTGTACGGAGCTCAGCCACGTGTGTAGGAGTAACTATGTGTGGCCATTATACTGTAGGCAATATCATGTGTGGCCATTATACAGTATGGAGCATCATGTGTGGCCATTATACAGTATGGAGCACCATGTGGGGCCATTGAACAGTATGGAGCACTGTGTGGCCATTATACAGTATGGAGCACTGTGTTGCCATTATACAGTATGGAGCATCATGTGTGGCCATTATACAGTATGGAGCACCATGTGGGGCCATTGTACAGTATGGAGCTCTGTGTGGTCATTATACAGTATGGAGCATCATGTGTGGCCATTATACAGTATGGAGCATCATGTGTGGCCATTATACAGTATGGAGCACCATGTGGGGCCATTGTACAGTATAGAGCTCTGTGTGGTCATTATACAGTATGGAGCATCATGTGTGGCCATTATACAGTATGGAGCATCATGTGTGGCCATTATACAGTATGGAGCACCATGTGGGGCCATTGTACAGTATGGAGCACTGTGTTGCCATTATACAGTATGGAGCATCATGTGTGGTCATTATACAGTATGGAGCACCATGTGGGGCCATTGTACAGTATGGAGCTCTGTGTGGTCATTATACAGTATGGAGCATCATGTGTGGCCATTATACAGTATGGAGCATCATGTGTGGCCATTATACAGTATGGAGCACCATGTGGGGCCATTGTACAGTATGGAGCACTGTGCAGTCATTATACAGTATGAAGCATTATGTGTGGCAATTATACAGTATGGAGCATCATGTGGCCATTATACAGTATGGAGCACCATGTGAGGCCATTGTACAGTATGGAGCACTGTGCAGTCATTATACAGTATGGAGCATCATGTGTGGCCATTATACAGTATGGAGCACCATGTGTGGCCATTGTACAGTATGGAGCACTGTGTGGCCATTATACAGTATGGAGAACTGTGTGTGGCCATTATACAGTATGGAGCATCATGTGTGGCCATTATACAGTATGGAGCACTGTGTGGCCATTATACAGTATGGAGCATCATGTGTGGCCATTATACAGTATGGAGCACCATGTGGGGCCATTATACAGTATGGAGCACTATGTGTGGCCATTATACAGTATGGAGCACCATGTGGGGCCATTGTACAGTATGGAGCACCATGTGGGGCCATTGTACAGTATGGAGCACTGTGTGGCCATTGTACAGTATGGAGCATCATGTGTGGCCATTGTACAGTATGGAGCACTGTGTGGCCATTGTACAGTATGGAGCATCATGTGTGGCCATTATACAGTATGGAGCACCATGTGGGGCCATTATACAGTATGGAGCACTATGTGTGGCCATTATACAGTATGGAGCACCATGTGGGGCCATTGTACAGTATGGAGCACCATGTGGGGCCATTGTACAGTATGGAGCACTGTGTGGCCATTGTACAGTATGGAGCATCATGTGTGGCCATTATACAGTATGGAGCACCATGTGGGGCCATTATACAGTATGGAGCACTATGTGTGGCCATTATACAGTATGGAGCATCATGTGTGGCCATTATACAGTATGGAGCATCATGTGTGTCCATATTTTTTGTTTATAATTATTGTTTATGAAACAGTGTGATCAGCAGTGCTAAATGGGTGTGGTTGGGACGTGGATTTGGGTGTGACTAGTTGTGAAATGGGTGTGGTCAGAGGCGTGGCCTAAAATTTGCCACGACCCGCTGCACGCACTGCAACTTTGTCCCTCTTTTCCTTCTTCAAAAGTTGGGAAGTATGGAGTACACATGTCATGTACTCTGCGGGCAGGAGCTTAGAGGTGTGGGACCCATGCACCAATTTATGGGATGCAGATTTCCGGCTGGGTGCGGCCATCCCATAATGATCCCCCATAGCCACAGAGCAAATATTATAGCCATATGCATAGTGGAGCAGAGTCTGGCTAGCTGCAGACATCCCATAATGATCCCACATAGTCACAGAACACATATTATAGCCATACACATACCCAGCCCACGACTAATTCTGTAATGGTGCATGTATTACTAATGCAGATGACGTTTGTGTGTCGCCATTTATAATTCACCTATATATTTTGGTATGGGGGGCCCCATTTGAAAGTTCGCATCGGGGCCCATAACTTTGTAGTTACGCCACTGGAAGGAGTCGTAGCAGTCATCTCCCCTCTCGGTGCCACGCAGACTTACGTATATCCTACGACTATTAGTCCGTCCCTGGATAAGCGCCACTTTTTGTATCCTTTGTAGATTTATCTACATTATGAGAGCATACTTAATTTTTGTAGTTACTTTGAATTGAAACCAATTATTTTGGTTAGTGTGGTCTGAGTGTCATCAGTTTTTATTGTACGTGGGGAAGAAAAAGAGCTTCTCCACCTTCTATATGACAGTCCGTGAAAATCAGAATGCACTCTGTCATCGTGGCGCAGTCTGATGTCATCGTGGCGCAGTCTGATGTCATCGGGGCACAGTTTGATATAATCGGGTCTCTGTCTGTTTTTATTTGTTTTTCTTTCATTTTAGATTTGCATTACAAATTTTGATCCAATCTTGGATCAAATCGGACAAGTCTCTATGATTTAACCCTTGTACGTGTAATTTGAATGTGAATGAGGCCTAAGGCTACGTTCACATTTGCGTTGCGTCGGGCGCAGCCGCGGCGACGCATGCATCATGCGCCCCTATATTTAACATGGGGGGCGCATGGACATGCGTTGTGTTGCGTTTTGTGACCCATGCGTTTTTTGGGCGCAAGCGTCAGGGCGCAGAGGACGCAGCATGTTGCATCTTTTTTGCCCTATAAAAATGAACGCATGCGTCACAAAACGCTGCGTTTTGCTGTGTTTTGCATGCGGTTTTGCGTGCGTTGTGCGTTGCGTCGCCGACGCAGCACACAACAACGCAAATATGAACGTAGCCTAAGACAGAGGAAATCGCTAATGAGTTGGAGGAGATACAGGTGGCGTGAAATGATCATAGGGTGTCGGTGCTGTCGTCCCACCACAGTGTTTGCACTAAATAAAGAGAACTTTTATGGATGGTAAGCAGATGGATGATTGCTGTGAATTATTTTATATTGCTGGAATGGATTTCAAAATAGGGTCTACCATAATGTAAGGATTGCCCCTGTTACAGAACCCCCCAGCACCCAGAATATGTTATGCAGTTATATGTATGTATAATAGGTTCCATGTGAAATGCATCAGTCCACAGGCTGCGCCCCTGGGCAGAGGGGACAAGATATTCTCCTTCTGACCTCCCCCACCTTTGTAATTCCCACAGTAAATATCAGCAGGCTCCGGCCACCTGCGGCTATTGTAATGTATGTCTGGCCTGCCGCTTTTGAATTGGCCTGCCCTCTGTATCTGTTGTGATATATATTCTGTGTCCTGTGAGTAAAGGCCCCGTCTCACATAGCGAGATCGCTAGAGAGATCGCTGCTGAGTCACAAGTTTTGTGACGCAACAGCGACCTCCATAGCGATCTCGCTATGTGTGACACGTACCAGCGATCAGGCCCCTGCTGCGAGATCGCTGGTCGTGTCGGAATGGCCTGGACCTTTTTTTGGTCGTTGAGGCCCCGCTGACATCGCTGAATCGGTGTGTGTGACACCGATCCAGCGATGTCTTCACTGGTAACCAGGGTAAACATCGGGTTACTAAGCGCAGGGCCGCGCTTAGTAACCCGATGTTTACCCTGGTTACCAGCGTAAATGTAAAAAAAAACAAACAGTACATACTCGCCTTTCGGTGTCCAGGTCCCTTGCCGTCTGCTTCCTGCTCTCACTGACTGCCGGCCGTACAGTGAGAAGTGAGAGCACAGCGGTGACGTCACCGCTGCGCTCTGCTCTCACTGTACGGCCGGATCTCAGTCAGAGCAGGAAGCAGACGGCAAGGGACCTGGACACCGAAAGGCGAGTATGTACTGTTTGTTTTTTTTTACATTTACGCTGGTAACCAGGGTAAACATCGGGTTACTATGCGCGGCCCTGCGCTTAGTAACCCGATGTTTACCCTGGTTACCCGGGTGCTGCAGGTGGACTTCGGCATCGTTGAAGACAGTTTCAACGATGCCGAAGTCGTTCCCCTGATCGTTGGTCGCTGGAGAGAGCGGTCTGTGTGACAGCTCCCCAGCGACCACACAGCGACTTACCAACGATCACGGCCAGGTCGTATCGCTGGTCGTGATCGTTGGTAAATCGCTTAGTGAGACGGGGCCTTAAAGAGTTGTCACACTGGAAATACGTGGAGAAGCAGTGATATTTTATATGCGCCCATGTAATGAAGCCATTCCAGTCAGCGTCCTTCATTCAGAATCCAACCAAAGCAGAGTGGACCTCCTGAACCACGGGGTGGTACTGAAAGAGGTACTCCAGCACAGCAGACCCCGTTACAGCCCCCATCCTGAAAATGGTTTGCATGCATGAGAAGATACAGACTGGACAAAGTTGCAACCTTTCAGAGGAGGAAAACAAACTCTAAGACAAGATGAGAACTTTCTACGCTCATGGTAATGGACTAGCTGACTGTAAGAATTCTTCCAGTAACTACAGTGTTTCCACAGGCCACAAGTATATGTTAGTCATTGTAGACCTCTGAACCAAATTTGCATCCAGGACCAGACCAGAGTCAGCAGCACAGGCCCCATGGAGTTTAATCTGGCCTTATGGTTGCCCTATTACAGTCAGACCAGTGGATTAGAGTTGTGCTGAGTGTCCCACATAAGGAAAATGCACAATACACCTCCCGAGAAATGGCACTTAAAAGTGCCTTAATCTGACCCTATTTGACAACTTTGGAAGATGCGGACAGGTGTCCAGACTACGTCGGTTGGTATGTTTGTCTGACAACATACTTTAGTGCATTCTTCCACAGGTTATGTCCTGCTGATGTTTGCATGTGATGATGGCAGTATACAGTATAAAATGGAGGGGCATCAAAGGGAAGCACCGGAAATGTACAACTTGGCTCACCCGGCCATGGTACAGCAAACTCCTTAATTGATCTTTTTGTGATATTTCCATAGATATCTACAAGGAGATACCTTACCCTGAAGCCTCAGCAGCCAAGAGTCCTCTTGTAGAGACAAAATTGAAATCTTACAATGTTTTCGCAGTACATCTGTTATTTATTTTACCAATTTTATTTTAAACCTCTCAAACGTAGAATGATTTCGCCTTGCAGACAAGGAAGTGTGATACCACCATCTACCACTAAGCGTCACTCCGATGACAGTGAATTTGTGAATTCCTTGCCCTTATGGTCGCCGTGATCCAATATATTATGTGAATTTATAAGTGCATGAGTTTGGCATGATGAAGATGGGCATTTCCACAAGGAAAAACAATAACTCCGTAGCTCTCCACCAAAGGGAACACACTGATACCCTGCTCTGCACAAAGGCTGCCTATGAGCCCCAAAAGAGCCGTAAGCAGACAAGTTGTCTTTTCTTTTGGAGTTGGTTTGGGTAAATATCCTTACGGCCCCCATACACATTAGATAACCTTGTCTGAACCTGCTGCTATGGGGTGTATAATGGCCCCCAGCAGATGATGTCCAGGTAGAGAAGGATCTGGCATGTACAATTTCAGACTCTTTTGCTCTCCTAGAGATAAGCCGCCACCTGGAAAATCTCTGATATGGGGAGTTAGGAGATATAGCTGTCAGTCAGATAACTGATTTATTGTGTTTTGGGGACTTTAGTCACTTTCAAGGGTTCGTTAAAGAGTCAGACTTGTAGTCGCTCCTATAGGTGACAAAACAGACCTTGCTAATTTGGATTCCCTTTCCCCAAGGAGCATTGCTTGGCCTATAAGTCTCCTTACTCCAGATGTAGTCTCCATAATAAGATATAACCACCACCTCCCAAAATTGATTTATAACATATATAGGAATGTCTCCTAATATAAATTTCCCTGATATAATGTCCTTCCGTAAGGCCGCGATTCATCAAGACCAGCATTGTTCACAACAGTCTTGATGAAGGGTTAGGGTGGCGTTAGAGTCGTCTGCTTCATTAGCAGACTGAAGTAACTGGAGTAAGAATCATAGAATTGATAGTTGGAAGGGACCTCCTGGGTCATCTGGTCCAACCCCCTGCTCAAAGCAGGATTTACTAAATCACCCCAGACAGATGTCTGTCCAGCCTCTGTTTGAAAACTACCTTGGAAGGAGTACTCACCACCTGTTCCACTCATTGATCACCCTGTCAAAAAGTTTTTTCTAATATCTAATCTGTGTCTCCTCCCATTCAGTTTCATGCCATTACTTCTAGTCTTTCCTTGTGCAAATGAGAATAAAGATGATCCTTCTACAATGTGACAGCCCTTGAGATAATTGTAGACAACTATTAAGTCTCCTCTCAGTCTTCTTTTCTGCAAGCTAAACATTCCCAAATCCCACAACCGTTCCTCATAGGACATGGTTTGCAGACCGGTCACCATTCTGGTAGCTCTTATCTGAACTTGCTCCAGTTTGTTGATGTCTTTTTTAAAATGTGGTGCCCAAAACTGGACACAGTATTCCAAATTAGGTCTGACCAAAGAGTACTAAAGGGCAATAACGACTTTGTGTGATTTAGACTGTATGCTTCTGTTAATACATCCCAGAATTGCATTTGCCTTTTTGCTGCTGCATCACACTGTTGACTCATGTTCAGTCTGTGATCTATTAGTATACCCAATTCTTTTTCACACGTGCTGTTGCTTAGGCCTATTACTCCCATTCTGTAAATGCTTTTTTCATTTGTATTGCCCAAATGTAGTACTTTGCATTTTTCCTTGTTAAAAATCATTGTTAGTTGCTGCCCACTGGTCCAGTTTATTTATATCTTTTTGAATCCTCTCTCTTCTCTAGTATTAGCTAGCCCTCCTAGCTTTGTCATCAGCAAATTTAATTAGTGTACCCTCAATTTCTTCATCTAAATCATTGATAAAGATGTTGAACAATACAGAGCCCAGGACAGAATCCTGTGGTACCCCACTTGAGACATTCTTCCAACTGGATGTGCAGCCATTTATGACCACTCTTTGGGTCCGATCATTAAGCCAGTTATGAATCCATCTAACACTTGCCTTGTCCATTCCATACTTAGTCATTTTTTCAATAAGGGTGGAGTGAGATACTTTGTCAAATGCTTTGCTGAAGTCAATATATACTATAGCTACATCATTTCCCTGATCCACCCAGTCAGTGATTCTGTCATGGAAGGAAATTAAGTTAGTTTGACATGACTTATTAGTTACAAAGCCATGCTGACTCTGGTTAATCACTTCATTCTTATCCAGGTACTTACATACATGTTGTTTAATAATTTGTTCAAAGATCTTTCCTGGTATGGAAGTCAGACTCACCGGCCTATAGTTCCCTGGGTCCACGTTCTTCCCCTTCTTGAAGATAGGAACGACATTTGCTTTTCTCCAGTCTTCTGGGACTTCTCCTGTTATCCAAGAATTTTCAAAGATTATGGAGAGTGTTGTGTATCCGCTTTTTGGGCTCCCCTGGTGGTTGCTGGTGGTACTGGTGACTTGTTTGCACTTTGCTGCTTCTGTTCACCTGCTTCCATCAGTGTTTGGGAGTTTCCTATTTAGCCTTGCTCTCCAGTCATTTCCTTGCCGGTTCATTGTAACCAGAGTCTTCGGTTGCATGTTCCTGCTACTAGTCTGCTGATCAGCTAAGTGGACTTTGTCCTTTTGTTTTGTACCTTTTGTCCAGTTTGCAGTTTTTGTAATTTCTGTAGCTGGAAGCTCTTGCGGGCTGAAATTGCCACTCCTGTGTCATGAGTTGACACAGGAGTCTTAAAGTAATTTCAGGATGGTTTTTGAAAGGGTTTTCAGTTGACCGTGAAGTCCTCTTTTGTATCCTTCTGTTATCTAGTAAGTGGACCTCTCTTTGCTAAATCTACTTTCATACTGTGTATGTCTTTTCCTCTTAATTCACCGTTATTACATGTGGGGGGCTGCTATCATCTTTTGGGGTATTTCCCTAGAGGTAAGCCAGGTCTATTTTTTTTTTTTTTTGTTTCCCCTATGCTTGCTCCATAGTTGGATCAGTTGTATTTCAGCTCTAATTACTGCCTTTGCCTTTCTCTCCTTATAATCCTTGAATGGCTCTGAGCTCACCTGTTTAAAGATGGATCCTCAGAGTTTGGCTGCAGGTTTAAATAATCTTGCTACGAAGGTTCAAAATTTACAAGATTTTGTTATGCATACTCCTATTTCTGAACCTAAAATCCCTACACCAGAGGTGTTTTCCGGAGATAGATCTCGGTTTCTGAATTTCAAATATAATTGTAAATTATTCCTTTCTCTCAGACCTCACTCCTCAGGAGATCCTGTCCAGCAGGTTAAGATTGTAATTTCTTTGCTGCGAGGTGACCCTCAAAATTGGGCATTTTCATTGGCACCAGGGGATCCTGCGTTGCTCAATGTGGATGCGTTTTTCCTGGCTTTAGGGTTGCTTTATGAGGAACCTAATTTGGAGATTCAAGCTGAAAAAGCTTTGATAGCCCTATCTCAAGGGCAAGATGAAGCGGAGATATACTGCCAAAAATTTCGTAAATGGTCTGTGCTTACTCAGTGGAATGAGTGCGCCTTAGCGGCAAATTTCAGAGAGGGCCTTTCTGATGCCGTTAAAGATGTTATGGTCGGGTTCCCTGCGCCTACAGGTCTGAATGAGTCCATGATAATGGCAATTCAGATTGATCGGTGTTTGCGGGAGCGCAAACCCGTGCACCATTTGGCGGTATCTTCTGAAGAGACGCCAGAGAAAATGCAATGTGACAGAATTATGTCCAGAAGCGAGCGGCAGAATTATAGGCGTAAAAATGGGTTATGCTTCTATTGTGGTGATTCTGCTCATGTTATATCGGCATGCTCTAAACGTACTAGGAAGGTTGACAAGTCTATTTCAATTGGCACTTTACAGTCCAAATTTATTTTGTCTGTAACCTTGATTTGTTCATTATCAGTTATTACCGTGGATGCCTATGTGGACTCTGGCGCCGCTCTGAGTCTTATGGACTGGTCCTTTGCCAGGTGCTGTGGGTTTGATTTAGAGCCTCTGGAAGTCCCTATACCTCTGAAGGGTATTGATTCTACACCTTTGGCTTGTAATAAACCACAGTTCTGGACGCAAGTGACTATGCGTATGACTCCAGACCATCAGGAGGTGATTCGCTTCCTTGTGTTGTACAATTTACATGATGTTTTGGTGCTTGGATTGCCATGGTTGCAGTCTCATAACCCAGTCCTTGACTGGAAAGCTATGTCTGTGGTAAGCTGGGGATGTCGGGGGGCTCATGGGGACACTCCTTTGGTGTCCATTTCGTCATCTATTCCATCTGAGATTCCGGCATTTTTGTCTGATTATCGTGATATTTTTGAAGAGCCTAAAATTGGTTCACTCCCTCCTCACAGGGATTGTGATTGCGCCATAGATCTGATTCCTGGCAGTAAATTTCCAAAGGGTCGTTTGTTTAACCTATCTGTACCTGAACATGCTGCTATGCGCGAGTATATTAAGGAGTCCCTGGAAAAGGGACATATTCGTCCCTCTTCATCACCTTTAGGAGCCGGTTTTTTCTTTGTCTCTAAAAAGGATGGCTCTCTGAGGCCTTGTATTGATTATCGACTCCTGAATAAAATTACAGTCAAATATCAGTATCCGTTGCCTTTGCTGACTGATTTGTTTGCTCGCATAAGGGGGGCTAAGTGGTTCTCTAAGATTGATCTTCGTGGGGCGTATAATTTGGTGCGAATTAAGCAGGGGGATGAGTGGAAAACCGCATTTAATACGCCTGAGGGCCATTTTGAGTATTTGGTAATGCCTTTCGGCCTTTCTAATGCACCTTCTGTCTTTCAGTCCTTAATGCATGATATTTTCCGTGAATATTTGGATAAATTTATGATTGTGTACTTGGATGATATTTTGATTTTTTCTGATGACTGGGAGTCTCATGTTCAGCAGGTCAGGAGGGTTTTTCAGGTTTTGCGGGAGAATTCTTTGTGTGTAAAGGGTTCAAAGTGTGTTTTTGGGGTTCAAAAAATTTCCTTTTTGGGGTACATTTTTTCCCCTTCTTCTATTGAGATGGACCCTGTCAAGGTTCGGGCTATTTACGACTGGACGCAGCCTACTTCTCTGAAGAGTCTTCAGAAATTCTTGGGCTTTGCTAATTTTTATCGTCGATTTATAGCTGGTTTTTCTGGCGTTGCTAAACCTCTGACGGATTTGACTAAAAAGGGTGCTGATGTTGCCAATTGGTCCCCTGCTGCTGTGGAGACCTTTCGGGAGCTTAAGCGCCGCTTTTTGTCTGCCCCTGTGTTGCGTCAGCCTGATGTTTCTCTTCCCTTTCAGGTTGAGGTCGATGCTTCCGAGATCGGAGCGGGGGCGGTTTTGTCGCAGAGAAGTTCCGACTGCTCAGTGATGAGACCTTGTGCGTTCATTTCGCGAAAATTTTCGGCCGCCGAGCGAAACTATGATGTTGGTAATCGGGAGCTTTTGGCCATGAAGTGGGCATTTGAGGAGTGGCGTCATTGGCTTGAGGGTGCCAGACATCAGGTGGTGGTTTTGACTGATCACAAGAATTTAATTTATTTGGAGTCTGCCAGGCGCCTGAATCCTAGACAGGCACGTTGGTCGTTGTTCTTTTCCCGGTTTAATTTTGTGGTCTCGTACTTACCGGGTTCTAGGAATGTGAAGGCAGATGCTCTTTCTAGGAGTTTTGAGCCTGACTCTCCTGGGAATTCTGAACCTGCTGGTGTCCTTAAGGATGGGGTGGTTTTGTCTGCTGTCTCTCCAGATCTGCGACGTGCTTTGCAAGAATTTCAGGCGGATAGACCTGATCGTTGTCCGTCTGGTAGACTGTTTGTTCCTGACGATTGGACCACTAGAGTCATCTCGGAAGTTCATTCTTCTACTCTGGCAGGTCATCCGGGAATTTTTGGCACCAGAGATTTGGTGGCTAGATCCTTCTGGTGGCCTTCCCTGTCTCGAGATGTGCGTGTTTTTGTGCAGTCTTGCGATGTGTGTGCTCGGGCCAAGCCTTGTTGTTCTAGGGCTAGTGGGTTGTTGTTGCCCTTGCCTATTCCTAAGAGGCCTTGGACGCACATCTCTATGGACTTTATCTCGGATCTCCCTGTTTCTCAGAAGATGTCTGTCATCTGGGTGGTGTGTGACCGTTTTTCTAAAATGGTTCATTTGGTGCCATTGCCTAAGTTGCCTTCCTCATCTGAGTTGGTCCCTCTGTTTTTTCAAAATGTGGTTCGCTTGCATGGTATTCCGGAAAACATCGTTTCTGACAGGGGTACCCAGTTCGTGTCTAGATTTTGGCGGGCAGTCTGTGCCAGGTTGGGCATTGATTTGTCCTTTTCGTCTGCATTCCATCCTCAGACCAATGGCCAGACGGAGCGAACTAATCAAACTTTGGAGACTTATTTGAGGTGTTTTGTGTCTGCGGATCAGGATGATTGGGTTGCCTTTCTGCCGTTGGCGGAGTTTGCTCTTAATAATCGGGCTAGTTCTGCCACTTTGGTTTCTCCTTTCTTTTGCAATTCAGGGTTTCATCCGCGTTTTTAATCTGGTCAGGTTGAATCTTCGGATTGTCCTGGAGTGGATGCGGTGGTGGATCGGTTGCATCGGATTTGGGGACAAGTGGTGGATAATTTGGAATTGTCCCAGGAGAGGACTCAGCAGTTTGCTAACCGTCGTCGTCGTGTTGGTCCCCACCTTCGCGTTGGGGACTTGGTGTGGTTGTCTTCCCGTTTTGTCCCTATGAGGGTTTCTTCTCCCAAATTTAAGCCTCGGTTCATCGGTCCTTATAGGATTTTGGAGATTCTTAACCCTGTTTCCTTTCGTTTGGACCTCCCGGCATCTTTCGCTATCCATAATGTGTTCCATCGGTCGTTGTTGCGGAGATATGAGGTACCGGTGGTTCCTTCTGCTGAACCTCCTGCTCCTGTGCTGGTGGAGGGTGAATTGGAGTACGTCGTAGAGAAGATCTTGGACTCCCGTATTTCCAGACGGAGACTTCAATATCTGGTTAAATGGAAAGGCTATGGTCAGGAAGATAATTCTTGGGTAACTGCCTCTGATGTTCATGCCTCGGATTTGGTTCGTGCCTTTCATAGGGCTCATCCAGATCGCCCTGGCGGTTCTTGTGAGGGTTCGGTGCCCCCTCCTTAAGGGGAGGGTACTGTTGTGTATCAGCTTTTTGGGCTCCCCTGGTGGTTGCTGGTGGTACTGGTGACTTGTTTGCACTTTGCTGCTTCTGTTCACCTGCTTCCATCAGTGTTTGGGAGTTTCCTATTTAGCCTTGCTCTCCAGTCATTTCCTTGCCGGTTCATTGTAACCAGAGTCTTCGGTTGCATGTTCCTGCTACTAGTCTGCTGATCAGCTAAGTGGACTTTGTCCTTTTGTTTTGTACCTTTTGTCCAGTTTGCAGTTTTTGTAATTTCTGTAGCTGGAAGCTCTTGCGGGCTGAAATTGCCACTCCTGTGTCATGAGTTGACACAGGAGTCTTAAAGTAATTTCGGGATGGTTTTTGAAAGGGTTTTCAGTTGACCGTGAAGTCCTCTTTTGTATCCTTCTGTTATCTAGTAAGTGGACCTCTCTTTGCTAAATCTACTTTCATACTGTGTATGTCTTTTCCTCTTAATTCACCGTTATTACATGTGGGGGGCTGCTATCATCTTTTGGGGTATTTCCCTAGAGGTAAGCCAGGTCTGTTTCTTCCTCTACCAGGCGTAGTTAGTCCTCCGGCTGGCGCGTGGCATATAGGAAGCCGTAGGTATGCTCCCTGGCTACTGTTAGTTGTGTGGTAGATTTAGCTCACGGTCAACTCGAGTTTCCATCACCCGAGAGCTCGTTCGTTACTTATATGTTTCTTACGTTCCCTTGCCATTGGGAACCATGACAGGAGAGTGGCTCAAAAATTTATTCTGCTATCTCCTTCAGTACTCTGGGGTGTAATTCATCTGGACCTGGAAACTTAAATTCATTTATGTTAGCTAAGTGTTTCCTCACTATCTTTCTGTTTATAGATATCCTGGATTCTTATATTCCTTTAATAGAACAGTGAAGATCAGTTGATGTTACATTTCCTTTCTGAGAGAAAACAGATGCAAAATAGCAATTTAAAAGTTCGGTCTTCTCACCATCCTTTCTTATCATTTCATCATTTTCATCCTGTAACAATCCTATAGCATCTTTGACTTTTCTTTTACTTTTAGACATATCCCCAAAATCCTTTTTTACTGCTTTTGACATCTCTTGCAAGCCTTAATTCATTGTCAGCTTTAGATAATCCGACTCGTGCCCTGCAGGTTCTGCAGACAGCATTATATTCTTCTTTAGATATGCCTCCCTCTTTCCATTTGATAAACATTTCTTTCTTCCTTTTTAGCATGTGTTTAAGTTGTGTGTTCATCCATCCTGGTTTCCTTAAATTCTTCGTATTCTTCCCTCTTTTTGGAACTGTTAATGATTGTGCTTTGACAATCTAATTTTTCAACATTTCCCAACCTTCCTGGACATTTTTGTCCTTAGGGATATCCAACCATTGGATCCCTCCGATTCTCTTTGAGTCCCTTAAAATCTGCCTTTCTGAAATCTAACGTTGAAGTCTGAGTCTTCACAGGTCTTCTTCCTCTAGTTATCCAAAATTCTAAAATAGCATGGTTGCTACCTCCTAGGGTCCCAGCCATTCTTACCTCCTCAACCATTTCCTCCCTGTTTATAACGATTAGATCCAAGGTAGCATATCTCCTTGTTTTCTCTCCTACCTTTTGGAATATAAAGTTGTCAGTTAGAGAAGATAAGAATTTGCTTGACCTGTTAGTTTTGCCTGAGAGATTCCCAACAAATGTCTAGATAGTTGAAATCTCCCTTGACCACTAGGTCATGTTTTTTGGAGAACTTGGCCATTTGATGCACAAAGCATTCATCCATATCTTCAGCTTGCACAGGCGGTCTGTAGTAAATGCCTACAATAGTGTCATTTCCGTTGTTCTCGCCTTGTATTCTTAAGACTTGTAGCATAAGGTGCGGCACAGCTAGTCATGAATTAGTCGAGTATTCGTCACCAGGCCCCTTTTCCTGCATCGGCTCCGTCCATTATGGCGACGCCAGCCAAAGTTGTCTTAAAAGTACCAAGCGTCACAAAATGTTTTGTACGACCTCATGTGCAAAAATTTGGTGAAAATTCAAAACATAACACTTTGATGAATTAGGGCCCAAATGTCTGTGTCATACCTTAAGTACCAGTGCCATCATGTACACAAGTGTCACTTTGTCATTAGACTGTACCCTAAGATTTGGGTGTTATTTTCCTATACCCCAAACATCAGTTTTCCATTGTCCAGTACCCTTTCTCAACGTATCATTGTCATGTACCCCAAATGTCCGTGTCATATACCCCAATCTCATTGTGCTAATTTCTTACTGCAAAAAATATTTTTCCATTTATCAGCAATAGGAGATCTTGAATATAGTGGAAAATAAAACAAAAGTATTTGAAACTTGCAGAACTTTTCATTTTTGGAGGCCACGCTTTATTTTCACAGGGCAGTATTCCGGTTCCTTGCATTTTGTTATTGTTTCTGAAACCCCTTTTTTTTTTTTGCTTTTTTCACTTTAAACAAACCATTTTTGCAAATGTGGCTTTGATCTCTTGGTTTCGCAATGTGTATATTAAAGGGTTGAGAAAAGGAGTGACAACTGTGTACATTAAGGAGAGAATCTTTAAGGCAATCATTGAGCGTCCAGAGGTCGGCACCATATATATAGCAATAAGCGATAAGTAATATATAGAGACGACGGTGAGATGAGAGCTGCAAGTAGAGAACGCCTTCTGACGTCCCGTCACTGTCGGGATCTTCATGATGACCACCGCTATACAGACATAGCTGACAATGATGGTCATAAAGGGTAACAGGGTCACCGGAGCCGTCAGGATGAGATCAATGCTTTGTAACAATCGAGTATCAGAACAGGAAAGCTGAAGGATGGGAACAAAGTCACAGAAGAAATGGTCAATGACGTTCTCACCACAAAAGCTCAGTCTAGACATCAAAACTGCAATGATTAATGTGATACCAAAACTCAGACCCCAAGAAGCCGCCACAAGGAAGTGCCTCCGCCTGGTGTCCATAACTGGTATATAAGACAGGGGCTGACAGATCGCCAAGTATCGATCATAAGACATGACTGTCAGAAGGAGACATTCAGCTCCAGTAGTTGCCCCAAAGAACTGAAACTGGGTGATGCATTCAGGGAATGATATGGCTCTTCCATTTCTCAAGATGATGTGCAGAAGACTGGGCACGATGTCCGTGGTGAGGAGCATGTCACACATAGACAGGTGGCAGAGGAAGAAGTACATGGGGGAGTCTAGAAGGTGACTGGAGGAGACCAGAGCTAAAATAATGAGGTTCCCAATCAAGCACAGAGCGTAAATCAGCAAACACAGCAAAAACAGAGGGATCTGAAGACCATGGAGACCCCCGAAGCCAAGGAGGAAGAATTCAATGACTATTGTATGGTTCTTCTTCATTCTGTGGTAATCAGACTGGATATGTCATAGCCTTAATGAATACAGTAAATTCTGGCGCTAAAGTCTGTGTCTATGTGATTGAGGCCAATGCAGTCGCACAACGCACATGGATGTAACCGGCTGCTGTGGAGTAAATCTCAAGGGGATCGCGTCCTGGTGTCCATCTGTAAAAAGTAAAAGATCAGAATAATGACACGATCCCTGCTTACATCATAGCACTACATCTTCTGGTTTATAGTTACAGCCTACAGGAATTGTGCATCAATATTCCTAAATTAAGGTGGCGAGAATCCCAACCTCCTCACACTTTGCAGGAAAAGTGATTAGGTTCCTCTCTTGGTTTTCACATACATTTGGCGACAACAGTTACGAGACATTTTTATGAACATCAGCACCGCGCGTCTGGGTGACACCGATTTATTATTATAAGAAGCCAATCAATTCAAGATGATGTTATTAGTGGAGAGGAACCACCACAATGTCAGATGTTTGGGATTGTAAATTGGATACTTTACATCCTAATGGATGGAATGAAAGCTGCCTTATTAATGTGTTCTTATGATCGCTATTAGCAGACTTATTTATGAATTTAATAGTTTGGGAACGTTTATATTGTTATATATGTAGCAGCTTGGTGTAATAAAATTAGCTTACACTTATCTGTGGCTGCCAGAGCGACTAATGGACTTAAAAGGTCTCCGCTCACTTACATGAACTCGCATGAGGAAAGGGACATGTCCCCTTGAATCGTCGCATCACATGAGGCCGGAGTTTGTCGATGATGTGAAGATTTGATAAGCCTTGTTTAAACAAGATGTTAAAGAAAAATAAATATAATAACGGACGGTCTCCACAAATGACTACGGAATCATGACTAGTTTACTTTGCTCTGTACTGCCTGCTCGTTGTGGACTATTGAGCTTCTACTTCGTTCGCCACCTCCACAATTTCTGAGCAGTTACATCATCCATGAAGAAGTGGCCCCTCAGGAATGCCTTCCAACTATGGTTCCCAAATACCCTGCCTCTTTGGAACGGCCATCATCAACATGACGGGATCCATGGATTCGGGATACTGTGGCTGATTTCTCTGCTCATGGATGGTTGTTTATCCAACTCTTGAAAGAGATTTCATGGTTTGTAGACCATTATGTCCTAATCTTAATGGATGACTCTTACATTACTGTCTAATGGGCTGTAGCTGCAGACAGAATCGTCTGAAAGAAGCAAATACTAGTACATGAGATACTGACGTCAGGAATGTCTGCCTCGTAGATTCCTAATAATGGCTTATCAGTGGTGTAAATGGCTGAATTCAAGGAAAAGCTTTTACCCAAACACACAGGTACCATATGGGGAGCCCCTGCTAGGTGTGAGGAGAGGGGGTCCTGCCTGTATTATCGCCATTTCTCTACCATGAAAGATGTCAATCAGTACATAACTCCCCCTTACTAACTGAGGAAATTGCTGGTGCCTGTGGTCGTCTGTATACGTAATACGGCTCAGTCGTCTATATAGGTTATATGGCTCAGTCTTCTGTATGGGTTATATGGCTCGGTCGTCTGTATGGGTTATACGGCTTGGCCATCTGTATGGGTTGTACAGCTTGGCTGTCTATAGGTTATGTGGCTCAGTCGTCTGTATGGGTTATACGGCTCGGCCATCTGTATGGGTTATAAGGCTCGGCCGTCTGTATAGGTAATACGGCTCAGTCGTCTATATAGCTTATATGGCTCGGTCTTCTGCATGGGTTATAAGGCTCGGCCGTCTGTATGGGTTATATGGCTCGGCCGTCTGTATAGGTTATATGGCTCGGCCGTCTGTATGGGTTATATGGCTTGGCCATCTGTGTGGGTTATATGGCTCAGCCGTCTGTATAGGTTTTACGGCTCAACCGCCTCTATGGGTTATAAGGCTCGGCCGTCTGTATAGGTTATATGGCTCCGTCGTGTGTATGGGTTATACGGCTTGGCCATCTGTATGGGTTGTACAGCTCGGCTGTCTATAGGTTATGTGGCTCAGTCGTCTGTATGGGTTATACGGCTCGGCCATCTGTATGGGTTATAAGGCTCGGCCGTCTGTATTGGTAATACGGCTCAGTCGTCTATATAGCTTATATGGCTCGGTCTTCTGCATGGGTTATAAGGCTCAGACGTCTGTATGGGTTATATGGCTCGGCCGTCTGTATAGGTTATATGGCTCGGCCGTCTGTATGGGTTATATGGCTCGGCCATCTGTGTGGGTTATACGGCTCAGCCGTCTGTATAGGTTTTACGTCTCAGCTGTCTCTATGGGTTATAAGGCTCGGCCGTCTGTATGGGTTATATGGCTCGGTCTTCTGCATGGGTTGTAAGGCTCGGCCGTCTGTATGGGTTATATGGCTCGGCCGTCTGTATAGGTTTTACGGCTCGGCCGTCTGTATGGGTTATATGGCTTCCGTCAGATCACAGCAGGAAATTCACACATAAGCTACAAATCCAATTCATCAATTCATTCATTGACAGTTTCCATTCGTCTTTAATCACCTTAACATCCATCGCTGGCTCCCAGTAAACTCTTGACTTAGCAAGAGCCTGACATAATTACATCAAGTTCAACTGTTTCCAACCAGTTATACATTATCAATAGCTTATTTAAAACCCAGATTATCCTTCGTAAGGTCCTAGGAATAAATAAATCCGGCACCAGTCCTTTGTATTGACCACACGAGGAGTCCCTTTTTCCAGCAGTAGACAGATGGTGAAGATGGAAGGAAACCTTCCATGAAACCACCCAGCCTGGACGTACCGCACCAAACGTACCAATGTTTAGTCCTTGCCCAATCACTGATCAGACTCTTATGAAGGGAAACAAAGTATCTTCCCCGGCCTTCACATGGCGCTGAGATTCCGAATAAAGGGTTTACCTGTGGCAGGAAGAATCTGATAGACTTGTAAGATCTCCTCAAGGAACGTCACACGGGGGTCAAACATGTAGCACAATTATAGTGCTAACTGATCACCATTCAACAATAAGAACATATGACCGGAACAAGAAAGAACAGACATAAGGTTAAGAAGTTAAAAAAAGACAAGAAATAAGGAGAAGGAAAAAAATTTGGTGGAAAATTCCGGTGCACTTTTTGGAACTGAAACCTAGTTTGTGATTTACGATGGATGGCGTTAGAAGGGAAAGACTAAGCTTGATGTGAATGTGCAGCATAATATCCAAAGAGTCTGGAGAAAGAATAAGGCCACGTTCACATGGTCAGTATTCGGTCAGTATTTTACATCAGTATCTGTAACCAGCAGTGGGTCATTAATACAGAAGTGGTGATTAGTTTCTATTAGATGTCTCCTCTGATTGTTCCACTCCTGATTTTGGCTACAAATACTCCTACCACCAATACTGATATCTTTACATATGGCTAAGAGGCCTTCATGCCCTCCCATGCACCAGGGCCCGGGTGCGGCCATTACCTCTAGATCCCCTATAGTAGCCCACCGGTCTGGGACACCACAGACGGCACAGTGGATCAGACTGATTTTAATAGTTTTACATAAACCTATAATTCCTCCATATTCAGACAGACTCGTCTTTATTAATAGTCTGAGAATTTGCAGCCATTTTCCTGTACACACCTCATATAGTCTCCTTACCTTCAGTGAGAGATTATTTTGTGTGATCAGTGATATGTTAGTGGACCAGAACCTTCACGCTGGGGTAACACCAGTATACGGCTGTCATGCTCCCATCACACGCTGGTTACACTTCCATACTTGTCTATATAATACTCCCATCATCCCCAGTGACTCCAGGAATCATTAGATCGGGTCCCTCTTGTCTAATTATTTATATGTTCTGTTTCTTTTTTAGAATAATGTTTTGAGCTGGGAAATCATCAGCCCCCTTGGACAGACCTCATTACCTGATGTTTACACCACGATACAATGTATCGACAAGTACAGCCTTTACCTAGATTTTTATAATCGGGGTCCTGACTGTTTACCAGTCACCCCAATGTGACTAAAGTCATAGCTATATAATGAGACTTGGCACTAGCACCTCTCGGATCTCTTCATCATGTCCCTCTACATAACGCTATTGTCTTTGTAGTGTCATTTGTTTGTTTATAACATACCTGTAATTTCAGGTAACTGTCCAGAATAATCTGCCGGGCATGTACACGAGGAACTACACTTTCTGGCCATTAGAAGATTGCCTAATTATCTGTAACGTTCCTTTCTCTCTGAGCTTGAGATCTCTCTGCTTTCCTGTCTCTATGTAGCATATTATTATTATACATTTTTATAACGCCATTTATTCCATGGCGCTTTACATGTGAAAAGGGGGCAAATATAGACAAATACAATTAAACATAAGCATATGCTTAGAAGGAGCTGCAGCACAGAGGACATTGCGAAGCAGCACTGAGCAGTGTAGCTGTGAATCCAGTACTAGAGTTATCTAAAACACTAGAAAGCATCTGCGACATGGAGGACATTATACAGCAGTACTGAGCAGTGTAGCATTGACTACAGCTCTGCAGTGAGATAAAATATGTACTAAGAAGCAGCAGTATAGAGGACAGTATGCAGCAGTAATGCATATTGTGAGTGTAATTCCATTTCTGGGGTGAGACAAAACAGCAAAAATCAGCAGCATAGAGGGCATTATACAGCAATACTAAGTAGTATAGCTGTGATTCCAGCACTGAAGGAACATAAAACACCATAAAGCAGTAGAATGGAGGACATTATGCGTTAGTACTGAGCAGTTGTGCCATGAATACAGCAGAATCTGCAGTTACATAAAATATGTACTAGACAACGGCAGTACAGATGACAATGTTCAGCAGTAATGTATAATGTGAGTGTAATTCCATTTCTGGGGTGAGATAAAACAGAAATAAAATCTGCAGCATGGATGGTATTATACAGCAGTTCTAAGTGGTGTAGCCATTAATCCAGCACTTGTGAAAAATAAAACATTAGAAAGAGGACATAATGCATAACTACGCGGCAGTGTAGCTGTGAATTCAGCACTTGAGTGAAATAAACACTAGAAAGTTGCAGCAACAGCATTAATGACATTATACAGCAGCAGTGGGCCACATATCTGTGAATCCAGCTCTGGAGTGAGATAAACAGAGCAGCAGAGATCTCTCTCATCTTGTTTTGGACAGAAGTAAATGAGGAGTTCAGGACAGAGAGGAGAAAAGTGAAGAAGAAAAGCACATATATTAAAACATTTCTTATATATTAGTTTGAATTATTGATTTATGCAAAGTTTTTTGAAACATCCAGACATTGATCCATTTCAGAGCTGCATTCGCAATTCTGATGGTTTCCACTTGGAATCTGAAATTGGCGATCTGAGATTATCGGCTTGGCATCAGCTCCATAAAGCAGAGTGTTACACACTGTGACGTTCCCCTGTCAGCCTAGTGCCGTAGACTTCATCTTCCTCCGTTCACCTCCAGTATAGATGCTGTAGGAGCAGGAGCCTGCTGGAAGAAGGGAGCAGAACTCAGAAGAACTGCTGCTCTGGAGGTTGCCACCTGAAGACAAGATAACAAATGTTAGAAGTTTATCAACGGAGTTCTTGAATCTAGACCATAAAAAGTGTTAAGAAGTGGAGCTCCCCTTCATACTGAACGTGACGAAGATCCAAAACGCTTCTATTCCTACATTTTTTATTTCATTTGAATTTTTTAAACTTCTGTCTTTTGTTTTGGTTTTAAATATCCTGAAAATAATCTGTAGTTTTCACTTTCCTACAGACAGCGACAGAAACTCCAATTTTTCTCCTCGATGTGTATCCTGTACTCTGGACTCGCCTGACAATCCGGATAGCAGTGTCTGCAGTCCTAATATTGCTGTGTCGCGGTGGCAGCTGATGGGTGAGCAGTTTTTATTAATGGTTTTCACTATCTATGGGAGCAGCACTCTCTCCGATTCTTTCACAGTGCTGCCCTCCTGTACTCTGCACAAGCCACGGTACATGGTGGATGCACTGTCAGGCACATATGGTGTAAGACTCCGTACTGCCGAGGTCACGACTCTTCCATTTGTGAAGCTTTTACTGTATATAAAGTCCATGTTACTAATGTTATATGTGAACAGGAAAATGTCCACGTCGTGAAGTCACCACAAAATCGAAAGGTGTGAAATCATAGGAAAGTTTCAAGAATAAGGTAATGACGCTGACACTCGGGGTACAGGATAATGACGCTGACACTCGGGGTACAGGATAATGATACTGACACTTGGGGTATTGGATAATGACGCTGACACTCGGGGTGCAGGATGACGTTGACACTCGGGGTACAGGATTATGACACTGATGTGCGGGGGTACAGGATAAGGACGACACTTGGGGTACAGGATTATGACGCTGACACTCTGGGTACAGGATAATGACACTGATGCTTGGGGTACAGGGTAGTGACGCTGACGCTCGGGGTACAGGATAATGACGACACTTAAGGTACAGGATTGTGACACTGATGCTCGGGGTACAGGATAATGATGCTGACCGTCAGGGTACAGTATAATGACACTAATGCTTGGGGTACAGGGTAGTGACACTGACACGTGGGATACAGGGTAGTGGCGCTGACACTCCGGGTACGGGGTAGTGACGCTAGCACTCGGTACAGGGTAGTTCCGCTGACACTCGGGATACAGGGTAGTGCCTCTGACACTCAGGATACAGGGTAGTGCCTCTGACACTCGGGATACAGGGTAGTGCCTCTGACACTCGGGATACAGGGTAGTGCCGCTGATACTCAGGGTAAAGGGTAGTGCTGCTGACACTTGGGGTACAGGATAGTGCCGCTGACAGTTGGGGTACAGGATAGTGCCGCTGACAGTTGGGGTACAGGGTAGTGCCGCTGACACTCGGGGTACATGGTAGTGCCGCTGACACTCGGGGTACAGGAGACAATGATGCATGTGCAGCGCCCCAGAGTCCTGGTCGTTGCAGTACTGTGGCTCCGCCGCTAAGGGGGGCTATGGTACGTCTGATGGCACTGAAGGAGTTCATCTGACCAGGTATCACATACACCAATACATTTCACAGTCGGGCCTCCAGGGGGAGCTAAGGGTACTATTCATTAGGCCACTCCTCACATACTGGTAAAACTGGGGGTCAGGCAGGAAGTCAGAGAGAACGCTGACTGGGTACGAACCAGGCAACACCTTGTGGCAGAGGGTGTTGCAGGGGAAGATTCGGTAGGGTCCCTGTCAGGGGTGGGATCCTGACAGAGGCCTGGCAAACAGAGAGAAAGCTACGGGACCGCGCCTGCACTTGATAGCGGCGGTGCCCTAAGAAAGGACAAGAAGCGAGATTTATTGTGCTGAGTGAGAAACGAGATCAAAGCAAGAAGGAGAATACCAGTAGGAGTCGTGCTGTAAGATCGAGGCAACATCCTACTGAGGCGTAAACAACCGGCGGCCGGAACGCCGAGGAGGTACAGAGCTCTAAGCCATACTTCAAACCAACAGCAGGACAGTCAGTCACAGGCGGGCTGTCTCACTTAAATCACCTACGCAGACATAGGGGGCAACCTGTGGAGAGGGGCGACTCTAGGGTCCCGGAAGAGCTCCGAGCCTACCCGTCATACGGGTGCGTCCCAACCATAACACCTGGGAGGGACGGAAGATTAGCAGAAGATCATCTAATCGAGTTGTGAGGGAACACGAGAAACAGACACAACAGTTGTGGGGACTATCCTGTAAGCACAGCAGGGGAGGACCACAACACATAGCGCTAGCAGGAAGGCACAGATTTCCACCTGCAAGGAGAACTCTGGAGGTGCCATTGGACCGGCCGGACTTGCGCAGCCTGGTGAACCATATTCCGGACTGAGGACCCAGAGACCTTCAGTAAAGAGGTAAAGAGACTGCAACCTGGTGTCCTCGTTATTTACTGCACCGCACCACCACCACTATCCACATCTATTACTGTACGCCCCTCAGCAGGGTCACGGACCGGGTCTAGCCACCGTGACAACCCCAGAGCAGAGACTCAGAGGCCCGGTACCGGGTACCCCTCGGCCCTGCGGCAGTGGGGGCGCTACAACTTGGCGTCACGAACAGGATCTACTTAAGCCTGAAGAATCAGGTCATGTGTGCCTTGGAACTGTGATTTACTGTGCTTGGACTGTACTTTATTGCAAAGACTGTGCTGCGCCACTTGCCGCCAAAATCCGCCGCCATTACAGCGCTGAGGAGAGCGCAGGAGAAGAAGAGGGGCGTGGAGTGGGCGTGGACAAGCTGAAGAGCGCGAAGGACAATGGCCGCCCAGTCTAAATATTTCTGTGTCTTGAGGACGTGTCCGTCAACAGCCGAGGTCCGCCTCCTGATCCTGTTTGGAGGGTGGAGACCATTGAGACGGGGCCGCCCACGAAAGAGACCGCGGGAAGAAGACGCTGGGGAGGAGATAAAGATGGCAACGCCGGGAGCACCGCGTGGGGATGACCTGATTCGGCATGGAGCCGCATCACCGGACACAGCCTCGGAGACGCCATCGTTGCGGGGACTGGCCCTTACAGAACCACCGATGGGTCGACATAACTGGCAAATGTCCGAGGAGTGTGTGGCCGCAGCCGAGGCCCGACAGATAGCACGCCGCTTGGAGGCTGATGCCCGCGTGCTCGCTCGGCTGGGCCAGCCCACGGAGGTCCGCCTGTCTCCGGTGTCCCCTGCTCCTCCCAACCCGGCCGCGGCTGAAGGTACGCTGCAGACACAGGGCATGAGAATCCTGCCGGAGGCCGAACACCTCCGGCGCTTGATGACGGCGTGGCGGAGCCGGCCCCAGCCTGCAGCCCAGATTGACCTGACCAGCGTGGAAGAAACCCCGCCATCACACTGGGGTGTAGTGGTGTCCTTTAACTCCTGACACGGAAGGGGAGTTATACAGGAGATTGGGGAGCCGCTACAGGTCCATGTAGACCGGGAGGAAGTGGAGCCCTGCGGAGGAAGGTTCGCTCGCGACCTGGAGCCAGGTGACGCTGTGAGCTACACCAGATGGAGGAGGGAGGTCAGCTGGATAGCTCGGGGCATCCAGCGGTGCGTCGCACTCCAGGCCGCTGCCAGAACATCAGAAGACGAACCTCCTGCTGAAAAGGCAACGGAACCTGTCCCTGCGGAGCAGCGGGGAACCCGGACCCACCACGTACCTTGGGGGCGTGCCGGTCCATCAGTGAAAAGGGCATCACGGCGAGGGATCCTGTCATTGCTGGGGCAGGAACCGCTCCTTGGATCGGCAGCGCGACCCGTTGGTCTGGTGAGGCCCGGAAGGAAACCACCTTCTGCACCACAAGAGTAAGATCTTAAAACTCTGAATATGTAAATAGTTCTTCAAACTGTTTGTTTTCTGCTACGTTGCTGCTAAACCCGTCTAGGGTTACTCTTAAAGGAATCCCTTTGTTGACCCGGGATCCCTATTGTTTCTTATTTTTGTTTGTTTTCTACATCTGCACAAGTTATCAAGGAACTGCTGAATCATGAACAATGCATGATACAAACTTCTTGTATATAGTTTGCACCTTCTTAAAGGTGCTCTCTACTGGTTTTACATAAAGACGGACTCTTTGCGAATATACGGTTCTTGGAACCTGTACTGGAGTCCTTGCTGCATACGGACTTGCGGCTTGAGAAGTTGCACTACTTCAAAGAGACTTGGTCCCCTCTTAAAGGGGATGTTCACATCCTGCACTTATGAACAGTGTTGCCTTAAGATGGTTGAATGGCAATAATGTCTTGAAAAGAAAGTATTGATGATGTTGATATGTGAAAGTTAAATGTATTCAATTAGTTGATTGTAAGAAATGTTCAAAAATGTTAATAGAAGAATGAGGACAGGAAGTGAACCCGTAGGGGTTAGTGGTGAGTCCTCTTAGGAGCCATACAGAGATGGCTCAGTGATCTCAAACTGAAAGAAAAACATGTTCTATACTGTGTATAGTAGTGGAAGGACAGTAGGCTCGGGCAGAATGGGGCGGTCCTGTAAAAGAAAGGAGAGGCAGTAGGTCTGGAGCGGTTAGGACAGGCGGTCCTGCAGACGTAAAGTAGGAGAATGTAGCACAGTTGCTTAAGCCTTATAATGTGTTATAAGAAGGTCTTTAGTGGATTCAGAGTGTACATCCTTAAAGGCAATGTTAAATTAATGTTTAAAAATTTTGCACTTAGTAGAATACCCGGTTGGGTAAGAAAAGTTATTTATAGTAAGTTATTTAAAAGTATTTTACCATGTTTGTAACGTTCAAGTGTCCTCACCTCCCATAAAGGGAAGCTCTGTTCAAATATGCTTATTGTTATTGCACTCACAAAAATTCTATGTCTTTTTGCTGACATGTATTGTTGTTTTCTTCCCAGCCCAGGAGTACTGGATTTAACCGGGGGGGGGAATGCAGCGCCCCAGAGTCCTGGTCGTTGCAGTACTGTGGCTCCGCCGCTAAGGGGGGCTATGGTACGTCTGATATGGCACTGAAGGAGTTCATCTGACCAGGTATCACATACACCAATACATTTCACAGTCGGGCCTCCAGGGGGAGCTAAGGGTACTATTCATTAGGCCACTCCTCACATACTGGTAAAACTGGGGGTCAGGCAGGAAGTCAGAGAGAACGCTGACTGGGTACGAACCAGGCAACACCTTGTGGCAGAGGGTGTTGCAGGGGAAGATTCGGTAGGGTCCCTGTCAGGGGTGGGATCCTGACAGAGGCCTGGCAAACAGAGAGAAAGCTACGGGACCGCGCCTGCACTTGATAGCGGCGGTGCCCTAAGAAAGGACAAGAAGCGAGATTTATTGTGCTGAGTGAGAAACGAGATCAAAGCAAGAAGGAGAATACCAGTAGGAGTCGTGCTGTAAGATCGAGGCAACATCCTACTGAGGCGTAAACAACCGGCGGCCGGAACGCCGAGGAGGTACAGAGCTCTAAGCCATACTTCAAACCAACGGCAGGACAGTCAGTCACAGGCGGGCTGTCTCACTTAAATCACCTACGCAGACATAGGGGGCAACCTGTGGAGAGGGGTGACTCTAGGGTCCCGGAAGAGCTCCGAGCCTACCCATCATACGGGTGCGTCCCAACCATAACACCTGGGAGGGACGGAAGATTAGCAGAAGATCATCTAATCGAGTTGTGAGGGAACACGAGAAACAGACACAACAGTTGTGGGGACTATCCCGTAAGCACAGCAGGGGAGGACCACAACACATAGCGCTAGCAGGAAGGCACAGATTTCCACCTACAAGGAGAACTCTGGAGGTGCCATTGGACCGGCCGGACTTGCGCAGCCTGGTGAACCATATTCCGGACTGAGGACCCAGAGACCTTCAGTAAAGAGGTAAAGAGACTGCAACCTGGTGTCCTCGTTATTTACTGCACCGCACCACCACCACTATCCACATCTATTACTGTACGCCCCTCAGCAGGGTCACGGACCGGGTCTAGCCACCGTGACAACCCCAGAGCAGAGACTCAGAGGCCCGGTACCGGGTACCCCTCGGCCCTGCGGCAGTGGGGGCGCTACACATGTTCTTTATCTCCTGTGCTATTTGTGGGCTTTGTGTGGCCCCTCTTTACCATGTCGGATCTGTCGGGGGCTCGGGTCACATTTCTTTTCTCTGTCATTTAAACTTCAGACGTTTTACCTTTTTGCTTATAAGAATCTCTTCGGTAAAATGCGTGTTTTAATTTTGTAAACTAAGTTTCCTCCGTTCTGATAAAGCAGCAGAATCTCGTGCACTTCACCTCCGCTATAACCTACCAGGATCAAAGACTGAAATTGCTTCCATTACTTGCATTAGCTGGAGCAGCCGAGCCCGAGGCCTTCACATAAAGTAAGAAATGTATTTGTGAAGCACCTGAGTGACACTTTACTCCTAACATCTCGGCTTATATTGGCTGTTTGTGGCTCAGCTTAGCCTGTATCTGGGCACTTTATTTTAAGCACTGCAGAAGTGGATGACATGTCGGCTGTGGCCGGCCGCTCTGCAGCCACAAATGCATCTTCAAATAAAGCTTTTAAAGTGGAAATTAGTTTTCCAAATAGCATTTGTCCATTATGAAGAATGTCGTATTGAGCAGATTGTGTGACAGGAGCGCAGACCTCGCTGTAACCCCGATCTTATTAAAACCGCATTGTCTTATGCTATTAATACCGAATATTCAGAGTTGTGGGATGAGAACAGCAGAGACTTCAAATCACTCCAACTTTTCTTTACAGACAGAGGCATCTGCAGGTGAGGAGACCGTGAATGGGAGGAGTGCCCGATGGTCACCGCTCCCTCTGTCCACAGCAGAAATATAGCCAATCATAGCGCCCCAACAACGGTCAACCACAGCGCCCCAACAACGGTCAACTACAGCGCCCCCATAATAGTGACACCGCACCAACAACAGTCAACCACAGCACCCTGTGACAGAGTCACTGGCATATATGTGAAGGGAGATACATGTCACTGCGCATAGTGCGGTCAGTTATGTAAACCAGAGTGTTTTTGCCTCCAGCACGCTAAGTACTGAGAGGGTCAATAGGAACCTATGTTATGGGCTGGTTTTAGTGGATCACCATAGAGTGGGTGGGAGGGTCCACCGTATCTCCACCTGCAGAGTACTGACAAGACCTGTGTGATGATCATCACATGGGTGTTAAATACCTGGCCATAAGAGTCAGTTTGTGTCGTGTCTTGGGAGAGCAGGAACTCCCAGTTAGCTCCCGGAGGAGCTGAGGACTGTGTGGATTTACTGCAGGTTGAAGCCTGGAGAGAAAGGACTTTGTGATACTTTATTTGTTTGTTTTTCTGTTAAGCCAGGAAGGCTCTGCTCTTGTTTTTCTAAACCCTACCTTGGTGTATGTTGACATTAATAAACCAGCAGGTGTTTTACCACCAAAGTGTTACTGTGTCTAGCTGAAGAAGCAGCTAAGCGTGGCAACCCCTCACACGTGGTGGAGAATGTGGGCAGCATTCCAGGAAGAAGCATGAAGGAGCTTGTGAAATGTCTCGTCCAAGTACAGCAGCAATACCAACTCGCAAGTCAACAGCAGCAAGTGGCGCAGCAGGAGACGAATAAGCTGTTGGCACAGCATCTCCAACACCAGCTGCAGCAGTAGCAACAGCAGCAGGAAGCGCTAACATGGCAAATGGAGCTCCTCACAGGTGGTTTGTGTAATGCCGATGGTCTCCTCTCCATCTACAGATGATAATGCGCATGTCCGGAAAACTATAAGACGAATCATATAGAAAATGACATGGGGATGATGTTAAAGCCTTTTTGACTGTGTTTGAGCAAGTAGCAGAGTGAGAGGCTACCACCAGCGCAGTGGGCAGAGGTGCTGGTGAACCCCAAAAGGCATATGATGACTTAGCTCTCCAGGATGCCAAAGAGTATGGCAAATTAGAAACTGAAATTCTGGCATGCCTGGGAGAGACAATGTCTGTAAGGGCTTAGTGAGTCCTCCGCTAGGCATAGGCTAGTGACAATTCCCCCCCACGCTCCCAGATGTTTGATCTGTTGCATCTGGTTCAAAGTGGCTGCAGCCAGAGACTTACACTCCAACCCAAATGGTTGAGCGTGTGGTAATGGACAGGTTTGTCCACTCCCTCCCCAGTCCAATACAGACCTGGGTTTACCCAGGGCGACCCCTGGAATGCAGACGCAGCCTGGTTGAGAGATACCAGGTGGTGGAGAAAACCCTGGGGAAACCAGACCACAACTTCCCTATACTGGGATACCCAAAAGGGGGCAGGATCACCACGAGGGTGGCTAGACCCACAACTGGGGGGCATCCCAACCATGCTAAGGGGTCACCTAAGCCTGTTATGAAGGATGTGGTCTGTTGGCGGTGTCACAATCCTGGACACATCGCCGCCCGGTGTTATATGTCTCCTGAGCCTATGGACTGTAGCCTAGGCAGGCGCAGCTCCTACTATGCCTACTCGGCCTGCAGTGTGGACTGTCAATCCGGCGAGGGTCCTCAGTTGTGTGCCGTGTCCGTCAATGGGGTGATGGTTCTGGGACTGTTGGACTCTGGAAGTCTGGTAACCATAATCGGGGCTGCACTGCCCCACCAGTTAATCCCTAACCCCCCATAATAGTGACAGCACCCCAAGTCGACCACAGTACCCCTATAATAGTGACAGCGCCCCAACAAGTCAGCCACAGCGCTCGCATAATGGTGACCATGCCCCAACAAGTCAACCCCAGCGTCCCCATAATAGTGACAGTGCCCCAACAAGTTAGCTACAGCACCCCATAATAGTGACAGCGCCCCAGCAACAATCAACCCCAGCACCCCCAGTAATAGTGAAAGTGCCCCAACAGCAGTTAGCCACAGTGCCCTCATAATAATGAGTGTCCCAACAAGTTAAACACAGCGCCCCATAATAGTGACAGCGCCCCAACAACAGTCAACCACAGTGCCCCCACAATAGGGACAGCGCCCCAAGTCAACCCCAGCACCCCCATAATAGTGACAGCGCCCCAACAGTAAGCCACAGCGCCCCATAATAGTGACAGCGCCCCAACAACAGTCAACCCCAGCGCCCCATAATAGTGACAGCGCACCAGCAACAGTCAACCCCAGCGCCCCATAATAGTGACAGTGCCCCAACAAGTCAACTACAGCGCCCCATAATAGTGACAGCGCCCCAGCAACAATCAACCCCAGCACCCCCAATAATAGTGAAAGTGCCCCAACAGCAGTTAGCCACAGTGCCCTCATAATAGTGACAGTGTCCCAACAACAGTTAACGACAGCACCCCCTTATTAGTGACAGTCACAACGCTTACATCAGAGCGTCCGTATACAGTGACTAGCACAATGCTTACATCACAGCCCCCGTATATAGTGACAGCACAATGCAACCAAATATTCAGTTGAAGGTAACAAACATTTTATCAATTTCTGGGGTTTTGTGTGAAATTACGTCCAATTTGCCTTTTTATCCTCTCTGTTTTTTGTGTTGTTCCAATACACACAAAGGAAACAAAGCTGTATAACAAAACACGTAATTGCAATAATTTACTGGGAGAAATACTTCATTTTCTGGAGAAATACTTCATTTTCTGGAGCAATTTCAAGGCTGCCAAGACTTTCTGCCATGATTGTATGTGACATTTAAAGAAGTTGACCAGGGTTTAATAAACGTGGCTGCCTTCTTCCAGGAACAGCGCCACCTCTGTTCAGTGGCTGTGCGCAGTATCACAGATCGTTCCATTGCAGTGAATGGTGCTGAGGATACCAGACACAACCTGTGGACAGGAGTGGCACTGGTTCTGGATGGAGGCGGCCATGTAATATAATTGTGGTCAGGGTATAGCAGTGCGGGGCCCCCACACAGTCCAGAATTTTGGCCTCCAGTACAGCACCAGTTTGACCAGTTCCTCCCCGGCCCTGCAAGGGTTATAAGCGCTTAGTTTGTCTTCTATGGAAACCTGATTGGGGGATAATAGATTCATATGGAGAAAGAGAAAGACAGGCATTCGAGCCCGGGTCCTCCGCGGCATTACACGGCAATAACCTCCAAATGATGGCAAGTAAATTAGAGGAGATGCTCCGCTAATTCCCTCTAACAATCACTTAACGACAGCGGCGGATCCGTGAAGCCGCGGTGAATGGAGCACTGATACATTATGTCGTGTTATCAATAAAATGTATCAGGCCGAGCTTTCAGGAGAGACGGAGGACACGAGCGGCAGCAAAGTGCAGGAAGTGACAGGAATTTCAATTATTTCATCAAAGCCGAAATGAAGAGCTCAAGTAAAATGATTAGAGCCGAGCTTTCCAGCGAGACGCCGGAGGCAGCGCCGCACGGAAAATCACTCCAAATGGGAAGTAAATTAAAGCAGCTTCTCCCCAAATCAGATGCTGACAAATTGTGAATTAGTTTCCTGATGCTTTTATTTAAGTATTTAAGTGGAAGGTTTTATTATTAATGTGACATAAAATAAAACACTTGTGCCCCCGGCTCCGGCACACGCTGGCGACTAAACAAGTAGAAAATGCTTCTCGAGCACGGCCGCCGTCGAAACGCACTAAATGGAATCCGACACGAATCTGCGCCTGATGGAGACATTAGGAGTCATCCGGCACAGGACAAAGCAATCGCCACTTGATTGGTGGTACAATAAGCGCGGCGCATCGTGGGCCGAGGAGTCCCGCAGGACGGCGCCGCTTATTATTCATATACATTGGTATTCATATATACACAGAGCCACGTCTGGACCACAAGGGATCACGTCACTTCACGAACAGCGCAATTACGAGCTGATACAGAGAATGTACGGCGTCTGGTCAGGAGGGACACGGGGGCAAATAGCGAGGAGGCGGACTGCAGGGAAGACGGCACAAGATGACGCTTCTCTAAGTTTGTGTTCTGCGGCCTCACAAGGCAGAACAAGATGGTTTCCACTCTGTTCCCGTCATATGCAGCGGAAGGCGACTAAGGAAAAATGGCTCTGAGTCTCCGGAACCAAGAATCACATTGGAATGAAAACAGGATGGGGCAGAGATGTTGATAAAGCAGAGAACGCTGCAGATTATGGACTGTGCAGAGTAAGGACTGTGCAGAGTAAAGGCCCCGTCTCACATAGCGAGATCGCTAGCGAGATCGCTGCTGAGTCACTAGTTTTGTGACGCAACAGCGACCTCCATAGCGATCTCGCTATGTGTGACACGTACCAGCGATCAGGCCCCTGCTGTGAGATCGCTGGTCGTGTCGGAATGGCCTGGACCTTTTTTTGGTCGTTGAGGCCCCGCTGACATCGCTGAATCGGTGTGTGTGACACCGATCCAGCGATGTCTTCACTGGTAACCAGGGTAAACATCGGGTTACTAAGCGCAGGGTCGCGCTTAGTAACCCGATGTTTACCCTGGTTACCAGCGTAAATGTAAAAAAAAACAAACAGTACATACTCGCCTTTCGGTGTCCAGGTCCCTTGCCGTCTGCTTCCTGCTCTGACTGAGCAGCCGTACAGCGAGAGCGCAGCGGTGACGTCACCGCTGCACTCTGCTCTCACTGTACGGCCGGATCTCAGTCAGAGCAGGAAGCAGATGGCAAGGGACCTGGACACCGAAAGGCGAGTATGTACTGTTTGTTTTTTTTGGTAACCAGGGTAAACATCGGGTTACTAAGCGCGGCCCTGCGCTTAGTAACCCGATGTTTACCCTGGTTACCCGGGTGCTGCAGGGGGACTTCGGCATCGTTGAAGACAGTTTCAACGATGCCGAAGTCGTTCCCCTGATCGTTGGTCGCTGGAGAGAGCTGTCTGTGTGACAGCTCCCCAGCGACCACACAGCGACTTACCAACGATCACGGCCAGGTCGTATCGCTGGTCGCGATCGTTGGTAAATCGCTTAGTGAGACGGGGCCTTAAGGACTGCAGAATAAGGACTGTGTAGAATCAGGACTGTGGAGAATGTGGACTGTGCAAAGTAAGGACTGTGCAGAGTAAGGACTGTGGAGAATGTGGACTGTGCAGAATAAGAACTCTGGAGAATATGGTCACTTCTACAAAAATTGGTGAACACTAGATGGTCCTTCTCCTCCTGGCCATATGTGTATATGGCTCTGCTACATGGGACATACAGTGGGGAAAAAAGTATTTAGTCAGCCACCAATTGTGCAAGTTCTCCTACTTAAAAAGATGAGAGAGGCCTGTAATTGACATCATAGGTAAACCACAACTATGAGAGTCAAAATGAGAAAACAAATCCAGAAAATCACCTTGTCTGATTTGGCAAGATTTATTTTGCAAATTATGGTGGAAAATAAGTATTTGGTCACCAAAAAGCATGCAAGATTCCTGGCGCTCACAGACCTGTAACTTCTTCTTTAAGAGGCTCCTCTGTCGTCCACTCATTACCTGTAGTAATGGAGCCTGTTTGACCTTGTTATCAGTATAAAAGACTCCTGTCCACAACCTCAAACAGTCACACTCCAAACTCCACTATGGTGAAGACCAAAGAGCTGTCGAAGGACACCAGAAACAAAATTGTAGCCCTGCACCAGGCTGGGAAGACTGAATCTGCAGTAGGCAAGCAGCTTGGTGTGATGAAATCAACTGTGGGAGCAAGAATAAGAAAATGGAAGACATACAAGACCACTGATAATCTCCCACAATCTGGGGTTCCACGCAAGATCTCACCCGTTGAGATCAAAATGATCACAAGAACGGTGAGCAAAGATCTCAGAACCACATGGGGGACCTAGTGAATAACCTGCATAGAGCTGGGACCACCGTAACAAAGGCTACCATCAGTAACACACTACACCGCCAGGGACTCAGATCCTGCAGTGCCAGACGTGTCCCCCTGCTTAAGCCAGTACATGATTGGGCCCATCTGAAGTTTTCTAGAGAGCATTTAGATTATGCAGAAGAGTCTTGGGAGAATGTCATATGGTTTGATGAAACCAAAGTAGAACTGTTTGGTAGAAACAAAAGTCATCGTGTTTGGAGGAGACAGAATGCTGAGTTGCATCCAAAGAACACCATACCTACTGTGAATCATGGAGGTGGCAACATCATGCTTTTTGGCTGTTTCTCTGCAAAGGGACCAGGACGACTGATCCGTGTACAGGAACAAATGAATGGGGCCATGTATCGTGAGATTTTGAGTACATACCTCTTTGCATCAGCAAAGGCATTGAAAATAAAACGTGGATGGGTCTTTTAGCATGATAATGATCCCAAGCACATCGCCAGGGCAACGAAGGAGTGGCTTCGTAAGAAGCATATGAAGGTCCTGGAGTGACCTAGTCAGTCTCCAGATTTCAACCCCATAGAAAACCTTTGGAGGGAGTTGAAAGTCCATGTTGCCCAGCGACAGGCCCAAAACATCACTGCTCTAGAGGAGATCTACATGGAGGAATGGGCCAACATACCACCAGCAGTGTGTGCCAACCTTGTGAGGACTTATAGAGAACGTTTGACGTTTGATCAAAATATGGAGGTGAACTTTTGTTAATGACCAAAAGACAAGGTGATTTTCTGGATTTGTTTTCTCATTTTGACTCTCATAGTTGTTGTCTACCTATGATGTCAATTACAGGCAGCTCATCTTATTAAGTGGGAGAACTTGCACAATTTCTGGCTGACTAAATACTTTTTCCTCACTGTACTTTTACATGGCACTGATACCTGGGGTATACTTTTATCTGGCACTGATACCTGGGGTATACTTTTATATGACACTGATACCTGGGGCATACTTTTATCTGGCACTGATACCTGGGGTATACTTTTATTTAACACTGATACCTGGGGCATACTTTTATCTGGCACTGATACCTGGGGTATACTTTTATATGACACTGATACCTGGGGCATACTTTTATCTGGCACTGATACCTGGGGTATACTTTTATATGACACTGATACCTGGGGCATACTTTTATCTGGCACTGATACCTGGGGTATACTTTTATCTGATACTGATACCCGGGTTATACTTTTATCTGGCACTGATACCTGGGGTATACTTTTATCTGATACTGATACCTGGGTTATACTTTTATCTGGCACTGATACATGGGGTGTACTTTTATCTGACACTGATACCTGGGGCATACTTTTATCTGGCACTGATACCTGGGGTATACTTTTATCTGATACTGATACCTGGGTTATACTTTTATCTGGCACTGATACATGGGGTGTACTTTTATATGACACTGATACCTGGGGTATACTTTTATCTGATACTGATACCTGGGTTATACTTTTGCAGCGCCCCAGAGTTCTGGTCGTTGCAGTGCTGTGGCTTCGCCGCTAAGGGGAGCCATGGTACGTTCGATGGCACCGAAGGAGTTCCCCCAATCAGGTATCACAGACACCAATATGTTTCACAGCTGGGCCTCCGGGGGGAGCTAAGGGTGCTATTCATTAGGCCACTCCCCACCATAGTGGGTAAACTGGGGGTCAGGCAGGAAGTTAGAAGAGAACGCTGACGGGATTGAACGGAGCAACACCCTGTGGCAGGGGGTGTTGTGAAGGGAGAGACTGTAGGGTCTCTGCCAGGGGTGGGATCCTGGCAGAGGCTTGGCATTGAAAGAACGTAACGGGTCCGCGCAAGCTCCTGGAAGCGGCGGGACTCAAGAAAGGATTAGAAGCGAGATAGATTGTGCTGAGTGAGAAACGAGATCAAGCAGAAGGAGAATACCAGCAGGGGTTGTGCTGAAAGAGGCAGCACCCTGCTGAGGCGCAATACCGGTGGCCGGAACGCCGAGGGAGTGGATTAGAATACAGCTTCAAGCCATACTCCAAACAGCGGCAGGACAGTCGGTCTCAGGCGGGCTGTCTACCACATATCACCTATGAAGTCTTGGGGGGCAATTGCGGGAGAGGGGCGACTCTAGGGTCCCGGAAGAACTCCAGGCCTACCTGACAAACGGGTGCCATTCCAACCTGAATACAGGGAAGGGGTGGATTACAGAGGAACATCAAATCGAGTTGTGAGGGAACTTAAGAAACAGACACAACCGTTGTGGGGTTACTTTCCGTGAGCACAGCAGGGAAGGACTACAACACATAGCGCTAGAAGGAAGGCACAGATTTCCACCTGAGAGGAGAACTCTGGAGGTGCCATTGGACCGGCCGGCCTTGCGTAGCCTGGTGAACCGTGTTCCGGACTGAGGACTCAGAGATCTCCAGTAAAGAGGTAAAGAGACTGCAACCTGGTGTCCTCGTTATTTACCGCGACTTACACCCCACAACCGTACCGCTCCATCGCTACCATTACTACCACTTATTGCACCGGACGTCCCCCACTGACGGACAGGGCCACGGACCGGGTCTAGCCACCGTGACAACCCCAGGACTGAGACCTAGAGGCCTGGCTCCGGGTACCCCTCGGCCCTGCGGCGGTGTGGGGGCGCTCCAACTTGGCGTCACGAACAGGATCTACTTAAGCCTGAAGAATCAGGTCATGTGTGCCTAGAGACTGGGATTTGTTGTGCTTGGACTGTACTTTATTGTAAGACTGTGCTGCGCCATTAGCCGCCAAAAGTTCCCGCCAAAAGGCGCCGCCATTGCTACACCCAAGGGGAAGGAGGGCGTGTTATGGGCGGAGACTCCCAGTGTGGCGCGAGAAATGGCTACCGCCCCCTGCACTTCTGGCTGCAGAGGAATGACCTGCCCCAAAGCAGAAGAGAAACACCCCTTGATATGCAACGGCGGGAAGCGGGTGACGGAGAAGCCCGACCTCGGAGAAATGGCGGAGCTAGGTGCATGCACTGCCACCGACTATCAGGCAGCGATGATGAACGGCGAGTGCCTGAGCAAGGAAGAAGCAGTTCCGGCCTGCCCTTCTTCACCGGAGAAGGACTGGAAGCCTGCGGACCCGACTGCGGAGTTACGTCCACCAATCCCGACCTTGGAGTTAGAGGAGGAGGAACCACAGCCAGCGGAGCGGAGTCGGAGCATCCCATTGGAGGAGCCCCGGTCCGGGCTGCGGCCGACTCCAGCGTCCTCGTTAACGGACCAGAGCGACACCGATGGAACCACATTAGGCGCAGGTATGGCCGACGTCCCTGCTCCCCTTCACGAGCCCGCTTCTATGACCCACCTCCATCTCAGTAGGGAGCGACTTATCTCGGCAGGGCTAATGGTGCTATCCCCCGATGACCTGGGAAGGATGGTGCCACCGCTGTCGACTGGAGTGGGGGAGCCTGTGGATGTGAGCTTAGATGGAGTAGTTCTTCGGTGGGACACCCCCTGGTTTAGAGCAGATGGATCCCGGGAGAACGGGTCCACTCTTGCGGTGCTTACATGGGAACAATATAGACAGTGCTTGATTCTGCAGTGGAAAGGACGGAAAGGAGCTGAGTCGATGGGCCCATCGAAAGTACAACAACCCCCCCCGGCATGGGATGACAGAGACGCGGTAAGGCGGGGCACTGTGTTGGCCTACCATGTAAAAAGGGGGTGGGGCCTCATACACGAGCCGGGGCTGGATACTGAAGTTTTCGTTGCGCATTGTAACGTGAGGGCTCCCTGTTGTGGCCGAAGCGGAGAACCGTTACAAAAGGGGGATCCAGTGACCTACAGCCGCCACCAGAACCCGCTCGGGTGGTATGCACGGAATGTTCGGCGGTGTATGTCTGGAGCCGCGACCCTTACCGCCTCGGACCTGGTCCCAGGAGCACCCGATCTTGTCACCATCGCAACGGTGCGCCTGGTTGCGGCCACCGAGTTGGCCAGTCGAGTTCATCTGCACGTTCGAACCGCGGACACTGGCACCACAGCGGCTGGGGGGCAGGAGCCCGAGCCACCAGAAGAAGAATAAACCTCGATACCATGAAAATGTAAATAGTTACTGTTTGTTCTTTTAAAGTTGCTGCTAAACCTGTCCAGGGTTAATGGATCCCTTTGTTGACCCGGGATCCCCTTTGTTTGTTTTTCTTTTTCTTGAAGTTTTTGCACCAAGTTACACAAACTGCAGAAATCATGGACTGTGCATGATTCGAACTTTCTTTTGTAAATAGTTTGCACCTTCTTAAAGGTGCTCCCTATTGGTTTGAGCCAAAGACACTTTGTGAAGATACCTTTCCTACCGGTTCTAGTTAAAGACACTTTGCGAAGATACCATACCGGAACCTTTGCATGGGCTGGTAGGCTGAGAAGACGAGCTACCTCGGAAAGACTTGGTCCCCTCTTAAAGGGGATGTGAGAAACTGAACTTGAGAGATACTGTTGCAGAACAGTAATGCCATAATGATGCCTTGAAAAGAAATGTAACTGTTTTACATGCTAAGTTATATGTGTTGAACTTGTTGAAATGTGAAATCTAAATAATGTTTTGCAGAAAGAAAAGATGCAGAGAGCCCGTAGGGGTAGATGTAGAGGTCTGCATAGTTGAAAGTAAGGAAGTAATGATGAAGGTGAGGATAGAAGGTCAACCCTGCGTCCCCATAGAAAGTTACTTTGTTACTAAGGACAGAAGGCGAACCCGTAGGGGTTAGAGAGTGAGTCCTTAAAGGAGCCGAGTAGAGCGGGCTCAGAGTTCTTTAAACGAAAGGAATGTTATGTCTATACTATGTATAGTAGCGAAAGGCAGTAGGCCCTGGCTGAACGGGGCGGTCCTGTAAAAGAAAGGAGAGGCAGTAGGTCTGGTGCCATAGGGACAGGCGGTCCTGCAGGTTCAAAGTAGGAGAATGTGAAGTTACCTTACCCTGTAATGTGATTATAGGAAGGCCTTTGGTAAACTAAGAGTGTATGTTTCTTAAAGGCAATGTTAATTTATTGTTCCAGAATTTGCACTAAGTAGAATACCCGGTTGGGTAACAGGAGTTATGTATAGCCTGTAATTTATAATGTTGACCATGTTTGTAACGTTAAAAGTGTCCTCACCTCCCATAAAGGGAAGCTTGTTCAAGTATACTTATCGTTTTGCACTCAACAAAATTGTATGTCTTTTTGCTAATCTGTATTGTTGTTTTTCTTCCCAGTCCCGGAGTACTGTGTTTAACCAGGGGGGAGTGCAGCGCCCCAGAGTTCTGGTCGTTGCAGTGCTGTGGCTTCGCCGCTAAGGGGAGCCATGGTACGTTCGATGGCACCGAAGGAGTTCCCCCAATCAGGTATCACAGACACCAATATGTTTCACAGCTGGGCCTCCGGGGGGAGCTAAGGGTGCTATTCATTAGGCCACTCCCCACCATAGTGGGTAAACTGGGGGTCAGGCAGGAAGTTAGAAGAGAACGCTGACGGGATTGAACGGAGCAACACCCTGTGGCAGGGGGTGTTGTGAAGGGAGAGACTGTAGGGTCTCTGCCAGGGGTGGGATCCTGGCAGAGGCTTGGCATTGAAAGAACGTAACGGGTCCGCGCAGGCTCCTGGAAGCGGCGGGACTCAAGAAAGGATTAGAAGCGAGATAGATTGTGCTGAGTGAGAAACGAGATCAAGCAGAAGGAGAATACCAGCAGGGGTTGTGCTGAAAGAGGCAGCACCCTGCTGAGGCGCAATACCGGTGGCCGGAACGCCGAGGGAGTGGATTAGAATACAGCTTCAAGCCATACTCCAAACAGCGGCAGGACAGTCGGTCTCAGGCGGGCTGTCTACCACATATCACCTATGAAGTCTTGGGGGGCAATTGCGGGAGAGGGGCGACTCTAGGGTCCCGGAAGAACTCCAGGCCTACCTGACAAACGGGTGCCATTCCAACCTGAATACAGGGAAGGGGTGGATTACAGAGGAACATCAAATCGAGTTGTGAGGGAACTTAAGAAACAGACACAACCGTTGTGGGGTTACTTTCCGTGAGCACAGCAGGGAAGGACTACAACACATAGCGCTAGAAGGAAGGCACAGATTTCCACCTGAGAGGAGAACTCTGGAGGTGCCATTGGACCGGCCGGCCTTGCGTAGCCTGGTGAACCGTGTTCCGGACTGAGGACTCAGAGATCTCCAGTAAAGAGGTAAAGAGACTGCAACCTGGTGTCCTCGTTATTTACCGCGACTTACACCCCACAACCGTACCGCTCCATCGCTACCATTACTACCACTTATTGCACCGGACGTCCCCCACTGACGGACAGGGCCACGGACCGGGTCTAGCCACCGTGACAACCCCAGGACTGAGACCTAGAGGCCCGGCTCCGGGTACCCCTCGGCCCTGCGGCGGTGTGGGGGCGCTCCACTTTTATCTGGCACTAATACCTGGGGTATACTTTTATATGACACTGATACCTGGGGTATACTTTTATCTGGCACTGATACCTGGGGCATACTTTTATTTGACACTGATACATGGGGCATACTTTTATCTGGCACTGATACCTGGGGTATACTTTTATCTGATACTGATACCTGGGTTATACTTTTATCTGGCACTGATACCTGGGGTATACTTTTATCTGATACTGATACCTGGGTTATAATTTTATCTGGCACTGATACCTGGGGTATACTTTTATCTGATACTGATACCTGGGTTATACTTTTATCTGGCACTGATACATGGGGTATACTTTTATCTGGCACTGATACCTGAGGTATACTTTTATATGACACTGATACCTGGGGTATGCTTTTATCTGGCACTGATACCTGGGGCATACTTTTATCTGGCACTGATACCTGGGGCATACTTTTATCTGGCACTGATACCTGGGGTATACTTTTATCTGATACTGATACCTGGGTTATACTTTTATCTGGCACTGATACATGGGGTATACTTTTATCTGGCACTGATACCTGAGGTATACTTTTATATGACACTGATACCTGGGGTATGCTTTTATCTGGCACTGATACCTGGGGCATACTTTTATCTGGCACTGATACCTGGGGCATACTTTTATCTGGCACTGATACCTGGGGTATACTTTTATCTGATACTGATACCTGGGGCATACTTTTATCTGGCACTGATACATGGGGTGTACTTTTATCTGACACTGATACCTGGGGCATACTTTTATCTCGCACTGATACCTGGGGCATACTTTTATCTGGCACTGATACCTGGGGTATACTTTTATCTGGCACTGATACCTGGGGTATACTTTTATCTGACATTAATACCTGGGGTATACTTTTATCTGACATTAATACCTGGGGTATACTTTTATCTGACACTGATACCTGGGGTATACTTTTATCTGACACTGATACCTGGGGTATACTTTTATCTGGCACTGATACCTGGGGCATACTTTTATCTGGCACTGATACCTGGGGTGTACTTTTATCTGATACTGATACCTGGGGTATACTTTTATCTGGCACTGATACCTGGGGTGTACTTTTATCTGATACTGATACCTGGGGTATACTTTTATCTGGCACTGACACATGGGTTATACTTTTATCTGACACTGATACATGTGGTATACTTGCATACTGATGCTGGGGTACTGATGCTGGCACTGATTGTTTCCATATACCCGCGTTCTTGGGCATGGGATTTATTTCTGTTCTGACATAATGACTGGAGTGGATTATTCTTCATTCCTGCCATCATGAGTTCTAAATACTGAAATGTACAGCGCTGCGGAATATTTTGGCGCTATAGAGATAACAATTATTTATATTATTGTTACTATATAGGTGGGACGCTGGTCCATGGCACCTTAAAGGCCAGATGATGTCTATGGTTTCTTAAAGGGGCAGTCGGTATGCCCCCAGTGAGAGGCCGAGGTACATGTTCCTGTTCCCACATTCTGATGATTTGTGTTTCCTGCGCTCCCCACTGATTTCCCCGGTAAGTGTCGCTCCTCGTGCAGACGTGGCGCTCTCAGCGATGGCGCCACCCGTCTATTATGGTGAATGTCGCACGGAGGGCACATGATGTTTCTTGTCTATCAGCGTAAATTAGTTCATTGATTAAAAGCCTGACAGCTGTGATGGATTTTACCCACAAAAGACTCCGGGAGATTATCCGTCAGGGGCCGGCACTATTAAAAGGGAAAGTGTCTTTGTTCATCACAGGCCGAGATCTTTACTAAGCAGATATAACGCGCCCGGGGAGAGAAAATCACTTACATTCCTCAATTAAATCGAGTGTCCGTCTCCATTAATCTGCCTGATACATGCAGAAAAGGAGCAGAATAAAGGCAAAATGTCAGAAAAGAAGTTCCTAAAATTGTAGTAAAGTTATAACATCTATTGGAAAAGAATTAAAGGGCCAGTGTCCAGAGTTATGTGGTTAAAGTGGTTTGCTGTGATTCAAAACATTTGCCCAGGAGTACGGAATGGGTCAAAATAAAAATAACTATTCCATATTGAATCCAATGGTCTCCACTGATGCTGCAGTCAATCACTAGGATCACATGTCTTATATCCTGGAGCAATGCGGATCCTAAATCTTTTTGAAAAGCCTGTTTAATGCCTCGTCACACTAAAACTTTCTGATACACATTGTTACTATTCATTGACGGCAACAGAGATCTTGAAAATAGTGAAGAACTGAAAACTTTTTTTTTTTTACATCCAGAAGATGAAAGGTAGTGCAGCCCCGTTCTGCCTCAGTGCTGAGCGTTTGTTACAATTGCATCCAGTCTGCACCATCCCCTGCGCTGATACATTGTAACAATCTATCAAGACATCACAGATTTGCAGAGTGCTGTCCAGACTGGATACAAAGAAACAAACCCTCAGCAGTGACCGGTAGAGTGAGTGGATAGTAATGTCCCCGCTTGCTCTTATGCCATAGATGGAAGGATTTTATTTCCACGTGAATAAACTGACTGGTTCAGACTTTCAGAGACTTCAGCAACAAATGAAACATAAAGTAAGAACATTTCTATTCTGTGACAGGAAGCAAAATGGTGAAGACTTGAAGTGCATCATCTAATAATAGTAATAATCGTAATATAGCGCCAGCATATTCCGCAGCGCTTTACAATTCTATTAGAAATTTACTGAAGTTTTGTGACTTTCCATCCAGGGATATGAGTATAAGAAGCGTCCCCGGTAATTCGGGCGGCAGCTTAGCAGCAGGTGGACAGTGCAGACTGGGGAAAGCTTCTTATGATCGGTCCATTACTTATAGAGAAAGCCGGGGCTTAAGGCATTACACAGAAGTCATCCCCTGTAATGTAATGAGCCCCCGCCGGACACCGCGCTCCCACCACAAACCCACAGGTCTCGCCGTCCCATCATCCTTACTCCGCTCATACAATGGTGTCACGGATCCCTACTCCGTGGTGTCACTTATTCGTCACGTGCCTGCTCTCACACGTGACTTGGGGTTGTGCCTGCAAGGGTTAATCTATCTCCCCTCTCTCAGTCCAGCATTCAACCTCTGTCCTATGCTGTAATGGGAGCATAAATCACACACCGACCCAGGCCACACACCCGCTCATGCACGCTGCCACTACTCACCAAACACACGGGTGATGAGTCCCGGAACTAATATTACTAATAAAAATATGTCTATCACTCATAAGGCTCACACACCTTAGGCTATGGATTCTTTTAAAACATTCAAGGTTCAACTGGTTAAAGTTTTATACTTTAATAACAAAGGTTCAATGCTTACAATAAGAAAAAGGTATAAAAATATAATAAAAAAACATACAACTATGCAAAACAGTATCAAAATAAACAGGAGAAACTTACAGAAATCATCTAACTGGTAGTTGCTTTCTGCTCCCAGAGGGGGGGTGAATGGAGTTGGTGGAACACATCAGCTTCTCAGGCTGCCCTCACATGTGAACACCATTCTCTGTCTGCATACAATGGCGGCTCCTTCCCTTGCAGCCGATCACCGGTGTCATTACTCTGCTCATACAATGGCAGCCCCTTCCCTTGTGGCTGATCACCGGTGTCATTACTCTGCTTATACAATGGCAGCCCCTTCCCTTGTGGCTGATCACCGGTATCGTTACTTCGCTTATAAAATGGCGGCTACTTCCCTTGTGGCTGATCACCACTGTCGTTACTCCTCTCATACAATGGCGGCTCCTTCCCTTGTGGCCGATCACCAGTGTCGTTACTCCTCTCATACAGTGGCGGCTCCTTCCCTTGTGGCCGATCACCGGTGTCATTACTCTGCTCATACAATGGCGGCTCCTTCCCTTGTGGCCGATTACCGGTGTCATTACTCTGCTCATACAATGGTGGATCCTTCCCTTGTGGCCGATCACCGGTGTCATTACTCTGCTCATACAATGGTGGATCTTTTCTTTGTGGTTGATCACCGGTGTCATTACTCTGCTCATACAATGGCGGCTCCTTCCCTTGTGGCCGATCACCGGTGTCATTACTCTGCTCATACAATGGCGGCTCCTTCCCTTGTGGCCAATCACCGGTGTCATTACTCTGCTCATACAATGGTGGATCCTTCCTTTGTGGCTGATCACCGGTGTCATTACTCTGCTCATACAATGGTGGATCCTTCCTTTGTGGCTGATCACCGGTGTCATTACTCAGCTCATACAATGGTGGCTCCTTCCCTTGTGGCCGATCACCGGTGTCATAACTCCTCTCATACAATGGCGGCTCCTTCCCTTGTGGCCGATCACCGGTGTCATTACTCTGCTCATACAATGGTGGATCCTTCCTTTGTGGCTGATCACCGGTGTCATTACTCTGCTCATACTATGGTGGATCCTTCCTTTGTGGCTGATCACCGGTGTCATTACTCTGCTCATACAATGGCGGCTCCTTCCCTTGTGGCTGATCACCGGTGTCATTACTCTGCTCAAACAATGGCGGCTCCTTCCCTTGTGGCCGATTACCGGTGTCATTACTCTGCTCATACAATGGTGGATCCTTCCCTTGTGGCCGATCACCGGTGTCATTACTCTGCTCATACAATGGTGGATCTTTTCTTTGTGGTTGATCACCGGTGTCATTACTCTGCTCATACAATGGCGGCTCCTTCCCTTGTGGCCGATCACCGGTGTCATTACTCTGCTCATACAATGGCGGCTCCTTCCCTTGTGGCCAATCACCGGTGTCATTACTCTGCTCATACAATGGTGGATCCTTCCTTTGTGGCTGATCACCGGTGTCATTACTCTGCTCATACAATGGTGGATCCTTCCTTTGTGGCTGATCACCGGTGTCATTACTCAGCTCATACAATGGTGGCTCCTTCCCTTGTGGCCGATCACCGGTGTCATAACTCCTCTCATACAATGGCGGCTCCTTCCCTTGTGGCCGATCACCGGTGTCATTACTCTGCTCATACAATGGTGGATCCTTCCTTTGTGGCTGATCACCGGTGTCATTACTCTGCTCATACAATGGTGGATCCTTCCTTTGTGGCTGATCACCGGTGTCATTACTCTGCTCATACAATGGCGGCTCCTTCCCTTGTGGCCGATCACCGGTGTCATTACTCTGCTCATACAATGGTGGCTCCTTCCCTTGTGGCTGATCACCGGTGTCATTATTCTGCTCATACAATGGTGGATCCTTCCTTTGTGGCTGATCACCGGTGTCATTACTCTTACTCATACAATGGCGGCTCCTTCCCTTGTGGCCGATCACCGGTGTCATTACTCTGCTCATACAATGGTGGATCCTTCCTTTGTGGCTGATCACCGGTGTCATTACTCTGCTCATACAATGGTGGATCCTTCCTTTGTGGCTGATCACCGGTGTCATTACTCTGCTCATACAATGGCGGCTCCTTCCCTTGTGGCCAATCACCGATGTCATTACTCCGCTCATACAATGGCGGCTCCTTCCCTTGTGGCTGATCACCAGTGTCGTTACTCTGCTCATACAATGGCGGCTCCTTCCCTTGTGGCCGATCACCAATGTCATTACTCCTCTCATACAATGGCGGCTCCTTCCCTTGTGGCCGATCACCAGTGTTGTTACTCTGCTCATACAATGGCGGCTCCTTCCCTTGTGGCCGATCACTGGTGTCGTTACTCCTCTCATACAATGGCGGCTCCTTCCCTTGTGGCCGATCACCGTTGTCATTACTCCTCTCATACAATGGTGGATCCTTCCTTTGTGGCTGATCACCAGTGTCATTACTCTGCTCATACAATGGTGGCTCCTTCCCTTGTGGCCGATCACCGGTGTCATTACTCAGCTCATACAATGGCGGCTCCTTCCCTTGTGGCCGATCACCGGTGTCGTTACTCCTCTCATACAATGGCGGCTCCTTCCCTTGTGGCCGATCACCAGTGTTGTTACTCTGCTCATACAATGGCGGCTCCTTCCCTTGTGGCCGATCATCAATGTCATTACTCCTCTCATACAATGGCGGCTCCTTCCCTTGTGGCCGATCACCGATGTCATTACTCCTCTCATACAATGGCGGCTCCTTCCCTTGTGGCCGATCACCAGTGTTGTTACTCTGCTCATACAATGGCGGCTCTTTCCCTTGTGGCCGATCACCGGTGTCGTTACTCCTCTCATACAATGGTGGCTCCTTTCCTTGTGGCCGATCATCAGTGTTGTTACTCTGCTCATACAATGGCGGATCCTTCCCTTGTGGCCGATCACCGGTGTCGTTACTCCTCTCATACAATGGCGGCTCCTTCCCTTGTGGCCGATCACCAGTGTTGTTACTCTGCTCATACAATGGCGGATCCTTCCCTTGTGTCCGATCACCGGTGTCGTTACTCCTCTCATACAATGGCGGCTCCTTCCCTTGTGGCCGATCACCAGTGTTGTTACTCTGCTCATACAATGGCGGATCCTTCCCTTGTGGCCGATCACCGGTGTCGTTACTCCTCTCATACAATGGCGGCTCCTTCCCTTGTGGCCGATCACCAGTGTTGTTACTCTGCTCATACAATGGCGGATCCTTCCCTTGTGTCCGATCACCGGTGTCGTTACTCCTCTCATACAATGGCGGCTCCTTCCCTTGTTGCCGATCACCAGTGTTGTTACTCTGCTCATACTGTACAATGGCGGATCCTTCCTTTGTTTCTGATCACCGGTGTCGTTACGTCGCTCATAAAATCGCGGCTCCTTCCCTTGTGGCCGATCACCGATGTCGATACTCTGCTCATACAATGGCGGATCCTTCCCTTGTGACTGATCACCGGTGTCATAATTGTCACCTTAATGCCTTCAAAGCGGCTGATATTGTGTAAAATTTATCTTGGTATCCTATTGATAAGAATAATAATTGAGTAAATGATACAGTTCGGGAAATCATTGCATTGCTCCTAATAGTAATCTGAGATTTACATGGAACATTGCAGTTTTTTGTAGCAGTCACGGCTCGTGCATGGGATGCGGCAGATTGTTTTCTGAGTCTCTTTCGCGGATCTGAATGACGTCTGTGGAAATCCTTGCACCTACAGCAAAAATAAAACCATTCACATGTATGAAAAAGACGCAAGAAAACTACCACCAGGGAGCGCGGCACACAGTGCCAACAATTGGCTTAAATTGTCATTCGCTATTTTTCTATTTAGTGTAAAAGAACCAACAACTTTGGAATAAAAAGAAAATACAATTTGCCATTTTGTTTGTTTTTTTGCAAGTCTTTCATGTTTTATTTATTTTTCTTTGTTTTGCATAAATTTATGGGGTTTTTTTGCCTTCTTCTGAATCAGCATGTTAGGGCATGTTAGGTTAGGCTATGGGTTGAACTAGATGAACTTAAAGTCTTCCTTCAACCTTAATAACTATGTTACTTTGTTACTAATTACAAAATGTAAAAACAATAAACACAACAACAAACAACTTTTCTTGACATGAAATACATTTTGTTTACCATTACTGATGTCCATGAATGATGTCCATGTTGTCGTAGGTGGACAAATTGTGCGCTACGTACCTCAATTTTATAAGCATATGGTCTGATTGATTAATTTTTGTCAGTTTTCTTTTTTTTTTCGTCTTGTATTTGTTGCAGGATTTTGATTTTGTACCAAATTATTCAGCATGGTGCACGTAGTTCATGAATGTTGTGCGAAGTCAACAATTTTTTATCTTTGCCCTTTTTTTCAAGTGTTTAGCACAAAAAAATTGCACATTTTTTAAAATACGCAAATATTTTTGCAACAAATTTTGTGACTTTTCAAAAAGTTGTAATTTGTGAATTTGCTGAAAAAAATTGGAAACTCCTCAACCCAGTAGCCACCTTAAAAAAAACAGGTTAAAACATATAAAATAAGCTTTAAAACGGAGGAAATTAAAAGAATTAGGCACAAATAAAATTTTTTGACTAAAACAGGCACAAATGCAGTAATGAATCAAGCCCTTTGTTTTTGTTTTTTTTCTTATCTGAAGTCCATAAATCTGTAACTAAGTCTGTTGATAGATTTATTCCTGAGTCTCTGATCGATCTACAATCGATTAGTCACTTGATGGATCTTTTCATGTGTGTTCCTGTATCTGTTCAAGTATCTGTTGCTGGATCTGTTCTTGAATCTGTTGCTGGATCAGTTTCTGAATATGTTGTTGGATCTGTTCCTGTATTTATTGCTGGATTTGTTCCTGTATCTGTTAGTGGATCTGTTCCTGTATTTGTTGTGGGATCTGTCCCTGAATCTGTTGCTGGATCTGTTCCTGAATCTGTTGCTAGATATGTTCCTGTATCTGTTGCTGGATCTGTTCCTGAACCTGTTGGTAGATTTGTTCCTGTATATTTCGCTGGATCTGTTCCTGTATTTGTTGTGGGATCTGTTCCTGAATCTGTTGCTGGATCTGTTCCTGAATCTGTTGTTAGATCTGTTCCTGTATCTGTTGCTGGATCTGTTCCTGAACCTGTTGGTAGATTTGTTCCTGTATATTTCGCTGGATCTGTTCCTGTATTTGTTGTTGGATCTGTTCCTGAATCTGTTGCTAGAGTTGTTCCTGTATCTGTTGCTGGATCTGTTCCTGAATCTGTTGCTAGATCTGTTCCTGAATCTGTTGCTGGATCTGTTCCCGAACCTGTTGCTAGATCTGTTGCTGGATCTGTTCCTGTATTTGTTGTGGGATCTGTTCCTGAATCTGTTGCTAGATTTGTTCCTGTATCTGTTGCTGGATCTGTTCCTGAATCTGTTGCTGGATCTGTTCCTGAATCTGTTGTTAGATATGTTCCTGTATCTGTTGCTGGATCTGTTCCTGAACCTGTTGGTAGATTTGTTCCTGTATATTTCGCTGGATCTGTTCCTGTATTTGTTGTGGGATCTGTTCCTGAATCTGTTGCTGGATCTGTTCCTGAATCTGTTGTTAGATCTGTTCCTGTATCTGTTGCTGGATCTGTTCCTGAACCTGTTGGTAGATTTGTTCCTGTATATTTCGCTGGATCTGTTCCTGTATTTGTTGTTGGATCTGTTCCTGAATCTGTTGCTAGAGTTGTTCCTGTATCTGTTGCTGGATCTGTTCCTGAATCTGTTGCTAGATCTGTTCCTGAATCTGTTGCTGGATCTGTTCCCGAACCTGTTGCTAGATCTGTTGCTGGATCTGTTCCTGTATTTGTTGTGGGATCTGTTCCTGAATCTGTTGCTAGATTTGTTCCTGTATCTGTTGCTGGATCTGTTCCTGAATCTGTTGCTAGATCTGTTCCTGAATCTGTTGCTGGATCTGTTCCTGAACCTGTTGCTAGATCTGTTGCTGGATCTGTTCTTGTATCTGTTGATGGGTCTGTTCCTGAACCTGTTGCTATATCTGTTCCTGAATCTGTTGCTATATCTGTTCCTGAATCTGTTGCTGGATCTGTTCCTGAACCTGTTGCTAGATCTGTTGCTGGATCTGTTCCTGTATTTGTTGTGGGATCTGTTCCTGAATCTGTTGCTAGATTTGTTCCTGAACCTGTTGCTAGATCTGTTCCTGAATCTGTTGCTGGATCTGTTCCTGAACCTGTTGCTAGATCTGTTGCTGGATCTGTTCCTGTATCTGTTGATGGATCTGTTCCTGAACCTGTTGCTATATCTGTTCCTGAATCTGTTGCTAGATCTGTTCCTGAATCTGTTGCTGGATCTGTTCCTGAACCTGTTGCTAGATCTGTTGCTGGATCTGTTCCTGTATTTGTTGTGGGATCTGTTCCTGAATCTGTTGCTAGATTTGTTCCTGAACCTGTTGCTAGATCTGTTCCTGAATCTGTTGCTGGATCTGTTCCTGAACCTGTTGCTAGATCTGTTGCTGGATCTGTTCCTGTGTCTGTTGATGGATCTGTTCCTGAACCTGTTGCTATATCTGTTCCTGAATCTGTTGCTAGATCTGTTCCTGAATCTGTTGCTGGATCTGTTCCTGAACCTGTTGCTAGATCTGTTGCTGGATCTGTTCCTGTATTTGTTGTGGGATCTGTTCCTGAATATGTTGCTAGATTTGTTCCTGTATCTGTTGCTGGATCTGTTCCTGAATCTGTTGCTAGATCTGTTCCTGAATCTGTTGCTGGATCTGTTCCTGAACCTGTTGCTAGATCTGTTGCTGGATCTGTTCCTGTATCTGTTGATGGATCTGTTCCTGAACCTGTTGCTATATCTGTTCCTGAATCTGTTGCTAGATCTGTTCCTGAATCTGTTGCTGGATCTGTTCCTGAACCTGTTGCTAGATCTGTTGCTGGATCTGTTCCTGTATTTGTTGTGGGATCTGTTCCTGAATCTGTTGCTAGATTTGTTCCTGAACCTGTTGCTAGATCTGTTCCTGAATCTGTTGCTGGATCTGTTCCTGAACCTGTTGCTAGATCTGTTGCTGGATCTGTTCCTGTATTTGTTGTGGGATCTGTTCCTGTATCTGTTGATGGATCTGTTCCTGAACCTGTTGCTATATCTGTTCCTGAATCTGTTGCTAGATCTGTTCCTGAATCTGTTGCTAGATCTGTTCCTGTATCTATTGTTGAATCTGTTGCTAGAACTGTTGCTGTATCTGTTCCTGTATCTGTTGCTGGATCTGTTCCTGTGTTTGTTGTTGGATCTGTTCCTGAATCTGTTGCTAGATCTGTTCCTTAATCTGTTGTTAAATCTGTTCCTGTATCTGTTGCTGGATCTGTTTCTGTGTTTGTTGTTGGATCTGTTCCTGTATCTGTTTCTGGATTCTTTACGTTTTATGTTTTATTTTTTGTAACTTATAACATAAAGAACATCGGTTGGTGAGAATCCCTGCAGCCGCCTGTTCTGGTGCGAAGCAAGAGGTTAAATGATTTCTGTGAGGTTGTAATTAGGATTTAATTAGAGCTTCTGGTAACTTCACTGATCCTCAGTCTCCGGAGAATTCCAGAATTATCAGTCCCAGCACGTTACCCAGCAGCCTGTGGCATCCTCCCCTGTGGCTGCCGTCAGACAGGACCACACAGGTCATAGAGACGTCACATATAGAATATGATGTACTATTACAGTGGCAATAAAAAGTAAGTGAACCTTTTCGAATTGTCTAGATTGTTACACTGCTTACTAAAAAAAATGTGGTATCAATTATAGACAAACACAATGTAAAGAAACTAAAACAATATTTCTATTGTCTAATAACAGTTCATCTTTTAAGAAGCACGTAAACATTCATAGTGCAGGAAGAAGTAAGTGAACCCCTGTGGTAATGGCTTCTCCAACGGTTTATAAGCAAAGGAGGGTTCAATGAAGGGAATGAGACCAGACGTGCTGGTTTCAGAGATGCTTTGTGTTTAAATAAAGACTCACAAATCCTGAATACTGACAAATCTGCTCCTCTACAGGGAGATCGGTCGTCAGAACCACGTCTGAGGCCGACAGCTTTCACCAAAAGTGTTAGAGAGACTGATGAGGCTGGAAAAGGCTCCAGAAATGTAAAGATCTCATGCACATCATCCCTGTATGGGCTCCAGGCTGACACCAGAACTTTGTTATTATAGCTCAGCCGAGTAAACTTTCAGGACGGATTTTACAGACGTTCTGACATAGATTTTCACAGCAGGAACAACAGCCTCATCAGGTCTAAGAGATACGTTTACTATTGTATGAAGTGTAATTGTGGAAAGTGGTGGCGGATCTGCCTTATTGTCATTTTAGATCTGTCTGTAATACTAATGTATCTAAGAATAGCAATAAGACAATGTGCAATATTATCATTACTATGGGAAGAACAAGTGTCATTATTATTACTATTATTTCTATCAATGTTTCTTTGGTGTCCTGCGTGCAATAATGTAGCGAGACTTTCCTGATTTTCTTTTTTCATGTAAATCTTCCAATGTTGACTGATTCCTTCTCTTTACTAAAGTCTATTAGTGGATAAACGTGTAAATGTTTTGTTTCTTTTTATTTAACCCTTCTCACGTCTGTAATAACATTATCCTGACAATAAGATGGAAATTATTGATCTGAGGGTAAAAGTCATTTCCTTGAGTGAAAACGAACGAGTTATATAAGACATAATCCACTTGGATGGATTCGGACAAGCGGTCGGTGAACTCATTGTCTGTGCTCCAGCCATTGTGGGACCCGCGATCAGCGCCGGCAACGCCAGATTAATAATCAAAAGAACAAACCAAGTGAAAGACAAAAGACTTATTATGTGTGTCAAGACGTCAATTACGCGCCAATCCCCGAGAATCAGACACAAGTAAATCACGGGGACATCAATAGGTGAGGACGGGGGTCACAGCCCCCAATCATACATGACTTAACCTGTTTATACCCAGGAGGCTGGCAGCAATTAGTGCATATGTATTATCAGCATGTGTATAGGCAGCTCCGCACATCATGTGGCACTGATTACTTATTTTTATATCCGCTATTTTATAAAAAATACTAAATGCATTATCTCCAAATGTCAAGTTTCCAAATCTTTCTCGCTGTGAGTGGAGATCGGAGAAATGATCAGTGATGGGGAGAACAGTGCCCGCCTGATACAATGACAAGGAATCCTGAGCACAAGTGATCATTACTAGTGATGAGCGAATATACTCGTTACTCGAGATTTCCCGAGCACGCTCGGGTGACCACATTACCACTGGAGACCTGGCTACACTACAGAATATGGATGCCTTCGGGGAGATTTTTCCACTCAGTCTTGTATTTTTGGCTTCAGAGCAATGTCACAGTGAGGTTCCTTCATTCTGCAGAGTTTCTTCTACGTCTTCTGTGCACAGATGGACATGGCTCATTCTGTTCTGTAACACTTATCTCTCTTCTTCTGGAGAATCTTCTCTGCTAATTTATGAGCAGATAAAAGCAAAATAAAGGATACGTTTCATGGGCAAATAATTCCTTACTCAATTAATTTTTTACCTCCGGGATTTATAGATGTCAAAGTCGACTATCAGCGATTCAGATAAAAGAAGAACTTTGATGTGGTCATAAATCATCTTGGAGTTCAGGAGAGCAGAGATATGTGTCGCAGGCTGCGCCGTCAGAAGGAGCTCACTGACTGTTTCACTGCTGACTCAGTTTTCTCATGTGAGGTTTCCTATTGGAGGAAGCAGATGGACAGGTCAGGTCACCTCCTTTACCAGCAGCCATTGTAAGGAGCAGAGAGCTGTGCCATGTGAGGAAAGCTGCAGCATGGAGCAGGAGGACAACCTGTCATAGCTGTATAACAGCCAGGGACACACAGTCCTGTTCACACCTGAGAAATAAAGAGATCGTGTCTGATCCCGCTACCTGATTCTGCAGCCGCGGCGATAGGAGGCAAGGCGGGCAAAAGTCTTAATGAAACGCAATTGCAAACATGATTTTTAGCCACAATTGCATGGATTTAAGAAGAAAAAATGTCCCCGCAGGTGCACGACGCCTCTGAGCTTTGTGTGTCATGGGAGCAGATCGTTGCCGTTTCTAGGTTTTTTTTTCTATATTAATGTTGGGGAAAAACTTAAAAACAAATAAAAATTATAAAAAAAACACTTAAGATGGAAGATAAGACCCTTCCACCAGACCTATCCATCAATGTCAATGGCTGCTCATTTTCCCCAGTTTCGCATTCTCGGTGCCTCGGGGTGATCCTCGACTCTGCCCTCTCAAGCCACATATCCAAGCCCTTGCCTCCTCCTGCCGATTCCAACTCAAAAATATTTCCCAGATCCGCGCATTCTTTGACCAAGAGACCACAAAAACACTAGTCCATGCCCTTATCATCTCCCGCCTTGACTACTGCAACCTCCTACTCTCTGGCCTCCCCTCTGGCAGCACTCCAATCCATCCTACACTCTGCTGTCTGACTAATCTACCTGTCTCCCCCTTATTCCCCGGCCTCTCCCCTATGCCAAGCCCTTCACTGGCTTCCTATCGTCCAGAGACTCCAGTACAAAACCCTCACAATGACATACAAAGCCATCCACAACCAGTCTCCTCCATATATCTGTGACATGGTCTCTTGGTACTTTCCTGCACACAACCTCCGATCCTCTCAAGACCTCCTTCTCTACTCCCCTCTCATCTCTTCTTCCCACAACCGCATACAAGATTTCTCCCGTGCTTCCCCCATACTCTGGAACTCTCTACCCCAACACATCAGACTCTCACCTACCATAGAAACCTTCAAAAGGAACCTGAAGGCCATATGCACACGCTGCGGATTTTGCTGCGGATCCGCAGCTGTGGGTCCGCAGCAGTTTCCCATGCGTTTACAGTATAATGTAAACCTATGGGAAACGAAATCCGCAGTGCACATGCTGCGGAAAAAAACGTGCAGAAACGCAGCGGTTTACATTCCGCAGCATGTCAATTCTTTGTGCGGATTCCGCTGCGGGTTTACACCTGCTCCAATAGAAAACTGCAGGTGTAAAACCGCAGCGGAAACCGCAATAGAAACCGCGATAAATCCGCAGGAAAAACCGCAGCAGTTTTGCCCTGCGGATTTATCAAATCCGCTGCGGAAAAATCCGCAGCCCTAACAGATACGTGTGCACATACCCGAAGACTCACCTCTCCTTACAAGCCCACAACCTGCAGTGATCATCAACCTACTGAACTGCCGCACAACCAGCTCTCCCCTCTCCTAGAGTATCCTCACCCATCCCCTGCAGACTGTGAGCCCTCGTGGGCAGGGTCCTCCCTCCTTATGTACCTGTGTGCCTTGTTTTTTGCTCATGTTTATTGTATTTGTCCATATTTGCCCCTTTGCACATGTAAAGCGCCATGGAATAAATGGCGCTATAAAAATGTGTAATAATAATAGATAATCAGCCAACCATCCAATCTATATGAGATAAGATAATGTCTCCTACAAACAGATGTCAGCGGAAAGACGGATCAGGTATGCCGAATTTCAATATGCTCGATCCCTTGTTCTCAAGGGAAATAAACTGCTCCTAGAAGAATTAGAATGGAAAAAAGATGTATGAGAGGGGCAAAAATTAGGAGAGGTTACAGAAAGGTCTAGAGGGGACAGAGGAGTCTGGAGGAGGAGGGAGACAGATGAGTATGGAGGAGGAGGACATAGTAGTCTGGAGGAGGAGGGAGAACACAGGAGTCTGAAGGAGGACAGAGGGGAATGGAGGAGGAGAACCAAGGATTCTGGAGGAGGAGGACCAAGGATTCTGGAGGATGGAGGACATGGTAGTCTGGAGGAGGAGGGAGGACAAGGGAGTCTGAAGGAAGATGGAAGACAAGGGTCTGGAGGAGGAGAGGGGTCTGAAGGAGAAGGATAGAGGAGTCTGAATGAGGAGTCTGGAGGATGAGGGAGGAGAGAAGGGTCTGAAGGAGGAGGACAGGAGTATGGAGAAGGAGGACTACAGGAGTCTGGAGGAGATGGAGGACAGAGGGGTCTGGAAGAGGAGGACATAAGGGTCTGGAGGAGAAAATATATAATGTCCAGGGTGATCTATAGTATATAATGTTCAGAGCTAGATATAATATATAATGTCCAGAGAGATCTATAATATATAACTTTCAGGGAGATCTACTATGTATAATGTACAGGGAGATTTACAATATATAATGTTCAGAAAGATCTATAATATATAATGTCCAGGGAGATTGATAATATATAATGTCCAAGGAGATCTGCTATATAATGTCTAGGAATATCTATAATATATAATGTCGTGGAAGATCTATAATATATAATGCCCAGAGAAATCTATTATGTATAATGTCTAGTGAGATCTACAATATATAATGTCCAGAGACATCTATAATATATATATATATATATATATATATATATATATATATATATATATATATATATATATATATATATATATATATATATTGTCCAGGGAGATCTATAATGTCCAAAAATATCTATAATATATAATGTTCAGAGAGATCTATAATATATAATATCGAGATATATCTAGAATATATCATGTCCAGGGTGATTATATAATATCCAGTTAGATCTGCAATATATAATGTCCAGGGAGATATATAATATATAATATTCTGGAATATCTATAATATATGATATTCAGGAAGATCTGTAATATATAATGTCCAGGAAGATCTATAAAATATAATGTCCAGGGTGATCTATGATTTATAATATTCAGGTAGATCTATAATATATCATATCCAGGGAGATATATATAATGTCCAGAGATCTATAATATATAATGTCCAGAGACAGCTATAATATATAGTGTCCCGGGAGATCTATAATATATAATGTCCCAGAATATCTATAATATGTAATGTCCAAGATGATCTATAATATATAATATTCAGGTGGATCTATAATATATAATGTTCAGGGAGATCTATAATATAATGACCAAAAATATATATAATGACCAGGGAGATCTATAATATAATGTCCAAATATATATAATGTCCAGGGAGATCTATAATATATAATATTCAGGTAGATCTATAATATATAATGTCCTGGGAGATCTATAATATAATGTCCAAAAATATATATAATGTCCAGGTAGATCTATAATATATTATGTCCAGGGAGATCTGTAATATATAATGTCCAGAGATATCTATTGTATATAATGTCCAGAAATATCTATAATATACAATGTCCAAATATATATATATATATATATATATATATATATATATATATATATATATATAATGT